>NW_026017110.1:52463508-52491917 GCF_020466585.1 Dendroctonus ponderosae | reverse complement strand
TGAAGCCCAGAAATTGATTTTGATTGGGAATCAAATTTAATAAAATTGACACATTTCAGCACAGTATAGTTAAAGTAATTTGGTCCTTAATGACGCTTTGGTTAATAATATGTCCTTAATTCTACTGCTGTATATAATGTAGGTTATAATGAAAATGTAATAATGTAATGTAACGATGTAACACGTGGAACTACATAAGTGGTCACAAAAGTCTCGCGAAATAAGGTTCAGTTTCTACTTGAACTAGTGAAACTGAAAAGTATTATTAACAAGTTATTAAAAAAAAATATTTGCGAACAATTCACGAAGCATCAAAAACGCAACTAGAAATCAGAAACTCAGGTCTCTTCGCTACAAACATTCTACTCAATATATTGTATAGAAAGTCTGCCGTCTATTTGCGGTTGGTAAACAACCATACTGAGTGCAGCTTTAGCAATGAAACGCCTAACTACATATTACTTGTGTATGTCTGTTCTTATTTTAAAAATGCATACCACTTCCATTTCTATTTATATTAAATTCATTTTATATTTAATGGAATTATTCGTACTAGAATGAAACTGGAAAAAGGAACAAACATCTATAATATCAAGCAATATAAAACTAATTAATCAAAAGTATCTATTTAATGAAAGCAGCACAAAAACGTTATTTGCACTAAAGTTTCAAACAAAAACCATCATGACATCAATTTCGGAGTGATTTGAGAAATGATTTGCACGTAATAGTGCAGCGTACTAATTAAACAAAATCCTAAATTACTTAGCAAGTAGTTTAACGTAGTTCTAATGGCAAAATAATGTCTTTCCGTCTCAACTTCCATTAGTAGTATGTTTAAAAAGAGGAACGATTTCAACACAAAATAGTGATGGCGGATAAGCTTGCATTTAAACATAAAACAGCAATAACCTTTTACGCGATTTTGCTTCAACGTAAGTAGAAGCAGTAGGTGTAAGTTTCGCTTGTTTAAGTTATCCTTAAAAAGTTTCTAACAAGTGAGTACTTAAACTTCAGATAATATCACTCCAAGATGCAAATACATTTAACAGAAAAAGTTCTGCCTTATTTTATTTAGCTTTACCTCAGATCTGAAAGCTAAAATGTTTAAAGTGCAGGCAGGGAGAAGCAATTAGAGGCATTTAACCCAAGTACTTAAAACTCACATAGGCTACAGTTGAATTACCCAGACACCCTAGGGGGCAATTAACTATAATTACTACCTAATTCAAATCACTGTTCAGCACGTGTTGCTTATGGTTCAATATTAGCAGAATGGAATAGTTCATAAACATATTTGCCTTCAGTAGATTTCAAATAAATAATTTATGTATTTCATACAATTAAAAAAATCATTAATTTTTAAGACGAATTTCAATTACAATAGATCCAGTTGACTCGATGACTGATCCTCTAACTGTAACTACCTTATTACTATCCACTTAATGCAATAGAAATTGAGAAGCCATTGAAACCAAATTCTACAATTGTAATATTGATTAAAGTTAATATGGACACAACGTTAATACCAAACAACTTGTCGCCTCTTAGAAATTGCAGTTTGACCAAAAAGTTCCTTAATTATTTATCAGTTTCTTCTATGGAACACACACAATGAAAATATCGGAAACTTCCAAGAAGGAAGAACATAGGGGAAGTAACTACGTTTTACCACCTATCCATTCAAGCGATGTTTATAGCAAAAGGAACAACCTATTCAAATTAGATAAGAATACCTTTCCATGCGAGAAAGGCGAAAGTTTCACCTGCTAGCTAAAACGGGACAAACACGGGATACACGAAACTTGCAGTAGTACATTTAGCCCCAACTCTCCAATTTTCTCCGATCCTGGAAAGTTTAAGTAATTCCCTTTATCCCATTTTAGTGAGAACAAAAAGCAATGCGCTTATTTGAATTTCCTTAGAAGTATTGAAACTTTTTGGTACATGAACTAAATGTCAAGATATCTCCTTTAACACTTTGTACTACCGGCAACTTAGATTTAAACGGTCAATTGTGTGTCCTTTTGAACTAAAGTTTGATTTTTTAAAAGTAGTTGATTGTTTTTTTTTATTAAAAGTTAATATAAAATATTGATGTGTTTGCTTATCGTTAAAAAATCTTCAATAATTGGAAATCCTACATCAATCAAGTGATTGATTTTGATCAAAACTCTGGCGCCGTTTTATAATGGGTCTGAACCCCAATCGCGACGTATAGTTTTCAAAGATATTCTGAAGAATGTGTTTCCTGTGTGGTGACAATCAAGATCGAGCAACTTTGAGATATTTTTGAATCAGTCATTGAGCCGTAATGTATCTTCATACACGCAAGCCTGGATTTAGAACTTTTTCTATTAAGGCAAAAATGCAACGAAACTAAAGAACTTCGAAGTAAATAAATCAACTTCACAGTTCAACAAATTTTAAATTGTAGGTTTGGCAAGTTCTTGATATAAAGCGTGTTATCTCCCCTACTGGCAAAGACCATTTTCCTCTTAGGAATAGTAATTCAAACGTTATCCCATCACGAAAATGAAATTCACAAGTCAGACAGGTGGGATTTTAAACCATCGGCATCGAAAGTTTTGTGCTCCTTCTCCTATAAATTAAATGCTATTGTTTGAATATAACCATATAATGTTTCGTTATCATACAAACAATTTGCTGGAAAACAATTGGAAAATTAATTTCCCATCATTGTTGGTATTGATATTGGTAATACCTGACATTTTTCACTTGAATTCCATTTATTATTTGAACTTTAATGTACTAAAAATAATTTAAAATAAATCAGGGAACAATATATGCCGTTTTTGATTCAGGCATTGTGAAGTAGTTAGATCCATTATATTTTAAATGATAAATTAGCAGCATTTTGTCACATAAGCCAAGTTTTGGGCGGTTAATTTTCGCATTAATTACATTCAACCGAATCTTAAGATGTGGAATTATACAAGTCGGTTCACTAGTTTCACTGGGGTAAATGAGATTCCAAGGGTCAGCAAAGGTGTGTACACCCAAAGTCAAAACTAATCTCAATGTAAATATAATTACATTTGGTTTTGCGGAAAAAGCTTTTAATCTTTTCATTAAATTAGATATATGACCATTTTATATCTTGCTCTTTTAGCGTTAAACCTAATTGTTTTTTGGATTACGGACTTTTGTAGCTTACAGCCCAATTATATTTTATCTGACAAGCAGGACAACGAAATTACCGTTGAGCTAAAGCAACGACATAGTTTGTAAGTCAACATATCGTTACAACCTAGGTTGCCCTTCTTAACTAGTTTTCATTGTCTAAAATTTAGAAAAGCTATACTTTTCAAGCTTAACATTAGTTAACTCACCATTTCATTACTGGTATTTTAGCATAAATCGGAACAATTGCGTAGATGAATATTATTTTTAATTTCGGAAAAAAGTTACTGTAGATATATCAAAACATCGTGCCAATCCTATTGTTTTAAAGCAGCTTTCAATTAATGTTTTGTGGGTTGGGTGAATACAATTATATGGCCACTTATGCCGACTATTCTTATAAATTAAGACGTAGTATCGTTTTTGCTAGGATAAGCATAATTTAACTATAAAAGAAGCCACAGCAGAAACGAGAATTTAGTCATTAGATGTTTGGTCAGAAGTCATAAGAATTGAGTCTCAGATAGTCTACAGTCAACCTTAGTCAGTCTAAAAACATTCTTAACATATACGAGTCATAAGTCAAAGTTAAGGTTCGGTTACAACTAAAATATATTGTTTGCATTAATTTGGAAATAAATTGTTTTTAAAAATCAAACTTTCAAATTAATTAATAAAATGATACTCAGATTAAACAGATGCATTTGTTTACGTTTTTAAATGGGAGCAACAATAGTTCACAGTATATACAAAAATAGATACTTGTGAAAGCTGCTTTGCCGGCTCGATAATCAATTTGATATATATGAGTAGCCTCAACAACAAAATAGCAGGAAAACGGCTGCCATGAATATAATTAGTGTTATACACATTTGTTTAGTTTGTAATAAGCGACAAGCAAATGTCACTAAAATAGCAGCTTTCAAATTTTAAATGAAAAAACGCATGAGAGTTTAAGGTGGTAATTACAAGAAAACATAATGAAATATTAATCATAACAACACCGGAAATCAGGGGAATGTCTGGTAGTAAAATTGTAGTAAGGGGAAGTGTACTCGTAAATACGGCAATTTCACGTGGTTTTTTTGGTGATAATAGGTGATAGTCGTGATATTAATGAATTGTTACGATTTAAATAAATCGTGCAAAGTGGTTTCATTTGCAGGAAGATCGGTCTGAATTTTTTTAACCTGTCCCATCTTGCACATCTATCAACAGGGACCAGTGGCGTAATTTATTCTGAATAGGAATATTTATATATAAATTCTGAAGTAAGCCAAGAGTAATATTTGATCATTATTGAATCGAACCCAAATGCTTAAATATTTAGTGTTACTGTTTAGCATTTTGAATTTGAAACATATAATATAGAGATGGAAATCAGAAAATAAAAGTTCTTTTCGTGCTAAGAATAAATCAGTTAATCCAAATATGTACTACGTCTATAGCGGCCAGGCGAGTTTCTTTTCGGGTTAATCCCTCTCTTTGCCAATATATCTATCGGTTCCTGATGTTGGTACTTTAATCCCTTCCAGATCTTTTTCATTAACAAATCGTCAGTCGATAGAATTCGATGTTACTCCCGAACAAATTGAGATTTATTAGTGACTAGCTTTGTCTATTGATTAATGTCTTTGGGTGCATATAATGTTCAAAAATAAGTGCTTCCGAGCTTAAATATCCGCGCCACGTCTGAGGATGCCTACACAAGTCAACATGTTCACGATTGCATAAAAAATAGATACTGTAAATTTCCAAGCAGAATATTCGAGGAAGTTACCTTAGATATTTATTATGTACTTCGTAAAACTTGGGTGTTATTAGCATCGCTTTTCAGGAGCACAGCGTTTACCCGCATGAAATATGACTAATAAAAACAAGAAATTTCTCTTTCAACCGAGTTATCCATATCATTTATTACATGGCACCTTATGCAAATAATGGGGAGCGACAAACCATAATACTATAACTAATTTTGTTATCAAGAACATAGCCACATCAGTTTTCTTTGCATATGGATTTATAGAGTGCTCGAGGCACAGGTAAACATTTCCTCAGAAAAGTTTATTTGAAAATAAACAAGCTGCTAAGGAAAATATTGTCAATAAATTTTCCAAATTCATATCGATTCTCTTCGCACCCAATGATCTTGCATTGACAATTGCATTATTTTAAAATCAGCTAGGCTTAAAATTTTCTGTAATCTGAGGCAGTGACGCTTAATAGAAACAGCAAGCACTTTTCACGAAACACCTTTTAACTTCATAAATATGAGCTGTATGGATAGAGGTGCATATTCATTAGTATTCCCGGTGATTTATTTCAAGTTCAAAAAAACTATATTTGCGTTATTATTTCGTTGCTGCGTAGACACTGATCAATATTAAATTAAAGTTGGTGCATTATGGACAATTTATCTAATGTATCGAATTAATTTCCCACTTCAAACTTCGTTAGTATTGTAATAACTGGTGTTTAATTAAATGTTCGGAAGTATTAACAATTATTGGCCCTCTGAGACTGTATGCAGCGGTTAAATATTAAATCAATTCACAGTTCACTGATCAATAAAGTTAGTACGTAATTATGAATCATTATTAAATACGTAACAACAAACTGCTTGCAATCGAAATATCAGTGCCTTAAAACACAAAACTTGAACAGTCTAAGTTTCATTATTAATTTTAAATTAAATAAGTATTGGACTAAAAGATGAATTAGATGAAAATTAGATGACAATTTAATAACAGCATTAGGCCTTTTATCACCGAAAATAAGATCGAAAAAATATGTATTTTTTACAGTCGTCAGCATACTTCAAATCTTCCGATTTATCTATCATTTGGACATATTCTTCGTTTGCTGCACCGTGTGCTGGATATAACACACAATAAATCCTTTTTAAGAAAAAATGTGATATTGTGCGTGACTCCATCCCATAAGCGCTATTAGTAGCGCATCGGCAACATGTTCTCTAAAGAAATGAAAAGTATTTTTATGAGAGAACAGTGCGCTTTATTGGGCTTAAACATTCTCTTCAAAACGTTCATCTGATTCAATATTTACATTTAATATCCCGTAGTAGCTATAAGTTTGTTTCCATTCTCTAAACCAAAACTCGAAAGCTGTTAACAATACCAATCCTCAGTGATATTTCAAACCTTCTTCCATTATAAAAAGTAGAATATTTACCAAGAAAGATGGTTTTAAATAAATTAAATGCAAAATATTAATTTTCGAGTAATAGTATTGGCTTTATTTTCAGAGACTAAAAAATCCAATTAATTGATTGGAATTAATAGTGGCAAGCTTCTTTTGATAACTAAAACAAAATATATTAATATAAGGAGGCTGACTACATATTCAAAAATGTTATTGATTCTCTTCTGCTAAATACTGAAGACACCCAGATCGGAAATTGTAATTATTGTCATGTTTACCAATATATTGATTCAGTGATCTTCTGAACATCCTCATGAATACATCTTAACGAACACCTTTCGGTGGTAAGTTTTTATTTAATTATTTAAGCAATTCATGGATTTAAATGTCGAAAATCTTCCTGGCCCTCAAAATCAAATTGTAATGGCTCTTTCATTTATTTCCTGCGAAAAGCTTTAAAATATTGCTCTGGAAATATATTGAAATCCACAACACCTTTCTTCGTGCATTTTAAGAAAGAGACTGGAATTATTGAAATACTAGCTACGATGGAATAATGAAAATACTACAAAATTGAATAATAATTCAAATGTCTGTCTTCAACCAGTAAACACAAAAAAACGTAAGAGAATTCAAATATATTTCATTTTTTCAATATTACAAATATATAAGGTTTTCAGAAATCACAATGCTCGCATATAGCGATACCAGTAGGGTACAATGACACGAAAAACCCTATAAATCTTCGCACATATTACTGTAACCCAAAAGAAACGGTGGAACGCATTCCTTATAAAAACGCATATTTTCGATTTGTCTTAAGAATCACGTTGCCCGTGAACATAACGAAAAATAGACATTTCATTTCTGATGTCTCCATGGGCTTGCAATCGCATATTGCTTTTATGGAGGTTGCCTTTGGGGCATATTTTCAGAGCAAAGTGGTACTTTTACATTAAAAACAATCACATTCAGTTTTTTTTTAAATAATATATTTATAAGATACAATTTCTTCGTTTAGTTCTAACAAGAAATTTTTTTTTCGATATTTTAGAACTTATCCGATCTTTAAAGTAGTTTTCCAGAAGATGCCGGCAATGATAATAATATTTTGTTCTACACCTGCAAGACTCCAAACTGACAAATCCAGCTTAATTGTAACCGGGGTACTAAAAAAATGCGAAATAATTATCGGAGGATTTTGAGGAGATGTGTGACGGATCGAAAAGCAAACAAGCAAAAAATTAAAATTGAAAATATGCAAATGGACAGCTACGAATAAAATACACGTGTGTTGTGAAAATAAAGCTCTATCAGTTTCCCTTTATCGAGTCATTAGTCATGTCAAGCTAGGAGATGATAATACAATTGAATACCAGAGAAGAAGAGATTGCTTCCCGCAGTAAATTCACACAAAGCAAGGGATTTATAATGGCTCTGCATTAGTTATCAGAAATGGGATGTGAGATATTTCAGGAAATATCGGTTTTGCAGAGTGTTGAAATTATAATTGCAAGACAATAAAATCCATTTTGCTAAGATCTACAGAAATAATAATAGATCTTGAGTACCGATCTGGTTCTACAATTCTGGTAAACATATCCAAAAAAGTATCCATTCAAAAATTTTCCGAAAAATACTATTCATATTTCATACAATTTATTACTAACTTTTTGGCAACTAAAGAAAAAAAAATTTATAGAGAAGGGAAGTAAATTCAAAACGGCAATAAAAGTGACGATTATGCCTTCCGGATAAAATGGATTTAAATGGGATTCAAACTGTTTTCTTTTCCGGTGTTACGCAACGAAAGTATTTCCATTAGAATAAATTAATATCGTTGTATCTCTTTTGCGATATCTTTCAACTTTTACGGTAAAATATTACGACTGTAGAAACGTTTCGCACTTTGAAAAATATCCAGGAATATCCGAAAGTAAAATAATAACGGAATCCTTTTAAATATCATCAATTTCATGCGGCCATAAGATTTAGGCGACTTTTTAACACAGAGCAAGAAGCCGTTTGTCGGTCTATTGTGAAAGTGGATTTTAAATCAACCATTGAGTAGATAATAGATACCCAACAGTTATACAGTTTAAAAAGAAAATATCCATTCGTACCCTACCATGCTCGTGTAAACAATCGGTACTTTTACTATTTTTTACTTAGGTTTAACGATTTCAGATACACGTCAACGAAGTACTGCATATCGACGACTGAGGAGAATAACCGGCTAACTCGCAGACCGGTCCAAGAAGCGGCTAACTCGCGATCCGCTTCAAGAACCGGCTAACTGGCAGTCTGGCTCAAGAAGTCGCAAACTCGCAGCCCGCTTGAACTACTTAAAATGCTTCCGAGTTTCTTCAGGCGGACTGCCGGTTAGCCGGTTCTGGAAGCGGACTGCGAGTTAGTGGCTTCTTGAGACAGACTGCGGGTGAGCCGGTTATTCCCCTCAGCCATCATTAAAGCAGTATTAAATGTTCAATTGGTAGAATAAAAATTAAATATTCAGAAAAAAAATAGCCAATCAAAACAGAGTAAATATTTACAGTTTAAAAATGTTTCCCCTTTTTAGCACGTAACCGAATTTAATGTCATGGAGCATTTCAATTCCAATCACAAATTTAAACCCAGTGAGTAGTTTAATTCGAAATTAAACAAAACCGAGAGCACAGATGTAAATCTCTAAGCTCCTATGGAAAACGAGGAATGCATAAAAATGTACTTTGATAACCTCAATCGGTTTATTTTATTACCTCTTGAGCGGAATGCCGCAAACCGAATAGCTTTTAAATACGATTTGTGTTAAAGCAATATTCCACTGGGAGCGTCTTGAGATGTTTTATATTTTGCGGAAAATTAATCGGAAAATCGAGAGCTTAGGTTAGAGAAAAGTGCTAAGTTCTGTCAACATATTCGGTTTCAATAAAAACAAGATATTACGAATTAAGTAAATAGAATGATTGATTGGCTATTAATATGTCAGAATAGTTTGACATTCATAAAATATTGCTTCCCTAACGTTGTAATACTGACCTTTGGCTTAAAATAAAAATTGTCACAATTATTCAACCATACTTCGCCAAAATGTTATCCAATCAAGACTAATAGCGAAAGCTGCAAAAGCTATTGACTGAAAAGAGGCTGAAGCCTGAAAAGAGGCATATTTATTAAACAAATTGTGTCATCCAAAGCATACTGCAGAAAAATACAATGTACCTAATCTGGAAAACTTTCAGAGAGCCATTGCGTAAATAGCAAGGACTTTATTTCGATGGGAATTTAATTTATCAGTGAGGTAAATGCCATATTTCAATCCGATCTATGGGAAGCCTGCACGCTGTAACACAATTCCGTTTCAGTAGCATTTGTAGAGAAAAATGCTTGCTTTTAATGTTATTTACTCCTGACGGCAATGACATTTGCAATATCAATGTTGCGGTGAGATCTTAATAGTGGACATGTAGGTCAACTGCTTAGCTAGAGGCTATTTGGCTACCCTGTGATGTCTCTTCATTTGAAGCCATTTATGTTTGTTTAGAACTTAATAAAAACGAGGAACGAGTAAACCAAATCGTTATTACTTACCAGTTTATTGTCAAGTCTTCCGTTTGGGTTTACGCAACTTTCAAAATTTAAATTAGGTAAGATGAAATGCAAATCGATTACCCAAACAGACTCTTACATCGCCATTACTCGTTATTTCCTGGTGTTAAAGGATTTGGGATTTAATTTTATTTGGCACAATTGGCTCACAGTGGAATAGGAAACGTGAAAATTCAATGTAAATTTAAACATGAATGCAGTAAAGAATTTAAATAGTATGTTGACAATGGCCTACGTTTGATGGCAAAGTTACATTTTCAGGATAATCGAATCGAAGTATAAAAAACACTTAAGCAAAGTTCAGCATATCCGAAGATCGCAAATTCAGAGTGACATCCGCAAATGAAAAGTGAGCTTTTACTAGGTCCTGGGAATTGGCGACATTCTGTGAAAGAAACTAATAACTATACAATAAGACAACGAATACTATCAAACGCATGAAAATATACAGTTGCCAAATAAATTTCATTAAAAAAACACAATTAAAAAGTAAGGCCTTTAAAACAAAACCGCTCTTGAGTTGACGAGTTGTAGCAAAGTAATGCAAATAAAAATATGGACGTAAACTGAATGTCATTATTGATCAAATGGGAAATTATGCGAGTGAAATGGCAGTGCACGTGCTAAAGTTAATAGGTCATTAAAATTCCGAACACAGCTACCTAATAGTACATTTTATCCCCAAGTAACACATCACACGTTACGAATAATCTCACCTATTGGATCAGCGTTCTTGGGGAGTATTATACCTTCTGACATTTACGGTCATTCAAGAGTAATTTATTTTAATTAAATTCATTACAGGAGCTAACCCATAATAAGATGATTTAACTTGAAATTTATAATTCTGCATCTTTGAAATTTAATATACAATGCCTTCATTTCCAAACAAACCACATGAATTAATTATTAATTGCGGAAAACCACGGTTTTCAAAAAGGAATTTGATGTACCTCTATAGTTTTCTTCTAAATTTTATTTACAATTATGTTTATAAATCAAGAGTAATTTTAGATTTTTTCGTTTCTCTGAAAAGAAATATATTATGTTCCATTTACAATTCGATGATGTTCGCCCATATATCTGCATTAACATGTTTTTTTTTATAACCTTAACTTCCTGGAATAAATTATTATTCAATGTGGGTTATTTTGGAATAGAGCCTCTATCTTTGGGGAAGACGTAAGAAAAATATTTAATATCATTTTGATCATTTTTTTTTCGATTAGTGAAATACGTTGAGGATTTCAGCTAATACTTGTAACTCAATTTAGACAGCTAAGTGAGGATTAAAAACGGATCCGAACTGCGAGGAAAAATAAAGGAAAATATCGTCCGACTCATGTTAAAAACGGTAGAAACTTTATTTCGTTTTGATTGTATTGATTAACTTTTCCACGAACCGTATATGAGGAAGCTTATGTTGCATTAATAAATGTTTCCTACTAATCTATCACTTAAAGGCACCAAACCAATATTTGTTATATATTTATTAAAGTAGCAGGTTCATTCAGTGGAACTGCAAATAAAAGTAAAATTCGTACAATGTAAACCACGATATACTATAAGCTTCCAGAATAAAACCTCTATGTCTATTTATTTTCTAGACATCTTGTAATTTCCTTCATGTTTTATATAAAATTTCCTTTAAAGTGCTCCCTGTGCTCCAATTGTTGGGTCTATAAATTCTTAAATTTGCGGACATGTATTGCTTGGCGCTCGTTTATAAAACATAAAATTTTACACAAAGACGTTACGTCTTGGAACCGATCAGTCAAAGACTTACAATGTTAAAGGCTTTTAAAATCACTTTACAACATCGAGTAAGAAATTATTTTGCAAATATTTACGTTTTTTCCTTTAAGTCAAAAGTTTAGAACAGTAGTTAGTAGAGCCTGTAACAATTTATTATTATAATTAAATAATGTATGTTCAATTGATCTTTGGCTTTTAATTACTCTAAGGTTTCAGCTCTCCAAAACAGCAAATATTAGGGCAACAGTTCGACTTTACGTAAGCAGTATCTTTCTAAATTTCCTGTCGCTTTAAAACATTCAAGTACACCATTAGCATTTTCCAACATGTTTTCCACCGTAAATTTCTCAATAAACCAATACGTGGTTCACAGCAAGACATATAATTGTTGGAGTGCTAATTGTTATTGTACAATAAATCCACATGAATCTTAGAATGTGCTCAAACCTTTGGTTAAAAAGCATGTTTTTATTAAAAATATTGCAATTGTGATTTCGTTTCTGTCAACGCGAATCATCAAGCTTTCAGTTTTCATGAATGATAAATCAATCATCAGCTATTTGATGTAAATTACATTTTTCGGATGTTTTGAGTATACAGCTATCCAAAAAGAAATTATATGCAAGCAGACAGCGCTGCAATTAGAATTTATGCGTTTGAAAGAAAATAAATATTGCAATATGAATTAGCCAAAGTTAGAGTCAGCGGAAACTCGTTAACTGATTGAAATGTGTATTTTATAAACATGCAAAAGGTAATTCCGATAATTTGAAAAATTCATGATATATTCGGAATAAACATAAAATGAAATCTAGGGTACAGCGCGTATTTGATGAAGAACCGAACAAACAATACTTCCAGTCCATAAACTGGTTCCAAGTAACTGGATGAAGTAAAAAGTAAGTTCCAATAGTGTAAAATGAGATATGCTACTACCAAATGTTCATGTACATAATGTTGTCTAAGACCTGACTATTGCCATTGTAATGTATTTAAATGATTATTGTGTGTCCACGTACTACATGACTCAACTACTGTTCAAGTTGAAACGAAAACAGATCATTTACTTTTACTATCTAAATCATTCCAAATCGCTGTGTTATTGGCCTATACAAAATACAATTTGCATCGCCAAGCCAGAATCAATTGAGCCTTTTGACAAGATGGCAATACAAACTAAATAATTTTTCTTGATATATTTCATATTAGTCAAAGCAGATTCGTAATTTCTGAAAAAGTTTTCCGAGCACGTCTCATATTTCTTGTTTGATATTGAATTCTTTTATGAGCCCCCTTTTTGCAAAAAGGATCAGTTATTTTCCTTCAAAGTTAAAATGAATGTAAATTAAGGTTAAACTGTCCTCCTAAGAGAGGGGGACATTTTTTCACAGAGCGTCGTTTAACGAGATAAATGAGCTCCCATTGGAACGGTTTATTTGAATAAAAGTTACTAGACCAAATAGGCACTAATTTTGTTTAGAAACCCGACTTGCATTTTATGGGATTTTTATCGTTTGCCATTGCCGGCGTTTCGTAAAACTTATTGTATTCGGAAGTAAAATTAAATTTTCTTTTATTGTGCTTAGTTTGAATATTATCAACCACTTGATGCAAATAGTGCCGACAATAAAATATTGCAATGAATTAACTTCCTATTCTGGAATCACGATGGTTAAATGAATCTGGCTTTATAGCGCGGCTGGTGCACCAAATAAGAATCAGTAAAGCACTATATTTGATGAACATTTTCCGTCTGAAATTTAAATAACTATTAAAAAATTTCAGTCAATTACCCCAGATTATTTCTAATATTTTTGACATTTGGACTTTTATCCAGAGTGTCCTGAAACCTGCAAATAGTATTTGCTTTTAATTTTCTTTCGGGTATCACCTTTTCCATAAAGCGGAGCGAAAGCGATGGGCATTAAAACATTGACATTAACAGTAAGATGTTTATCTCATTTGTTTTGACTTAAAATGTGAGATTAAAAATCCTCAAAAATTTTATCCAGTCGAGGCATTTCCGCTTTCGACGATCCCCTAAAACTTTTTATGGACATAATTATAATAACAGTCTGCTTTTCGCTAAAAATAAACCAGTATACTTGATGGAGTTGATGAAAAATTATTTTGTGGTTGAATTTTACGCGCTAACAGCCAGAATGAGGGGAAATATTAATCATTGCGAAACGATTTGAATATTTCTAGATGAATAAAAATATGTTTTGTTATAACCATTGAATTAAGTCATGCATAGTTAATTTATACCATCAGTAAATCGGTAGTATGTCAGATAACGACTGTAGAAACAAAGCCGGTAACGTTGTGGCGATGAAAATAAATTGAGTTATTTGAAACTCCAATCGAGAAGGATTAAGTGAAAAGTGAAGCTCAGTATCGAATAGCTTTGGAACCGTATTTAAACTAATTTATATTGACATTTCCAAAGAGGTCGCATCAGTTATATCATCGAGAAGGTTCAAGAAATATTGTAGATAATTGCAAGGAAATTAATGAAAGTTTTAGTTCTTCAATAGAGTTAGTCTAGTCATTAATCTAAGCTATCGAGTTTCAATTTATTTAATTTGCTATTCTTCCAAGTGCTGCTTTTGCCACAGTCCTGAAAATATAATCTATTATTTTTCTAATTTAAAATAAATTTCTTGTTTCCGCTCTCAAACAATACGGACCTTTGTGTTTCAACAATGAGTCCGAAGAGGACAATGTCCACATCGACGTTATTCTGGTACGAGCAGGTTCTCGTTAAAATTTCAAATGCTTCCCTAGGGATGCATCGAAGGGTTTCGGCTATAGTTAATCATTGAATTGCCAGTTGTGTGAAAAATCGTTGTGTGAAAGCATCGCATTTTATTCCATTTAATCATTGAACGAAAATATAACTAATGTAATAAAATGGTCTTCGTTTCTTTAGTCAAATTTTAATCTGCTAGCTTTTCATTGTAACTTTATGTATTTAGTTGGCAAACATTCGTTCAAGTATGTCCCATTATATTGTAATATGTATATGTAAGGTTGTGAATCCCAAGAACAAGTGCATTTTGCGATTATTTCTAGACAAAGTCTTTTCAATTAAAACTGACAAAATTCGATTAAAAATGACGATCAATACTCAATACATTGAATGTGCTAGTCAAACGGTATTTCTTAAATAATCAGCTATTCTTTACTTGCCTGAAAGACTATGATCCCAGAAAGCAATATCTCGTGCACAGTTCAACCAAGAACTTTAAATTCTCTTCGCACACTTTGGGGGAAAAGAAACATAGGGTTCTGTATACGGCAAAATTGCTAAAGTGCGAGAGGAGAAATTTAATTTGCTTAATGCCATTTTTCAGTGATATGCTTGCATTAAATTAAAATAAAAGTAGGCCCTTTTCTAAAGTTCGTTTAAGAAACATACAGTTAGTCTCCCTTTGAATGGCGTTCTCTGGAGGAGTGTTTGAAACAACAGTATTAGTTTGTAATGAAAGAAAAAATACATACAAAATTTTTTTTGAGATTGGGAAGCATGGCCATATAGAACCGTGAAATAATTTAAAAAAGGAAAACAGTACCTTAATGGCACTAATCAATGAGCTCATGGTAAAATATCAAAGAATTATGAGATATAGAGATTAACGATAAGCTTTTTATTGTAGGCAGAGCCTACAATTTAAAGTAATTTTCCTTAAACTTTAAAAATATGTGACGACTCAGATGTATAAGTTGTAGTTTTGCAAACGACACTCGGCACGCAAATTTAAAAATGTTATATCAATATTTCCTCGGTTAATATGTTAATAATGATCAAAAATTTTCCATTTACTTTATGAACTAAAAAACATCTGCAGCTACTATCTAACACTAGATAATAATCCATAAAAGAGTAATTGTACATGCAAAGTTCTGAAAAGCTAGTCAAAATCCACACGGTTGAACTAATTCTTGACAAGCTCCGTTATATATCCTGAATTAATAGTGAATAAAGAAAACTGACTGTTCTTAATAATTGAAACGTAAATTCCATAAAGCAAACATCCACTTTATTTGGCAGTTTATTTAATTTCAACCCCTGTAAACAAACCTATGTCCTCTCTAATTAAATTTTAAGAACTAGCATATCTAAACAAAAGAAAATGGACCATTTCTTGTCAAAGCTCGGCTTAAATCCCGTTAGCTCTGTTGACCAAATATTCTAAGGATCGTCGAAAATCAGTTTCTATTCCCCCGAGCAAATTTATTTCAATATAATTCGGTTTTCAAAACTATTTTCCCGTAAAATAATAAAGAAGGGTTACAATGTAAATAAAACCTTTCCAAAATTTCCTCTCAATATTATGTAACGTTTGTCCTTTCACTGGCAAAAGAGACATCAGTTCTCCCTAAAGTTCCTCTTAATACTCGTCAAATTATCGATTATCTTGTCTGCAGAAAAGTTTTCGTTCCCTTTGCCATTACTTTGCAAAGAAAAATGTCTTTCTTCTTATCCTAAATTTGAATTAATTTTCCTGAATTAATTTCCATACCTTACTTGTCACAAAGAGAACATACTAAGGGAAATTGGAATTTTATAGTCGCATATTGCCTATCAAACAAATTGGACTTACTGAAGCAATATGATACAACGCTCCTTTCACGAACAGAAATAGTTTCTGGTCCGTACCTACCACATAGCATCAAAAGTTACCCTTTATAAAGTTTCAAACTATATGCCACAAACAATTCCAGTTGAAAACTATCTTTGATAGAATTTTAGTAAAATTCAAGATATTTAACTGTGCAAAACTGAAGCATCAGTCTTGCTCAATAGCACAACTAATGAGGAGTTTGACCGTTACAGCCCAAAATATCATCAGGGACAACTATTCGAACGACAAGACCCAAATTATAATTCATTCGAAATTTCGCGCATGTTCAATTTAATAATTTAATAAGGTTGGGTCGTTTCTGATTAGCAAAGTTCCAAGATTAACCCTAATACTGATAAAGTTAAACCGTAATCTAGGTCTGTTTATAGCAAAAGTTATATCGGTTAAAATGTAATTGAGTCTTGCATTCATCAATATACAAATGTTTTACACGAAATTAATTCGAAGAGCAGCATAATTGTGATCATTAAAGAACTAAAAAGCATGTTGGCTTATGGTGCTCACGGGTAGACACTCTTATACGACAGTTTTCGGATTCGCGATTACTTTCCTAAAGGTTTTCTCCAAAACTGGCATGGGTACCTACATATACCCATCTTAACAGTTTTCGAGTAATTAATTATTTTCCAGTTATTTCGTTTAAAACTTGGTTCTAATTTCATGTCTGGAACTGCGATATCTGTATTGATAAAAATTAATTTATTAATTTTTAAATTAATTAAGTTTTGGAGATGAAGAAGTATATTCTGCATTTATCTACAGCTAGATTTCAAAGTGGTAAAAATCCGATATTTTAATAGAACACCCCATGTATAATCTAATATTCTGAAAGACCGTCAAAAGTGCTTCCTGATGATATAGCATGTTCCTATGCCTAAATAGTAATGTAGATAAACCAAATTTCTTTAAAAATGTCAAGATCAAACATGACAATATGAAAA
This sequence comes from Dendroctonus ponderosae, assembly GCF_020466585.1. NCBI lineage: Eukaryota > Metazoa > Arthropoda > Insecta > Coleoptera > Curculionidae > Dendroctonus > Dendroctonus ponderosae. Next base: position 52,474,657 of record NW_026017110.1, on the reverse strand, counting down.
TTTTGCAATTAGTGCGTTGATATATTAAATTGTTCAGCTTTACTTTGCAAATTTGGTTGAAAATTTTACACGAAATTGAAATGGAAAAACTTTATCTCAAATGATGTCTTGATAAAAAAAAATTGTCCATGAACAATGTAACCAAGTTATTGGGAAAACGTGCAGAAAGTTCAATGAAATGTTTCTCGGTCGACACCCAATAATCAATACGAAAAAGTTTGTACGTTTACAAAGTAATTTCATTAGTTATGAGTCAAAACTGAAATTTGGAAGTAAACGGTGGTCATTGTGATCATTTAATACAAACATATTGAACCCTTGTAAAAAAACGTTTTTCTTCTGTATTGTTATTTGCTATTTAATTGCAATTTTTCATTTATCCTTGATAAAATTAGTTCTTATTTGGGTCTGACACATAGTTAATAAAATTATGTTGTAACTGTACAACTATTTTCTTCATGATTGGTTTTCCAGAACTTTTCCTCGTTTTTATTTTTTGGTTATATTGTTCCGCAAAAAAATGCCATTTCAATAGGTTTTTGCCAATTACAAGTTTTTTGGACTAACTTTTGTTCAGAAATGCTCAACCGTTGATTGTCAATCACGATTATCTATGAAAATTTTATAGAAACTCTGTTTTATCTTTGAAACTTTACTTTTAGGTATAGGAACTCGATAAATCATTTAATAGGGGCTTTGATTGTCTTAGGTTATTCGATTATACAACAGTATTCAATTTTTAATAAATCTGCTTTTCACAACTTTGAAAACTTGCTATAAAATCACTAATTTTTGCGACGCTGTATAATGCAGAACATATTTATCTAGTATACAGCACCTTGATAAGATACACCCAAAATTTGAGGTTTCTACGAAAACGGATTGCAGTCAGGAACATTAAATTAGCAGTGTTTTTGAACTTTGAAGCACAAGTTTTGAACCAACAAATCGGAAATTAATTAATTACTCAAAAACCGGGGTATGGGAAAGTATTTGAACAAAAACTTTGGGCACGTCACTGTGAATCAAGAACACTACTATATACAGAGTGTCTCATTTTAAATAGAAAAGTTTATAATACTTTTTTGTATAAGCTGCACTCCCGACAAAAATTTTTATCGCTAGATCACGAGCAATTATAGAAGTAGCCAAATTATTGGGACGATACCAAGTTGCGTTTTCCTTATGCATCTAACGTGCCATCAACCATGAGCCACCCTGTATATATACGTAGTATGTGGTGATAAAAAAAATTATCTCCCGGAACGCCGTGAAAAATTAGTGGACATTTTGTAATTGTCTCTAGTACGGCTACATATTTATGAGCAAACCTCAAATCTTCTATGCATATTTTCAACTCAGTTTTCAATACTTTAAATCAGATGTTCCATGCTTCACAGGCATTAAAATAAGTAATTTCCAACACGCTCAAATTGTCTTCTTACTAGCTGATACTTACCAACTATTTCTAATACCGATATTGAAAAACAGAAGTCAACATTAAAAAAAGGGTTCTTCTACTACATTAGTAATTGGCAGCGCTGAATGCTTTACAGCCACTGTTTCTTATTACAGTCGAGGGATATTCAAAGATAATATTTTTACTAAACTCCAAGTCCTAGCAACAAGACTGCTTAAATTTCCCGTTCGGCTGAGCAAGTAATTTGATTCAGTTAGCCATTGACAAGCTCTATTTTGTGAGGTTCAAATAACAACTAATTTGTATTGAAAATCGAAGGATTTCCCAACCATGTTTATTTATAACCGTTTTAATTAATTCGCTGCTGTCTTTAACCTATAGCGAATTACAAAACAGTATTGACTTACCAATTGGCGAGCACGACCTCCCAAGGACGTTCAGCCCCATTAACCTCCAACGTGTAGTGGACATCCTAGAAGGAAAACGAAATTTAGTTCTCCATTCTTGAGGATTTCCGTTTTTCAACTAATTGTTATCAGATCTTGCCGCGGGGAATAGAAAAAATATATTCGAATCTAAGACATGGAAAACACAAAAAGATGGATATTCTCATAGCAATCTCTTTACATATCTCAGCGCATCAAAAATTTATTCCAACGCTTCACATTTCGAGAAAAAATATTTATACTGCCACTTCAGTTATAAATTGTTCTTTCTGTTCTATTCTCTGTTCGACATATTATTAGATGACATTCTTAATAGCATACACTCTGTGTATGCAAATACGATAAACTGCGGCTTGTTTATTCGTTGAGGAAGAATTTCCGGCCAAGCCATAGAAGTATTGCTTCCGATATCTAGGCAAACTTGCAAATCCTTATTTTTACCACTTTTCCCAACAACTGATAAAACTTTACGACAAGCCAAAAACATTATATCTTCACGATATTTTGTGACTGGAAAACAGTTATTTTATATTGTGACCATTCTGGCAAAAATGTTTAGCAATGCTATAGATATCATAAAACTGCTTTTGAATATCAGTGAATTATTAATTGCAACGAGAGCTCCTAAGGTACTAAAATTGTAGTATAACTTACGTGAACTGTTAGTACGTTTCATGTTGACCAGGGATGTCTTAACGGAGTCGAAGTACCAGTTATTGAACGATTAAGATGTTTGATGAAGAAAAATTATACATTATTACTGAACTTCGAAATATCTATGCAGATGAGTAGCATGAAAAATTCTGAAGAATTGTTGCAACTCAAACAGGAGAATATGTTTCCAAAGTTTTCTTATTAAAATAAAAGGGCCCTGGTTAACATATCATTGGCATAGCAAAAAACGGGCATCCCTTTTGCGTCTTAATATACAACTTTGAAAACTGTCCTGCTCTAAAAATGATTTAGAGCAGGCACATAGTATATTGCTCATGTCTATACTGCCCTTTTAATTATTTACCTCATGTTTCCGCATCTATTTAATATAAGATGAGGAACCGCTTTCAGAATGAAAAAAAAAACATGTACAGAACACAAAGGTATTTCGATATTTTGAAGCCGATATAACAAATCGAAAACTCCATGACAATGTTCAGACCGAAATAAAATGGATAATCGGATCTTCGCACATATAAGACAAAGGTTTTTACACAATTTTCCTTTTAAATCCCTTGAATGTTTCCAAACGTCCAATTTTATCTGTTCCTGCAACAAAATCGACACTTTTCTCTTTTTGAATGCCTCGAACAGTCCACTTATTTTTAATCTCGGACTATTGCAATGGGACTTGAAAACCTTCAGGGACATATGGTCAGTCCAATTTTGTAAACGACCGACACGGATTTTTCAGATTTCGACAATCTAGTAAATAGTGATCGAAATGAAATAAATTATTTAATTTTGGCATATGTGAATGACCAAGAGAACATGCTATAAATATCGTTCAAGTGCAGCGTATACAAGAAATCACATTTATCACCCTCCAGGGTACATTTCAAAATAGTTACTTTGAAGTTGACTTTGCTAGAATCAGCCGATCGAAACAATAAAGTTTAGAAGAGCTCACAGCTCAGTATTCCTGCAAACATAACCGTAAATTGTCGAGTCTGACTAGATAAACTTTTGTCGTTTAAACGGTGCAAATAAATCGAATGATAAATTGGACTCGACTAGTCCTTAAAAGAAAATGCAAAAAAAGAAACAAGCGTCATTTTCATTTACGTATCCCGTTAAAACATAGTAGAGAATGGAAAGACAACACAATTAGTAAATATTTAGCAACAAGGAAACAAGGAACGTATCACCGAAAGGTAATAAAAGGTTTCCATTTCCGAGAAAATTAGAAAATTAGCCTAGCAGGGAAATAAATGGATACCCGCTAAACGAGAAGCAGGAGAGGCCAAAGAATTCTTATTCAAACGTGCAGATGTTTGTTATGCAAACATTGCTGTAGTTCTAGAAACATATGCTAACAACTAACAGTACCTTCATTCCAAGTGTTAGCCGTGAACGATTTCAAATAGTTGATTCCGCGGATTCCCTCGAATTAACTCAATCTCGCTGATAAATTGATCAAATACGATTCCAATCCAAATATTCACAGAAAACCCTTATTGGCTATGTGCATTGCATGTGGATGTCGAGCATTCCAAGCATGGCTATGCTGGATGTTAAAGGATACGACCCTTGCAAACCGTTAATTTGAACCTCTATCATGTTTCCAAAGAAAGTGTATTTCAAAAAGTTGCGAAAAAGAAATAATAAAGTTACTTGAGATCTAACAAGCAACGAAAAAGGAATCAGCTCGCCTCGTGTGAAGCTCCTGGGACAAGTCCTAAAAGGTGTCTTATTATCGGCCGAAAACATTTATTAAATATATGCGCAAAACCTTTTCCTTTATTTTTTCGCTTTCCATATGTATGTTACGGAGTTAACGTTTGCGTTCCTACCCCATTTTACAAGAAAATTATCTAATGGTTTTTCGAGAGCATGTTCTGGATATATTCGTTTCTATTACAAATTTTTCGAGTAAAATTTTATAAATTAACTTATATGAAATTGATAAACTAAAATCACATTTACGTATAAAATGTGTGCTGGTAGAGGACTCTTTGAAAATCGTATGTACCTAATTAAGTACGTACATAGGATATGTTAATGCATTCTAAATAGTCCGCTTTAAATGAGCAACATATCTTGGAGTAAATCGCTTCAACTTGAGTTTTAGCGTTGTTTGTTTTACAATCCATTTAAGCCCTGTGTAGTGTGATTGGAATATCTAATATACATCTGAGTTCCCCTAGCTGCTTTTAAGACCTCCATGTATCTTGTTCGGAATAAATACAAAAGGTTTTTTCTCGTTTATTGCGTCATTCGTCTAGTTAATTAGTTACATTCGGTAGATCAAGTTCACTGGCTAATAAAAGTGAACTAATGATGATTTACTAAAAACTTACAATGTGCAGGATTATTCAGTGAAGAATTCAAGAATATACATTTTTAGGTGTGTTTGCATATACATGTTATATCTTTATAATTACCCTGTGGCAGAATTCGCCATTGTTTGCACGGATTAAATATTATAGTATGTATCGGATGATATATGTATTATTTGATAAAACATAATATATGTATTACTTCGGATCCGTTCAAAGCACTTTCTCGTCCTAAGTTTCAACGTTAGCTTGAAAAGGTAGGATTAAAAACAGTTCTTAAAAAGTAATTTGTAAGTTGAAATAAACAAGCCTTTACCTTTAGCAGGGACGTCCTAATCAATATGCGATGAGGAAAAGCATTTTAATGCGTAACTCTTCGGAATGTGGGTATGTAAATAACAGGCCATAAAATCTAATTTTCCAAAGCATCACTGCATAACTTAAATCAATTATTGTAATTAGAGCAATTCGTAAATATAGCTTGCGGTTAAATCGACCGCAACAAAGTTTCTGTTATTTTCCTTAACCAGGTTTTAGAAACAAAACCAATTGTCCCTGCTAATGGTACAATTAGTATAATTTTAATTCTAAATTGACTTAACTAATCCTGTAGCCTGTCATTATTTAGAACTCAAAGTTAACTAAATATCCTCAGACTTAGAAGCTCTTCTAATGAAACTTTGTTGAGTAATTGTTGGACCCTTGCAAATTAATTTAATATATTAAGATACATTAGGCTTCGTTTCATATTAAAACGTATTGTATTGTTTTTTAACAAGCCCATCCAATTATTCTTCTTAGCTACTGCGGATTAAATTTGGTACACTCGAAAATATGATATGCCAAAGACATGCAAAGTGTAAAATATCATCAGGAAATTTTTCTTTACGTTATTTGTTACCCTCTTACGCCAGAGAGTAAAATATGGTATTACCGGATACGAGAAAATTACACGTTTTGTCACAACTCTTTTGGATACGTTTTCCCTTTCTTTATTATATGGATATATAAAGGAAAACGTCCCGAGTGGAGTATAACGCATTTATTTAAATACGAAAGTTGTAGTTTAAATGTTTAGATATGTAGCACACGTTTCCATGAAGCGTTCACTGTTTCCTATGCAATTCTTCTCTGGAAAGGCTTAGAAGTTGGCAGATGCAAGTTAAAATATATTTACTTGCCATTTTGAGCGATTTAAATAGAAAACAGAAAGTAAATGTCTCTGATATACAATTAGTAATATAAACGCTAAAATAAAACTTGAACACGAGCATTTTTGTTCCGGGCGTATTTGTCACAACATGACAGTGAAAAGATCATTAAAATTTATATGCACGTTCCGTAATATGTATATCAAGAATTAAAGGATGCTGAGTCTTTTCCGACATCCCTAATGTTAATGCAAGGGTAGGGAAAACGCCATATTTGTCCGCTTCTTATCTGAAATTCGAATTTAAATTTGAATGGTCGGTCTTTGTTCCCATTATGTTAAACCCTTAACAACAACGCCTGTAGGTACAGTTGGAATATATAAAAGGAAAAAGACATTGATTATAACCGTGGTCTTGTTAATGCGATTTTTCCATTTATTCAATGCCCTGAGTGGGTTCCGAATATGTGCCTTTTTTTCAGCAATTCAAGAATTCAGTTGGAAACCTACTAAAATAAATACATTTTTCAATATATTGGATGATACTGCTAATAAAAAATAGCGTGTTTTAAAATATAAAAACTATTCACATTTAATTTAAAAAAATAAATTAAAAGTTTTAGAATTATTTATTTTTACCACACAATCACTTGTGAAAGATACAAAAATCCATGTAATTATTTTAATAGAGCAAAATAGCGTGTTTATTTCTCTTGCTAAAATCATATAAAAACATTAAATAAACAATTGCTTACTGATATCTCGCATTGAAATGAAAATACTATTCATTTGTATCAGGAGTTTTCGTATTTCACACATGAGTTATCAGGAAAATCGAAAATTATTAACAGCAGTTGCAATTCCAACTACGCATACTAGCCCCAATCAAAACGTGTGAAAAGCATATTAGTTACTTAAATTGGAAAACGGCGGAAATAGCTTGTTGAGTAAATTTTGATTCCCGTTTACTGAAGCGTGCCAAATACTTGGAGAGCTGGATTGATTAAGTTTTTTAAGAAAATGCGTTCAAAGGAAATCCTCAGGAATATGTTTATCTAACAGATAATCGGTCTTATAGCCGATAGCTGCCAATAGCTGCCTCGTTAAGGGTTCGATTCAAACGCCACAAAAAAACAGATAATTTAAATAGGCCAACAAAAAATTCATAAGGTGAGTATTAAATTATAGCCTGTGATATATGCGAGCGGTTTGTAAGCTTCCAATTTCTAATTAGTAATGTAATAGTTATTGACCTAACCAGTAGGATATAAATATTATTAACGCAAGCATGTGAAGACTTGCACGACGAAGCTGTAGGCCGAGTTGTGTAATCATATAAGTACGTGTTACGTACAATATTTTATCTACAATTATAAAGATTATTATTTTAATGATTATTTCAGCAAAAATTATTAGTTATAAAATTGCATACAGAACAGTAATAAGAATTTGTCACGATCTTCAGAATCATTGTCAAAGTTCTGTCCTAAAATTACACATTTCATAAAGAGTTCAAACGATGGTCTGCCATGATATTGACAACGGAGCTTTTAATCTTGTTTCGGATCTTGTGCCAAGGAAACCACGGAAGAAATACCAAGAAGTTTTTGGTCGGTACCAGAAATGATGCAGTGAACGAAACATGCTCAACTTAACAAGCGATAAAACATTATTAGTATATATTAACAAAGTAAATAAAAGGCATAAACCCTCATCCCTTTGGTACTCGATTTTCTTTGTGTATGTATATTTCGTCCACTGCACCATGTCTGGTACTGATCAAAAGCTTCTTGGTATTTATTTCTTCCGTGATTTATCTGGCACATGATCCGAAACAACATTAAATGCTTCGTTCTGAATATGACATGGCAGATAATCGCTTGAACTTATTTTAAAATGTACAATTTTAAAAGACAACTTTGACAATGATCGACATATTTATTACCGCACTAGTGAGTAACAAGACTTCAAAGTTCTTCAAAACTCTGTTTACTTGGTTTTCAAAATTAAATCGCTTAAAGCATATAGAAATTTCATGGCACAACTATAATAAAGGAAATACACCTTTATTATGATGTCTGTTTGTCTAATTTTTGTGTTTATTTAATCAGTTTATTTATTTTTTCTTTTGGGTCTTTTGAACGCTGACGATCTTTAGCCGACGATGTCTTACCTTATTACAGACCCAAATACCCTGTATGTGCATATTGTGGCTCTTTTTAGGCTGAAGGCTATGCGTGGAGATCAAACAACGCACATGTGAAAAGTTGTGTTATAAGCGAAAAAATTGAAAGTAAGCTTTTTATTTTTGCTTTGTTTTATTTTCGTGAAAGTATGCATAAAATTTGGAAGGATTCCTAGGAATCCGAGATGGTATTCAATTTATCCTCCAATTTGTCAATTTTACATAGTATTTAACTATAGTAAACATCTGTATCGTTTTATTGCCATATTCTAATTAAATAGCGGGTAATGTGGCAACAGAAACGCGCAATTTCCTGAAAATGTCTTATCTGTGTTAGAGCGGCTCCACTATTTCTCAGACTGCTTCGGATTAGTTTAATGAATCTTGGTCAAATAAAGGTAGACAACCTCGAAACCTCCCGGATTTGTGTCCAGAAGTCCGTACAAACATCTGCTGTGAGATGTGGGTGGTTTACGGATTTTGGCGCAACTAATGAAAAATCTATTGAACAACCCTAGTCCAATAAATAAAAACGACAAGCACGATTCTAGGTAATATATTGAATTAATAATTTTATTTAAATGTTCTCAGAGAGTGTATTTACATTCATACACATATTTATTATTAATTGGGATGTAATGCGTGCTTTACATTAGTATTTATACTATATAATATATGTATAGATATGTATAGTGTTTGTACCCAAAAACAACTTACAATTAAAACCCCAACTAAATTTGTAAGAATCTAATCATCTACTACTAGTTTAAACCGTCCGTCCTTCTTTATACAGCTAATAATTATCTGAGCAATAAGCAATCATTGATTTTAATGTTTCTCCCAACTATACTAAAAAATTTAATTGTACGTGATAAATAAAACTCACTGAAACAAAACCAAATGAAATGGCATTTTTTAAAAGCATTACTACCGGCCTTGAACCTGCAATAAAGGATATATCTTCGTGAAAGCTTTCAGATATAAAGGAAAATTGAAACAGACAGTTAAAATTGCATGAAGCTTTGATGATAAATCCGGTTAAGTGTAAAAAGTCGGTTTGACATTTGGTATGACCTCATTCAAAACATGTATTTTATTTTTATTTAACGACATACATAATATAAATTGAGTTTTAATAGCTTTGACCGTTTGTGTTCCTATAGGAACAACAAGTTGAACTCTAATCGATTGCAGTTCTGTATAGTCGAGTATTTCAGAAGGATAATGATAACTAGTCATTTCTTTGAGATAAAAATCGAATTTTTAAGTATTATGGGGAAATCATAATACAGGGTTATCCATTTCATGCTTGGGAAAGTAAAGTAAAAACACACACAAAATATTCAGATGGAGACGAAAATTTTAAGTCAATATAAAAATTAAACCTGGCCATTATACGTGAAAAACAATATCATTTAAATGTCCTCCACGGGACCTCCTACAGGCCTCAATCCTTTTCAGTTAATTTTGAATGACTTTTCGGCACATTACCGGTAATATATCGGTCGTAACTTTATGGATATTGCTTTTCAGTTGCTCAAGAGTTTGAGGATTGTTGGCGTAAACACGATCTTTCGCCTAGCCCCACAAAAAGAAATCTAACGGTGTTAAGTCGCAGGATCTTACGGGCCAATTGACATTACTCAATCTCGAAATTACACGTCCTGAAAATTTCCCTTGCAAAAGAGCTCTAACTGCTAGTGTTGTGTGACTCGTTGCCCCATCCTGCTGGAATCACATGTCTTCCAGACCATAATCTTCAATTTCTCTCCAAAAATAATCGGTTAACATGCGTCCATAGCGCTCAGAATTGACTGTTATGGCTCTTGATCGTTTTCAAAAAAATACGGCCCAATAACACCACCGGACCATAATGCACACCATACGGTCACTTTTTCAGGATGTAAATGCCTTTCTACGATTATCTGAGGATTTTCAGAGCCCCCATATACGGCTGTTCTATTTACTCACGTAACCACCGAGCGAAAAATGGATCTCGAACTCCTCCAACCTCGAATTGGATAACCCGTTAGTTAGTTTCAAAGCTGTTTTACTTTCATGGAAGTTATATTTTATTACTCATGTGAAAGTTCATATACGAGTATATGATATATTTTTCAGTACTTAGTATTACCTATGTTCCATTAGGGCTGAACCATATCCACTTTCGTTGCCGTTTCTTTTTGAAAAACGAGTTCATTGGGTATAGTTGCTTTTCGTCTAGATAAGGTAGTTCCCCTGTCATTTATCTCGCCGTACCCAGAGTCCCCCATCCAAGTATCTTCTTTTCTCAGTTTGCTACTTAGTTTGGCATTGAAATCTCCAATTACTAGCGTAAGGTTTGTGTTCTTCCACAACCTTTGAAATATCTTTATTCTTGTCAGCTTTTCCTCCAGTTGTATGTTCCTACTGTTAGCTTAATCAATTTTGGTTGTGTCATTCTTCTTTGTGATTTTTTGAGCTTTGCTATCGAGAACGAATTTTTGCCTCCCCTAGATTCCGTGAGGTAAATCACAGAGGTGTGGGATTCGGGTCTTTTCCGATCCACCTGGGGACCAGTTCCTTCTGTTTTAATTTTTAGGTAAAAATTTTATATATTAGTCATATAAAATTGAACAACCGAAAAGCCCATTAAAGTACTTTATACGCAAGGACGCCTTTGTTTACGAGTTTTTCGTAAAATTGGATCAAAATATTTATAATAAAACCAAAAGAATAATTTGATTAACGATGATAAAGTCCAATGAATCCATTCTGGAGCAAAAAATGTGCCTTTAGAGAGCCAAGATCAGAAATAACGAATTTTTCTGTTATAACTAGATTTTTCGAAATGCTACATTAAACCTTCTCTGAATACGGTGAGAAATACTACCAGAACGAACTATAACCATATAACGAACTGTAATTTGGCTGTCATAAATTAATGAGTTATGAAGATGAGTTATAATCTTATAA
>NW_026017110.1:52409530-52462741 GCF_020466585.1 Dendroctonus ponderosae | reverse complement strand
CTAAAAAAAAAGTCGTGGAGCTTGGAAGTCAAAGAGAATATTCAATTTATTAATTTATGAACTCTGTAACAGCCCGCTATCAAGAATATCACAGCCCAGTTATCATCCATTCCAGCAAAAGCTTAAAATGTAAATCCATCCACTAGATGATGGACTAATCGTCCGAAAGCTCGAGGATTTTCATTTTATATTCGATAAATACACAGTTAAATGCACAACGCTAACTTCACCTAATAATTCATCATGCTGTACACAACTGCATTCATCCAATTAAAATTTAAAGCTGTGAATCTCAAGCTTTTAGTGCTTTCAGTTAAGTATCTGTTCCAATGCACTTCAAATGACCATATGACCGAATGAACTCCAACATGTGAACTTCATATATGTATAATTTTATTGCCACTATTATATAATAAAGCCACTATCTCGTGGGTCCTATTAGAAGTAAAGCGTTTGCTAAATAGAACTAAAGAACGACAATTTATTCGTAAATTGGTCGATTTAATAAATCGTTAATATTTCCGCAGTAAGCGAAGTCGATTTATATCAAAAGGTCTCCATTTAAAATGAATAACCCATGGAAAAATAAAACTGACAAAAATAAAAGCAAAAACGACTTTGGGACATATTACTACCTGTCCTTATACCTGCCAGACGGGATATCCCTACGTGAAAGCTTCCTGATATAAAAGAAAATTGAGACAAACAGTTAAAATTGCATGAGACTTTGATGATAAAATCCGGTTAACTATAAAAAGTATGTTTGACATTTGATACGACCTCGCCTCTTACATGTTTATTTCACTTAACGATTGTATCTCCATTCAGTTCGAATGGTGCTGACCTTATTTCAGTTTGGGTAACTAGCTTACGTTCAATTGAGCTGAACACAGTAAAATGGCAATATTGGATATTCGTGTCACTTTAAAAATAAACGTTTTGTTATTTCTGCTTTCTCTTAAATATATCTTTCAAGGTAATTTAAAACAAGTGTTCATACATTTCCATTGATCTTCTGATTTGCTTGTCGTGTTCAATTTGAAATTTCGGTTGACGGTTCAGTTACAAGGCTGAATTACAAAGTTAAAAAAAACCAACGTGGCTTCATCTTAACCTCATACCAGAGGAGAAGCTTCAGAAGTAAAATAATCCTACATTACCAAACCTGGTCACAAACTGCAGTTGTCGAATGCAACTTCAGAAGGAATTTCTCCTTCTTGGGACACTTTCTCAAAGAAGTTGTCATGAATAACTACTTTCAAGTCTTGTCGAAATATTACCACCTAAAGTTACATTAGGTAAAAAAAAAACTATACAAACATTATTCTATTGTTAGAGCACTTGAATACAAATAAAATTGAAAAGCTAATAGTTTTTGGGTTCAAAACCCGCCCATTGTCCATGGTCAATAATTTTGCTTTATTAATAATGCAAGTTACATTACAGGCAATTTTTGCATATTGAGCAGTTACTGTTGTAATTACATATTAAGCCCAACTAAACATGTGTTATAATTAGGCCATACACATGAACTGAACCCTAAATAATGGCAAATTAAGTAATTAAACATACAGAGTCTCCAAAAAGAAGCCGTCCGGGAGATTCCAAAAGTGAAGCACTTTTGGAATCTTCGTCCTTAATGTGCCTTGTTCGATCTCCTTGACGTTGGCGATCACCATGGCGAAAGCCGTAAGGTCCTCCGCCAAGCGAAAAAGTTCACCAGCTATTCTTATGTCCGTCCAATCCCGAATATTTCTGGGCCACGACTGTTGCTTTCTTCCAACCCCACGGCGGCCCTCAATCTAGCCCTTTAGTATGAGCTGTAATAGACGATATTTATCACCTCTCTAAATATGTTCAAGATATAATGTCTTTCTGCACATTCCCTTTCCATCCATCTCTGCTTGGCTTCTTTGACCTCCCTTCTTATGACCTTTCGTATTTTTAATATTTGTCAGGTTTGTTCTTCGCCAGTCTTCACTGCTCCATCAAGGTTAGAATCTGATCTGATATTGAATGGTTTGCAGACCATTTGTAGTAAGCATATCTGGTTGAATATTGGTACAAAATCGTTGTCATCACTACCTGAGTAATATAGTGTGCCATTCTCATGTTGACATGAACCGCAGCCTGGCCAACGGTGTTCACTTATACCCAATATGTGTATGTGCATTATCTTCATTTCCTGTACCAAATTATCGAGCTTCCCAGCCTGAAACAGGCTTCTCACGTTCCATGTACACATGCGCAACTTTGATTTCACTATTTTGAGCCGGGGATTCTTAGTACCCCTTGCCCATGTAAGTGCTGCCCTTGACTAGGGGACGACTTGTTTATGTTTCCAACCATAGTGATTGCCTGGGAAAAGATGATTAAGTTGGTTTCCCGTTTCCCATCTGGGAACAGACGCTGTAAGTAGCCACCTATTCTGGGTCAGACGCTACTCGCTTCGTCATATTTGACTATCCTCACTTGGTTTAGCCTGCAGGTTGATGCAGTTGCCCGGGGACCCACAAGTGAGGATTGGTAGTCTTGTGAGGACCAGTCACCGCTCACTGACTTCCGTGATAGACGTTAGTTACGACCGTTCTTGGTGGAAAGTTCCACCTCTACAACACTAACCGTACACCCTCAAAAGTTCTTAAAAAGAGGAAAAAAATATTCGTTTATACTTTAAGATATTATCTATAAAAAATAATATTAATAATAGCAATCAACACAAGAACACCTTTAATGAGTTGAAAATGTGACAAGGAGCTGGTCCGTTTTTGCTTACTAGAACTTTTCCTTATACTTAAATACTGGCGAGGTGCCCCAGTTTTTCTGGCTCATTTAGATACATTTCCAGATAATAGCATCACTGACGCATAAATGCGTTCAACAATCGGAAAGTGTACATTTCAGGAAACTGCAATTAATGTCAATTAACATGCCTATATATCCGAATGTATATTATTTAGTTCAGTTTTACACTTCCTTTGTAACAGTCGTTTTTAAATTGCTCTTTTAAATAGGCAACTAGTTCCTCTAAGGCTAAACATCAAATAATTAATTTTTCACTTTCTATTGCAGCAATATGTCACTCCAAGCAACAATGTATCCGGCAAAATTAAAATTACTCAATATTCGGTAAGTAATTTAAAACCCTAAATAGATTTTTACTTGCTCTTAAGATCTCAAAAGACTGTATTTGTTTAAATATAGTAATACGACTTATTTAACATTAATATAAATTATCTGAAGACCAATTAATCTCATTAGGTTACGGTGAATACAACGGAGGGATAAATGGGCGTTTTTCTCGCAATCAATTTTTTTTTTAATATTCGGGCCATGTTAGATAAAGATCAGTTAGTTATTAACTCGCACCTCATAAAAAAATATTTGAATCGCTGCAGTTAAAGAAAATTACATTTTCCTATCAAGCTAAAGGAGAAGTCAAAGTAGAGCTTGTTCTGCTTCAAATGTTGTTTTCGCGATATCTAAATTTTGTTAATCGGTTTAACCAAATTTAGTCTATGTCAGCTGCGGCTTGCTTATTTAGCTGCTATTAAAATACCAGATGTGCACTAAAACGATATTAAATTTTACTAACAGAAGCCGTTATTGTTAATTCAGCCGTTTAAAGCAGAATATCCGAGTATTTCTATCCGCTTTTGGAATTTAATGAAAACTATACATATGCTTAAACCAAGAGATTTAACGCAAATAGACACAACGAAACTCTAACGCGTAAGGAAACAAGCGGCTGAAGAGAAATAACGGAACTATACACTGGACTTTCACCACAGGAAAAATAGTAATGGACCGCATGATATTTACAGCTATCCTTTCCTTGGTTTAATAGGAAAAATCCGCTATCTTACAGTCGTAAATTGAGAGAATGTGAAATTCCTAATGTAGGAAACAGTCTGGAAATTGCTTTGCCTGAAAATGTTAGCGAACATTCTTGCTTGTGTAATCAATTTTATTTGACCTCGAAAAATGTTTCATTATTGTCAACAACTCAAAATTCAAATTAATTACCATATTACGCATAAGCTTTACGAATAATTTTAGCTAGAAATTGTTTTGTAAGTCAAATTCTGCAACAAGCACATGTCCTAAATAAAATTGTGGACAGTGTGATCATACCATCAATATAATTGTTATTTTTAAACCTTTCAATATTGACACGTACTGTGCAATTGTATTTTTCTCGTATATACAGAGATTAGCAGGGTTCTATCTGTAGAAATTGCTGTATAATTGTTTGTGCACTAATGGTACTGAATCGTTTACAGTAATGCATGTTGAGATTATTAGGCGCTAGCTGGATTTGGAATAGGCCAAATACGAATATTAAAAGCTTTTAAATTAATTAAGGGGATAAAGTAGGATGGTGCCGATGATGTGTCGAAATAGAAATTGACAGGCGTTATGAAACGGAATTTGCCATATTGAGTTTAAAAGTAGATGGGTCTTTAAATGTTTAAATAGCTTCAATCGAAATGTTACCTTCTAATTATGCTATGAATAACGCTTTCCAATTTTATTCAATTCCTACCAGAAAAACAGTATCGCCTTGTATCATTGGAATTGATTTTCGACGTTTTGTTCACATATTATACATTATCAAAAGCATTCAAAACTGTACATTTTGCCGAAGATAGCCCACGTTCATAAAATAAATATTGAAATATTTATAACAAGACTATTGAAGCTATTGAAAAAAGTGCAGACAGAACTGCTAGAGATATATAATTTCATTAAAAAAAAACTTTGTACACATTTTTCCCACCCTGTAGAGGGTTAGATGAATCATTTTTTGGAAGTTTCAAACTTCTGATCAGTATCGCAACATTCTTCCTAGATTTAAAAGAGTGTTTAATTTCGTCGCGAAGATTGTCCAATTGGCAGAAATTGACTAAAAGTGTTGAAAAAAGTGTAAAAGTTTTCGAAAACCAATAAAATTTTACCTGTCGATCTTTAAAGAATAAACGTAAAACTTTTAGTTGTGGGAACAGAATTGTTCAATATGTTGCCAGACACTTTCTAAAATAATAAATAAACTAACTTCATTGTTTAATCTTTCTTTAAGTAATTCTTTTTAAGTAAAAATATGCCTTTTAAATAAGCATTGAAGTAGAAAAAAATAGACAAATTACTAATTGTATGCATACAGGGTGTCCCATAAGCTCATGATCAAAAGGGCACTGCGATATTATTTGGACCAAAAGAAGACGATCTGACCTAACTTTTATTAACAAAAAATGTCTGGCTCCTCTGCTATTGATGGTCAAAGTTTTTGAAAAAAATGATCTTTTTTGACATATCGGGAGAATGGTACGATGTATTTTAGTGAAACTCGCTGGGAATTTGTTCTTATGTAACACTCATATTTGGATGAAACAATCGAGTTCAGCCGTTTCGGACAAGTGGTGAATTCTTGAGTGTCGTGGTACAAAAACTACCAGAACTTTTTAGTTGGGGGATGAAATCAACTCATTTTTTTTTTTGGTTGATGCACTATGCGAGTTTCACTAAAATACATCGTACCATTCTCTTGATATTTCGAAAAAGATAATTTTTTGAAGAACTTTGACCATCAATAGCAGAGGAGCCAGATGTTTTTTGTTAATAAAAGTTAGGTCAGATCGTCTTCTTTTGGTCCAAAGAATATCGCAGTATCTTTTTGATCATGCGCTTACGGACACCCTGTATATGCCGGTATGTCCGTGTGTCTAATACATAAACAATAAAACTATGTAACAATAAAATAAATTGGTGCTGTCAAATTACAACCCCATGCCTTTAAATTGCCATCAAGCCATGGTTCTTCCAGGAGGTGAAACAACTGGCAGACCTAAAAAGAAGCAGCTATCTAAAGTACAAGAGCCTACAGACAATAGAACAACAAGCCGAATATGTACAGACTACAAATAGAGTAAACTCAAAAATAAAAGAAATCAAACGAGACTTTTGGATTAAGTTTATTGCCGACATAGAATACGGTATGTATGGCGCACAGAGAAATATATGGAAACTGGTGAAAAACGGGGAAGTCAGTGAATGAGTATGCACAAACCAAAAGAGTGTCTATGGAAACCTGGGAGGAATGCTTCAGACAGCTTTACAAATTTGAAGAAACAGTAAATTCAGAAGAACACAAAACAGTATCTAACGCTGGGATCGACGAATCGGAAATAGAACTTAGATTGAAGAAACTGAAAAACACGAAAGATCCGGGACCAGACAACATACCTAACAAGCTACCGAAATATGGCGGACAGAAACTTACGATGCAACTATGCCTACTGTTTAACAATATTCTGCGCACAGCACGAATACCACAGGATTAGCTTCAAAGCATCACGCTTCCTATCTTTAAAAATTTTAACTACAATGAAACTATTTACAGGAATTCTAAAGAATAAGTTAGAAGAACGCATATAAAACCGCGAAGAACCCCAAGGGTTTAAGAGGAACAGATCAACAACACACGCTATATTCATTGTCAAACAAATAAGAGAAAAGGCTATGGAATTCAACACACCCACCTATATGTGTTTCATAGATCTGACCAAGGCGTTTGATAGGGTGTGTGGTGTGGGAGCTTAACAGAAAGGAATACACCAGCAAACATTTCAAAAGTAATTCACAATTTAAATAACACAACAAAATTAAAATCACAAAACCAAATATCAAATAGCATTCCACTACTAGGAGGAATCAGACAGGAGGATAGTTTCAGTCCATCTCTGTTTAATATCCTCATGGATACAATTATTGAAGCCGTGGCCTCCCTGAACCTAGGGTACAGAATTAAAAACAAGAGAATCAGCATGATATGTTATGCCGACCACGCCGCAATTATCGCGGAGAACGAAGACCACCTCCAGAGGCAGCGTTTCAAATTCCACCAAATCAGCCAACGGCTCAACATGACAATCTCTATTAACCTGGGAACCTGTTAGATGTAAACTTTACTATACGAGCAGAAACAATTAAAACAAACTACATGCTGCGAGTAGCAGTGACGAAGACTCTAAGAACGATCGTGGGACAAACCAGAAGAGGCAGTGAACAAAGTGGAAATAAAGAGACAGTGGTACAGTCACGTAACGAGGATGGACGGAAATCGTCTACCACTTACCGGGTTGGAGGGAAAACCAGTAGTACTTGACCAGCGGGAAGACCACCTAAAATATGGAAGGATAGCTGGCAATCAATACCCCAGGAAATACTGCAGAGGCATGCTCAGAATTAACAGACCGCAGTATCTCTGAAAAGTATAAGAAGAAGAAGAAGAAGCCTTTAAATTAAGTTTTTAAAACAAAATGCTTTCGAATATTTCCAAAAAGTCAAGAAATGATTTGTCGTGCCTTTGCCGGTCGTTGGGTGTAAATCTTCCTTTATCATAATCACGGCTAATATCACAAATAATATATCTATTGCGTTTTAAGTGAACCCTTAAATGCATCCATCTAGTGGATTCTACCAGGCATGAAACTTACTCCTTTAACTTTAACTTCCTTAAACTTTAAATGGCCATTATTTTAGTGTTTTCCGGTAGTTCGTATAAAATATTTCAAGCATGGAATGAACAATTAGCCAGCTGCAAGCTGGTTTCAACTACCGCCTTCATAACTTACAATAAACAAAGCATAATGTAAAGAAACTAGCAAAGTTTCTTGTGAAAATAGACAAAGCAGAAGTTGTTCTATTATAAAGCACCACTGTGATTATGAATTATTTGTCATCGAGGGAACACGTATTTTCCTTTATTGGAAAAGTTGTCGTGCTTCCAACTAATTATTTCCTGCATCCACTAAAACTTGTCCCGAAATTTACATACACAAAAGAATAGATTCGCAGCAGAATCGCGCTGCATAATCACTTTTCGAATGTATGATAATGTTTGATATGTTTTCTTTTTTTCAGCAGAACTGCAGCTTGCAAGTACTAGAAGCCAGCTGGGGATGTTATTAGTGCTGCTGTTCACCCCCCTTATTCCTTTTCTGTTTGCCCAGCAGGAAACAACGAAACCACAGTTAGATAAAATTCAAGCCACTACCATCATACCAGGAGATATAGTGCTTGGAGGACTTTTTCCAGTGCACGAGAGAGGAGAAAAAACACCATGTGGAAACAAAATCTACAATCGAGGCATTCAAAGAATGGAAGCTATGATGTTTGCAATCGATCGCATCAATGCAGATCCTACCATCTTGCCAAACATAACATTAGGTGCTCACATTATCGACACATGTTCCAGAGATACGTATGCCCTAAACCAATCTCTTCAGTTCGTCACAGCATCAGCTTTAAACAACATGGTGACTGCCAATTTTGAGTGTTTTGATAATTCAATTCCACATACAAAAAACAATTACTCCGGTCCGGTTTTCGGCGTCGTCGGTGGTAGTTACAGTTCCGTTTCACTACAGGTGGCAAATCTCTTGGGACTATTCCGAATTCCTCAAATTTCACCTGCTTCAACAGCAAAAGCCCTCAGTGACAAAAATAGATTTAAATACTTTGCGCGTACCGTACCACCTGACACTTTTCAATCCAGTGCTTTAGTTGACATTGTTAAAAGCGTTAATTGGTCATACGTGTCTACGGTTTACTCAGAGGGTTCTTATGGAGAATATGGAATAGAAGTGTTTCATAGAGAAGCGCAAGAAAGAAACGTATGCATTGCTACAGCGGAAAAAGTACCAAGTACCGCCGATGAAAAGGAGTTCGACAGCATCATTATGAAACTCAAAAAGAAAGTGAATGCCAGAGGAGTTATTTTGTTTACAAGAGCTGAAGATGCCAGGTAACTATGCAGTTCATGCTTTTCGCAATATCAAAGCCGTACGTGACTATACAACTGTAACATCATCATTGTCTCTTTTTGAAGTCACCAATTGTTCACGGCATTATCGTTTTCTGAGAAAGTTAAATATAAATATAAACGAAGGGCTCAAAAATCCCGTATTGCTCCAGAACTTTCCTTTGGCTGCTCAATTTGCATGGCGTGTAAATCTTTTTGATGCATTCCGAATTTATTTGGATTCAGTATAAGTGAAAAGTTTTTAAAGTTGGAAATATTACCAGTGCCTTCGTAACATCTTGGAAAGATGTGAGTTTTAAAAGCAATCTTTCTTCCATGCAATTTAGAATAAGAACAAAGACGATAGATGTAATTTGTGGAATGGCCTAGAATAATTTATGAATTTTTATAGTGGGCACAAATAAGTCCGGCTTATCATTTTCAAGCAATGCTCACATCAATCAAGCTTATTCGATTTTCAGAACTTTAGTAATAAACTAACCCCGGAAATATTGGAATCTTGAAAGTCTAGATGAAATAAACTAGACGTTAACATCTTCAACTATTGTTGTAATGCATATAATGTTGAGCATTCTCTTCAAGAACAATAGGTCTGTTAGAGATAGATTTTGCATCTCGTTTTCCTTACAGTATCTGTAACCCCTGAGGAAGGCAGCAGAGCACTGCCGAAACGTTGGAAAATAAAGAATTTTAGCATTTTGGATATGGGTGTACATCTAGCGTAAACCCAAATTTGCCAATTACGACGACAAGAATCCCCAAGAATTTATAAAATAACAATATAAATACACATCGTCCAAGAAACTTATTAATAAAATATATATACAGGGTGGTTTTTTAGTGCGATAGAATCCATTATTTCCGATGGTGTTGAACTTTCGGAAAATAGTTTCATATTAAAGTTGTTGACGCACAAAGTGCGCACATTTTAAAAATATCTTATATGATACAGAATGAAAGAGAAAAGCGAGGCAAGATCAAAGTGTATTTTTTAAATAGAACAACCCATTTTTCATTAGCTCATGAAATGCAGCTTGAAACGCTGCATATGCACCGTAACTTGTTTTTACTTACTTGCGACGTTGGCAGATTATCGCCATTTCAGTCAAACGTTGGTTAAAAACATGGTATCTAAAAATTCATTGTAGAAGCAAAAAAAAGTAGTTTTCTAGGCTTCAATTTTCAGGCTCCCCCGAGAGCCTGAAACTGAATTAACTTGACATTTATATCAAATAAACCTACAATTTTTGGTGTTGTTAACATCTACAACTTTTGTATATAATCATTTTCCCTAAATTTCAAATTACATAATAAAGCGGGGGTGGCCAAAGTTCAATCAATAACCCTTTATATACTGCAAGTAGTTTTCAATGAAGCGAAAAAATGAATGTATTTGGTTTAATATTCCACAAAGCCAGACTTTTGAAGACAATTACGCTTAACTAATTTTACGACTACTGCGTTTGTTCCTGACGTATACATATAAAATATCCAGAAAAACAAGACACATGCACTGCAAACTTATGCTGAAAGAAGCATAACGCTCTCTGAATAATTGCTAAATTCAACGTAAACGAATACATGTGTAATCCACTAAATAAATCTCCAGTTGTTATTCCATCCTCCCTCATATTTTCTTGTAATATTATAACAAAAATCGTTAGAATTTTGTGAGTTGGAAAATTCGCTTACAGTTAGAAAATACTCGAAAAAGTTCCTGCTCAAGTGAAATAATTTTCCGTTATGGGGGTAATTAAGCACTGTCAATTTATTTCAAGCGCGTTTTAAAAACTTCCGGATCGTTTTCCTCCTGCTCTGAATGTCTATTAAATGGAACGTAGATAAATATTTAAACCATTTCTTGTTTTCCTAATTCGTAATAGCCAATCGGCTGTCACATAAATTTTAAATGAAAATTCAAAAACTTAATGCCAATATGTGGTAAAACATAAGTCGAAATATGCTTCAAAAATGAATGATGTAATAAAAATACTTTGGAAAACTAACAAAAGTAATTAGCACCTGACGAGAATGTAGACAATTATCTGCGATAAGATTGGGATAGTCAAATTTATATTTTCATAAAGTATAAAATATTATTTTGGTTAAATACAAGTGCCGAAAATTTTAGTTAGTTAGTAAAACAAATGATTGCAAAAGAGACAAAAATAATCAATCAAACATTGACAAGAATGAAGCCAAAGTTAATTCCTGAAAGAACAACAAACTTATAGTTTTATTATTTTATTGTGCTTGCAGTATAATGGATTGTTCTAATCCATATAAACTTTCAGACACCGAACATATGATCCAGTCGTCGCCTTCACTTTAATAATGCCAGAGTAGTTATTTTAAAACTTTATTCTCAAAGCTATTGTAAGTATAGCAGAGATAATCTTAGTATATTTTATATGGATAGATGGCAGACAATACAGCTAATACACAAATAAGTATTCCAATATTTTCCCTTTTTATACGGTTCTTAGAATAGTTTCGGTTGCTCATCAATCAGAGTGGCACGAAATATTAACCCGAAGCTATTAATAAAGATAAAACAGATATTATCCATTAAATGTAAGGATATCCCTTAATACACATTCAGAAGCAGTGAGAGGCGATATTGAGATACTTGTCTAAAGCCTTGCCAAGGCCTTTTTTCAATTTTCGCACTTAAATGGATAAAATATCCAATGTCCATATAAACAACTCTCACTGTCATTTTAACTTCGTGACACGGAGAACTGAGCAGGATTTATTAACTTCGATATCCAACAATGTAATTGATCTCCGATTGGATTGCATCACAACCTCGTAAATGAGGGAAATATTAAACAATTGAGAAAATAACGAAAGTGAGAAAAGCCTCGGAAACAAACATTTGAAGTAACACCTGAACGGTCAACTGAAAAGACATTCTTTGATCTGTTTTTTGGATATTAAAAAATTAGAGGCAATTAGAATTTAGTTAAAGTTTTGGTGTCAATTCGGAGAGGGAAATTCAGAAAATAGGGAATTATAGTTGGTATTACCCAGCAAAATTTACTCGCGCTAATTATGGGAGATTACAGACAAGTTTAGATCAATACGTGCATTAATTAACGGACATAAATTATAATCAGCAGTATTGTTTAATAACTAATTTGAATATACGTGTTAACAATCATCATTATATGATATGATATTCAGAATTATAGAACTATCGAAAATTACACCAAATGGAAATTTAAAGAAATTATAATGCTCATATAATATTTTATTTCTTTACTTCATATAAATAACTATTTGGAAAACCGAATGATACTCGTATTTCGAAGAAGCAGTACATAAATTGTGAAATGTTGGAAGAGTATTCGCTGTCAAGCTTCCATCCAATTTACGTGTTTTGAGTATTTCATTTCTCCTCTGTCAGTGTCAAATTGGATTTATAATAAATAGATATAAATCATAACGGGTCGTTGAAGCATCAATCTTAGGTCCTAACAAGATAAGTGGGTCTACCTAAATAAAGCTTTAACAATTTCGACCATTAATTATCCGAAGGAATAGGTGCACGATAATTAAATCAACTTTTTTATACTTTCAAGTAATTTTTTCTTTCAACGTCTTTAAGTTGTTTAATAGAATAGAGTGATTCCCGAAGTTGTTTTGGTCATTAATCTTGAGAAGCTAAAGGCATGCTAAAATTACTTCCTCTCCTGAAGAGCAGCTTGTATAACGTGATTTAATAATGGTTGGGTTAGTAAGGTAGAAAATTTGGTTTTAAAAACGGTCGTTAGACGGGGTGAATTGAGTGACGTTTTTATAAAATTTTGTTTGTAAGTTTCGATTATTTACCATCACCAAGGATTTTTGATGAACTGTTTCAAGTCGACTTCTTTAAATATGTTCGAGTCGCACTGGAATTGTTCAATGTCGAAGTTGTGCTCAGCCTTCGGGCACGACACTGGTTTGAACGCAAAAACACTCCCAACTTGTGGATTGATCAGTTTTTGGCCAAAAATTAGTGTCGTGCTCGAAGAGCTCGCCACAACAAACAAAATCGAAATTGTTCAATGTTTTCTTTGATTTATTTTCCTGACCGTGCGTAATTGTTATCATATTATTTGCCTTCCTGAGTTTCAGCCAAAGTGTGAAATACACATTTTTATATCGCTTATTTCATAACGTTTCGGCTAGACAATAGCGCCATCAACAGATTTAAAATTCATACAAACTCATAATTGGGAAACATTTTATTCTTTTAGGCCTTGGCGATCATGAAACCTCAAATTTGTTTGAATTATTATCTTGCCGAAACGTTATGCAATAAACGATATAAAAAAATTATTTCACACTTTGACTGAAACCCAGGAAGGAAAAGAATATAATAATTGTTCAATGTCGAAGTTGTGCCCAGACCTTCGGGCACGACACTGGTTTGGACGCAAAACACTCTCAACTTGTCGATTAATCAGTTTTTGGGCTAACAGGAGTATCGTGCTCGAAGAGCTCGACACAACAAACAAAAACGAAATTATTCAATATCGAAGTTGTGCCGAGCCCTTCGGACACCACACTGGTTTAGACGCAAAAACACTCTCCACTTGTCGGTTGATCAAGTTTTCGCCAAAAATCAGTGTCGTGCTCGAAGAGCTTGGAACAACAGACGTAATAGACTTTGTTCAATATCTTAGATTCAGTCTTAAGCATATCTCTTATCTCTCTTCGAAACCAAAAATTAACAGACTCTTCGCTTCCACAACGTTTCAATTTTGGATCATTATCAGACATTTTATACAAAGCTCTTCGAATGGAGTTGTGGGACGTTCTCAGAACATTTATGGTGGTGAAAAGCTGCACTAGATGCAGAAAAAACGCTTATCCTGCACGTTTCGTTTCCATTAGGAGAATTATAATCAGGCTTTCATTGATATATATTTTTTTTATTTTTGGTTGCTTGCACACACCGTTGCCAGTGTTTCCCAACAAGAAAACTTGTTTCATCCCATTGATAATAGCCAGTCGTTGACTCAGTTAAAAGATGTAAACTTGCGTCTCTGACTGTTAGAAATTTCGATGTTTTACCATTATCAGGATCTATTTTGAAAATTTATCAAAGGCGAAATATTGTTTTAGCTTTTATTTTGGTTCCCACCCACATTGCTAAATGTCCTTAGATTGTGATTCAAGCAAAAATTCTGAAACTGTGTTAAAATCCAAGCATGAATGAATTCATTTCTCAGCGATTGACATACAAATTTTATTGCAAAAGGCAAGTCATCAAAATAAAATGAAATCGATCATTAATTAAATTCTGCAAAAGCATAAAATTATTCTCTCATCGGCTTTCAAAATAAAACGAAAGACATTGAGGGGTTAAAATAGAAAGTTTTCATAATCCATATAGATCTCGAATAATTATAAAAATATTTCAAAGACTTACTGGACAGAAAACGTTCATAAATACAGAGGCAACAAAATATCTCATGGGTCCCATTTCACATTATTATTGAGGAACGTGAGTATCCTTTGTGAGCTTGCATGCAATTACGCAGACAACAACAACGTAGGTTTGCGGTCGGATTTCATCATATTAGAGAATACGTACTTTTTTTTTCATTGCTGTCATACTTTCCGACCTATTGCTATTTATGCTTTCAAATAGCCCACCCTGTATATTGTTTCCAATATCGCGCCATCAAATATCATCATTCATAGCTTATTTATTCTTCCAGTACAATGAAAATTCATAACTTCAAGGCACGCTAAAATTGAAATTAAATTCCCGTCGTGAAAAGGCGCGACTAAACACTATGGAGGACGCACAACAGAAGTTCAAAAAATGTGTGCAGGATGAACGGAATAAAACATAAATTTCAATATATTTAAATTAAAATTTGTTCCTTATATCAAACGGATAAAAATGTAATTATACTACAATAGATTTCTTCATAAGCATCAAGGATATTAACATTTTGAAGATGAATATATTAAAGTTTTCCTAAACATCTCATTACCAGTGTATTTACTACAGTTTTAATATGAAAGTTTAGTCCTTTCAGACCGAAAAACTCAATATTTGTGCTAACTTTCTGAATATTATTTTCAAATTAATTAGATCGCAATTAAGTTATGCGTCATTAACTGTTATAAATGTTCAGTAATCTCTTTCATATTTTATTAGTGGGTTTTTCGCCAAAATATTAAATGAGCTGCGGAATAGTGGTGTCCAAATAATTTAAGTTAACTGTATGTTTGACTTCATACAAGATTATTTTTTTTTTTTTTTTTACTGGCAAATTAAGCAAATATATATTTCAATTCTTGAATTGTATTTGAATAATTTCAGTTGTAAATATGTGACAATAAAAATGTGATTCTGACCTATATATTGTCACCTATTGATATGTATAGTAAGTAGCTTTATTGCCTCGCTGTATAAATTACAAAAATCCTACTACACATCAGTGTGTAAATCAACTTTACGGTTATTAAGACTGCCATATTCAGCCATTACTCACTGTAACCCTTATTTATATTTTCCGCTGTACAACGCAAAATCCGTAAAAGTTCATTTAGTATTCCGATTTACAATAAGCTCTTTCAAACATTTCGCTTAAAATATTTGCATAGTGTAATGACGTAGTCTTTATTTGCGAGAACTAATAAAGCCAGTAATTTGTTTTCAATTAATAACTCTACAGTTCTGTACAAATAGCATGAAATATTGGTAATGAACTTGTGGAACTTAGAATGTCGTTAATAAATAAATGTAGCTCATTTATTTACTGCTAAGGGCAGCAGATAGAGATATAAAGTTGCCTGCTCCCTGCAGATAAATGAGTATGAATTCAGCTGGAAAATACAATTTATTTTACATAGCTCTTTCTACAGGTTGAAGTGGTTTCATAATCACCTTAGGTTGTAAACTAAGTCATTTTCCAGCTATTGATATACAAATTACATAATATTTGATTGCAATAGAAAAATTTATGTAATAAAATAGAATCGAACTTTAATAAAATTCTGACAATTTTTCAAGCGTTTCTCTTTTATTATTATCGGCTTTTAAAATAAAGCAAAGGACATAGAGGGGTTATAAAATCAATTAAACGAACTCCACATACCAATTTACGCCAGTTTATTAAAATTTCGTATGAAAAATCTTATTTTGAAATTAATTTTTTGATGCCTTGTACCTCAGATGATCAACTTTACAAGACAGCAACATTACTTCACAGGTTACAATAAAAATAAGGAAACGATTTTGCATCAAACAGTCGAAGAGACTTTGGACTGTAAAAATACAAAAAATGCTATTGCTTTGATCCAAAAGGCTTCCTATTTTCCCGAATTTCGTCACTTTTAATTTGAAGTAGATTGTATCAGTTCTAATTTAGAATGTACCCAAATTTACGGAGCAAACATCTTTAACGCTTTAGAGGCGCAATAAAAATGCAAATTCGGCTTACTTAATATTATTAAAGCTTAATCCTTGACAGCAGAAAGACCAGCATGCACAAAGTTCCGCTTCACTGCTGATTTTTGTTTTTGTCTTGAATATTTAAATAATTTTTTGAATGCAAATACATTTTCGCATAGATATGACCAATTAATTAAAAGTTTAAATATAAATTAAAATGCGCTCTTCTACTAAGTAGTTGCGGATGAACTGTTTTAAACTGAAAACGAAGTTTCCTCCATTTCATTCTTAATCGTCAGAGAATAAGAGAACTATGGAAAAATGAGCGAGACCTGCTGAATTAAAATTTGTAACTTATTGCCAGCGCTGCTATAAGGGCGTTCATAAATAATCTGGAACTGACTTCATTTCAGCCTGGCCGCTAATAACTATTTTGCAGCTATGCTTTATTACTAGCATTTAGGCACAGATTATCTGAATTTTTCGACCCATTACATATTAGAATTGCTGGCTGTATAGCAAAGCAAAAAATGTATTATTGTCAATGAAAATTGATGCCAAACTCTGTTTTGTTTTTAGGAGAATTTTGATGGCAGCCAAACGAGCAAATGCATCACGACATTTCTACTGGATAGCCAGTGATGGATGGGGCAAACAGCAAAAGCTGGTCGAGGGAATTGAGGAAGTTGCTGAAGGATCAATTACAGTTGAACTGCAGTCTACAAACATACCAGAATTCGACACCTATATGATGACTTTGATACCAGAAGAGAACAAACGAAACCCTTGGTTCGAACAATACTGGGAAGATTTCTTTCAATGCACCCTTCCAAAGAATCTTCCTTTAGAAACCAATTATACTTTTAACATTTGCAACGAAGACCTGAGATTAGCAACTGAATATGGGTAAGTCGGGCGTGCTTTTCTAAATTAGCTTCTTGCAACACTCTTGAGAAATGGTAAGTTTCAATTTTAAGAAAAAAAATGGAACTGGAGTCACTTAACTAAAGTACCTCCGGCCAAACCATTGGCAACAAACTACTGTTATTTGTGACGGCATAAATAATCAAGCTATACTAAAAACCCTTGTCATAAAAATTCAAAACCTATTGATCGTTTCCATTGTGACCATTTAAATTCAAATTGTCTACGTATGTTTACAAATTTTGATCAGGGAATACTCTGGCTAGTATAAAATTCATTCAGCACAAAACTGCCAAACCGATTGTTTACATGTACCACTTTAAAACCATTTCTGCATGTTTCCGTGTCATATTTGCTAACTTTTGATGACTTTTGATGGCCATTCGAATGGCGTTAACTTTTACTACTGGTATTATTGATCATTTACCGCTACACGAGATAAACACAATTTATATTAAATCGCATTTATCTTCTGCTTTTGCTTTCGAATGACGGGAAGAATATGGACTTGTTATAAAACGAGGGTTACCATAAAGTTGAAGCAGCGAAGGATTAAAGAGCGGGCATTCGAAATGTCGCTAATCCCTTTCCTAATTCAGAGTCTGAAAAACTTCAGAAAGTTCAGCTTCAAGAAAAGTTTTAGGGTAGGTACGCTGGATGAAAATATATGTCTAAAACTGAGCTCAGACTTTGCTCTTGTTGTTTGTGTAAGAAAAGGTCTTAAAGCAGTGGAGGAAAATGGAAAAATGTATTTGAATTATAGTACCCTAATACGGGTTTATTGTTTGAAGGAAAACTTTAGCAGCGAAAGAATTTAATTCAGTGACTGCCCTAGATAACAAAGATCGTTTTACCTTAGCCCCATAATTTATCGACAAAATACTACAAAAATTCAGAGATCTCTTATTGTGTTCAAAGCACACAAATACCCATAGCACCCTTGTGTGCAATAACAGAAATGCAACTTAGTTTTATTAGCAGGACAACTTTGAAGAAACTTTTGTTGGACAATGCAAGTTAGACAATTCTCCTAAACTTCCGCAGAGCAAAACATGGAAAGGTCTTTACAAGTAACAGTAATATGAAGTAGGTACCTTTGTAGGTGTGATAACATTTATTTTCTAATTTATATGATTCTGTCACTATTTTGTGAAAATTTAAAATAAATTTGATTTTATTCATTCAAACTGAATAATACGTTTTCGTAAGAATTGAGGAGGATGCAGAGCGGCCTAACAAACGTGCAAACCATGTAAAATTCTCGAAGGAATTTGCTAATTATATCTAACCAATTAAGCAAGAAAACTTAGGCCGGGAGTCGATCTTTTACGATTCGCCGGTCTCCCGACGTTCGCTGGATGCAATTTGGGTTGCGTACCCGATCGGTTGGGCATCTGACGCACGCGCATTTTAATGTTATTGGGAGATGTGGTGGGAATTTGCCAGAGATGGATGTAGGCATCTCCGAACGATCGCCAAAGTTCTCAACTTCTCGTATTTTTTATACTATGTTTCATTTTAAATATATAGATAACGATCTCGATGTATTGTACAGTCAAATATGTACTATCAATATATATTCTGATAATTGATTAATGAATGGCAACAAAACAATTTGCACAATTTCCTTTGAGAAACGAAAGTGTTTTCTTAAATCGGCTTCAGTAAATTTCTCTAAGGTATTTTCCATATCTCGAATATACCTGAAAATAACACAATTCTTATTTGAATTGCATATCACGCGTGTTGATATTTTCTTTACGCACCTGGTATGTTCAAATCTAATTCCAAGTCCGACTTATCCCAATTAGCACTGTACAATAATACATCGAGACCATTATTTATATATTTAAAACAAAAATATTGTACAAAACACGCAAAGTTAAGAACTTTCGCTAACAATATAGATTTAGCAATCGTTCGGAGATGCCTACACCCATCTCCAAAAAATCTCCACCGCATCGCTCAACAACTTAAAAATGTGCGTTCAGCAAACGACGGGAGGCAGGCGCTTCGTAAGAGATCGACTATGCATATCGGTCTTAGACTGCAAAAACAAGAAAGCAATATTAAGTAAAAAATCTCGACAAAAATCGAAGTAGGAGGCAACTCACCCAGATTCCGATATTCTTGTACTGATTTGTCTTTGAAAATGCAATTCCATATTTTTAAGCAAACGGTAGAACTCCATACTATAAATGTAAATGATATGTTTTTAAGAAAGAGAAATGTTTTTCACCCAGGACACATCATCGCCTCGCAAGTGTAAAGAGCTTGAACTATTAAACAGTGTTTAAATTACAATAGTCATAATGAATGCTTGGTAGAGCAGATGGTAGCAAGTTTGTAATTTACGCATATTTGCCAAATTGCAATTTAACAGAGATAAAGCGCTCAATTAAATACTCACTGTTCTACAGTTAAATTTGCAACATCTATAATTAAATATCAAATTTGCAAACTCCATTAATAAAATAAAAACGATTAGCCTTTCATTTCAACAGTTCCTATCAGGTTGAAATAATTAAAGGCAAGAGAATTACTAAATAATCAAAGGCCAATTACATTAGTTCAATTGAAAATTGCTTCCTGTGCTGTTTAAAATGTATTCACCGTTGCTTTCCTCCGAAAGGCAATTAATTAAACAGTTGTTTCAAGTAAAGCAGCTAATTAAAATTAATAAATATAATTATGAAACTGACAATAAATACTGTAATTGGAATGAGGCAGATTAAACAGATAGAAATTATTGCTGCAAACAGCAATTAAACGATGACAGTTTACAAGCACCCTTTAATCCTAAGAGAAATAAATCTATTCTTTTTGAAGATTAAAAACGTGTTCTAATGACACCTAATTTGACAAAAAGGAATGTGAACTGTTTCATTTATTTAAAAGTTCTTCTGTCGAATCTAAAACAAGACTGCTCTTTGTTAATAGAAACTAGAACGGACTGTAGGCCGAGTGAAGAATATGTTTCAAATTGTTTCCCTTCGGTTGTTCAGACTGGAAAATAACAACAGCTCAGGATTTTCCACACACGCCCACTTTGAATCAGTCACTTTTTAAGCTTTTGTACTGGAATCGCTCTTTGTTAAGTGGAACGTTGGACTTATAATTATTGATCGTTTTATAAATACACTAAACAATAGTTAAATATTTAGTAAATTGTTAAAATGTTAAAATAGAAGCAATTATTTCACATAAACTAAATCATTAAATTTCTTATTTTGCTTTAAGTTTGCAACTTTATAATCACAAAAAATGAGCAACTGAATGGAGCAGGAAAGACGTTCAAATGTAAGTAAAAGAATTAGATATTGATTACATCAAATAAAGTTATCAAAGCGGCAATAAACCAACCCACTCTAATAAATATTCAGGTATATTTTTGAAAGTTTTCTCATTGACAGAACAATTCTTAGACAAATCTTTCCATTTATACAGGATTTTATGCCCTTTCCAGACAGGTGTAATGAATCCTTTCTCAGATGTCAACATGCTTTAACATTTCCCGGTGATTTTTCTCCGCTCCTCCTTTTTCACTGCATATCATTTAGAGGAATTTTAAATTGTGAGATTTATGACATGACAATCAGAAACGACTGCAAGCAGATTTACATACATTATGTTCACCATCATTTTGCTAATAGTAAAATAATTTTTTCTATGAAAGCGTCATTTTCAATTTTTCCCAACGATCTCCTCCATTTAATCAACACGTATTCAGACCTTGCATAGTAAATTAAATTCTCCATGGATATGTGCGATATGCAAATTGTGTTTTATCGTGTATTCGCGGACATCTAATAAGCAAATAATAAACATTTCATACATATAGCATTTGCAACAAAACGTGCACGATTGTGAAGAGTTTTTCTGATTTTTGAAGAATGAACGTTTATAAAATTTAAAATTATTTTTAAGGCAATATTTATACTCAGTGGGCTTGACATATATTAACATTTTGGACCAAAATCTGGGACGACATATACCCAGATAGGCAAAGATATATGGAGAACTGGCTATGAGTTGTCATGAAGAAAGCCCATTTGCACCCTATAGTTAAGCTAGATCTATACAAAAGAACTTTTCCCACACACCGAAACGACAACAAAAAGCCATACCACCAGATTGCTAACAGCCTCCAATTGAGGCTGAAGAGCTCACAACGGCAATATCTCAAATAAAGAATAAAAATGCTGCTGGTCCAGATAGAATACCACCAGGCGTGGTAAAGGCCGCACTGGCTGCAGCTCTATCGGAACTTGACACCCTTCTGCACATTCATAATACACGGAAAACATGAGTCCATTAAATTTAGGCCAATCTGTCTACTGGACGTATTCGGGAAACTTGAGTCATTGCAAACATGCTCTATAGCAAAATCAATGGAAAACTATAAGCCACCAATACGGATTCAGGAAAAGCCGGTCCACTAATGCAATACAAGAGGTGCTAAAGATCGTAAGTAGTACCAAATGAAAGGCTCCAAATAACCGAGAACTCTGCGTAATGGTCACGGTATAACGTAATCGGAGGAAATCATGCTAGCGCTGAAAGACATGGGAGTATCATTATATCTCCGCCGAATAATATCATGCTATATCTCGGAAAGATCTGTACTTGTTGGACGGGGCATGAGTATGCAAATGTGGAGTGCCACAGGGTGCTATTTTGGGACCTATCCAGTGGAATAAATTCTATAATCATGTGCTTACAATAGAAGTACCTACTGGGACCACCATCATTGGATTCGCTGATTACATAACCGTTACCTGCAAAGCAACAACACAGCTGGAGCTAGTCGCCCTAATGCTCTATGGAAGCAGGAAATTCAGCACAACAAAATCGCGGTTGAAATATATCTGAGTAGTATTCGCTCACAACTGTGAACTGAAGGAACTTGTGCTGGCATGTAGCAACAAACCTGAAAAGCCTATAATGGCACTAAGCAGAAATATGCCGAACCCAGGCGGACAAAAATCATCCAACAGGAAGACTATAGCAAACGTGACACATTCGGTTCCCCTGTATGCAGCGCCCATATGGAGCCAAGCCATAAAGTAGGAGAACTACAAATAACTCGTGGCAAGGGTACAACGAAGCGTAGCGCTTAGGATATGCTGCAGTTTTCGAACTGTTTTTACGGAAGCTGCATTGGTACTGGCCGGAACTCCACCCGTTGAAACAAGTATGGGTTGAAGGGAATACCAGTTGTATTTTCCCGAAGTAATGTTCGTGTTGTTCCAGGAAAACGAGAAGCCATGAGAGAGGAAATTTAAGTCGGGGCGGGTCCGACACTGCCTTAGTGTGCATAATACATTTCCTCATATCTAAAAAAATCTTAAAATTTCACAAATACTGCAACAAAATAAATTCATTCAATATTGCTTTACAATATTTGTAGAATATCCTCTGATCATAACTATGAGATTGCAAGGATTCGTGGACAATCAACTGGCTGGTTAATGGACATGAAACTTCGACCATACTTTAAATCCTTCTGTATTATGTACTGTGAAGGCTATTTCAACTCAATCTAGATGCGCTAGTTTTGAAGTTCTGATTTTTCGAAGATAATTTACTTATGGATTTCAATAACACAGTTTACACTGCACTTTCCCAACAATTTTATTTTAACGTAAAACTCACACTGTCTGGGCAATCGGCATGAGATTCTGATTTTTCAAAGATACATGCAGGAAATTCGTGGTTGTGTAGATGAAACAAACCTATGTTATCTACTTCACTGTTCTTGTTACATGCACATATTCTTACGATATTTTCCATTTGATCAAATTAACGGTTGGGCTTTAAACTCTATTTTAACAACGTTACATTATTCAGTACCTACATATTTTAATTTTCATCGGTCGGGTTATATTTTCAGTTTAACATTGAGACTTCCAACATCGATTACACTTGCCATTACCTCAAATAAATATCAATTATCTTTAAAAAATATATATTTTTAAAATGCCACCTACTGATTCTAAAAGGGAAGGCTTCAGCCAAAACTAATATTCTTATAAATGATTCTAAACCAAAACAAATCCTAACTATATCACCTGAAACGCATTTTTGAGCAAAAGAGAAATAGAAAAATGTGGTCAATTTAAAACACAAGCCAGCATAAATAATTGTCAGTTTTATCTGCGAGAGGAAAACATTTAGGATATTCTGGACTGCCAACTTATTCTAAATATTGTTATTTATATATTTTTCGTCCGACCGTTTTGCGAACCAGGGGTGTGATAAAATTTTATTTCCGGATGCATCATATAAATGCTCAAGCGGTCTTTGCATTCGCCGCTGGGTCATGCTTTATCAACTGGCTTGAAAAATGATCTTGCTTTAAATTCAAAAACTCAAGATACTTGGAGATAATTGTGTATTGCACTTATTCATACGTTATGGAGAGTATTGCCCATTTGTCAGTCACTGCTGATAAGCCCAAAAATGAATATCAAAAATATTCTACATATATATTTCATATATATGCTTAAAGATTATTTAATAATCATAACCTAAAATAAGTGTTTTATGTTATATTTGAGAAATAAACTACTGTGAAGTATGTACTTACTCCATTTTTATCAAAAAATGTAAATACCTTAAGTTACTATCGCAATTCAAGCCTGGAATAGCACAAATATTTTACAATTCAAGACATAATGTGTGGTTTGTTGAAATGAAACTAGAATTCGATTAATTTTGTTTCGCAAGTTCTGCTTGGGCTCAAAGTAAAACTTTTTGCGAAAGTTTATCACAAGAGCTTATCAGTTTAGTAAGCCTGGGGGAATTTGCTTTATGGTGCAGATTCACCGACTTTTCAATAATAAAACCAAGTACTTTTTTAGTAATTTAAGACTTGATAATGATAAACAGCTATAAATTTTCAATAAATGTCTATGTTAAACAATTATTTTTAATCCGTTAATCTCAAAGGTGGAGCTATGCAGTGTATGGCCAATTGCTAACGCTGTAGCACAGCGCCAGCGCTATAGAAGAACTACAAAATCTAGACAGAGTATCAGGAAAAAGAAAAAACGTACGCGTGCGCCAGCAGCTGCCCGTTTGTAATATTTCCCAGATTATTTGATAAACACGGCAAGACGCTAATGGGTCTCAGGTCCTTAAATTTCCGCGGATCACTTGGCTTAGGTAGTGGCGTCACTAGAGCTCTTTTCCATTCGCCACGATAAACGGAGTTCGCAAGGTGCTCAAATTTAATAGAGATAAATAATATTGATTTCTTGATAATGCTTATGAAATATTCAGCTAACTGCTTAAACGCAAACTGATTTTAAGTCAACTCCAAATGTTAAGACATATTTCCGTGACCACCAGTATCTGTTAGCCCTAACTAATAATTATTAATTGCGCCTTTTTTTCCCAAATAGCAAAATTAACGGAGACACAGGATATTAAATTTTAAATTACTGCTAAATAATTCTATCGGAAAGGCGCTTTTGCATTTAGTGATTGTTAATATCTGTTTCCAAGCAATGATTTGCAAATTAGTTATCAATAGAAATATACTTAAATTTAATTTTTTGTGACGTTTGTATGTAGTGTAAATGTCATGACTGTGTTACTTGAATCTTCATTCAACAGCCTCAAGCTTAATTTCATCCTAAGATATGAACAAAAAGGGGCCATCATGTTGGAAACGATGGCGTTTCTTGTCATGGTTGAGCCAATGGCCAACTTTTGCCAAAACCGCGCAAACTAAAAGTAATGTAAACATTTTGCTTGTTTTGTGAAAACCCCCAATAAGCGCTCCAACTCGATTTTTCTGAGATGTGAGCAAAAAAATGGCATCACGTTTGAAACGATTACCTTATCTACAGAAACGTGTAATCCACAAGGTATCTTCTTGTGTGTGTCTCACTTGACAAATGGGCTTCACACGGATTTTTATAACCAAAGCAAGTGGCGTCATGTTTGAGCCAATGCTCAATATACAATTTTTCCAATGGCTCGAAAGTAAAAATGATGTTAAAATTTTATTTCTTGTGTAAAAATGGCCAACATTTTCTAAGTAATGTTTCCCATCATAAGTCTGTGTAATTCTTTATCCAGTGGTAAAGAAATAAGGGTGCTGAATCAATTTGCCTCTAAGATGCGAGGAAAAAAGTGGCGTCATATTTGAAGGAATGGAGAAGCTAAATGTCTAATACTCAAATTTCGCTAATTATTAACTCAAGTTTCACTCGGTAAATTGGTTTTTCGATAGTATTAATACGAGCTCTACAGTTCAAATGGTTCATGAGGTATACTAAAAATTTAGTATCACTGTTGCTAAATAATCATAGCCTTTAACATGTCTATCTCCTTTAATTTTCATATCTGGGGAAGTGGTCAATAAAAATAACGCCCATTTTTTGAGCTGAAGCTACAGTTAAAGAAAAAAACAACTTAAATGATCCTCCTAACCTTTTTCTAGTTGTATATCTATAAAAAAATACATACCTTTGATGTCTATAACGGGACTATCGACCTGTCGGATCTGAACCTTCTAATCCGAAGAGAGTGGCAATATTGGACTTTTTAAGCGATTTTTGATCGGTCACGATCTTTAACCGTCGATATTTTCCTTATTATAGACCGAGAAACTTAACCGACAAAATTGGCTGTATTATGACGGCAAACATCTTGAATAAGCATATTGGTGAGCTTCTTAGGTCGGAGGCAATCTATTGAGCACAAAAAAATATGCAAGGGAAATTTTTATTTTTCTTAAAATTTCTTGAAAGGTAAAATAGATTTTTTGAAAAAATATCAACTCTCAAAATTCCTCAAATCTCACATAATTTTCATTGCAATTAAGTAAGGAATGTGAACGGCGCATGCAAAAATACCATAGAAGCTCTAAATTCTAAATAATTGACATTTTATGCGGTTTTTGGCCAGTCAGAATTTTTAACCGACAACATGTTCTTTATTAGGGATCCAAATACCTTGAATGCGCATAATAGAAAGCTTCTTAGGTCAGAAGCAATCCATTGAACACAAAAAATACATAAGTGAAATTTGGATTTTGATCGGAAATCAAAGGGTTGAGGTTGATTTTTTCGAAAACTATAAATTATTTCAATAGAACCTGGAATTCTACATCATTTTCTGCACAAAAAACGAGGAATGCAACTCGCTCATTGACAACTACTCTGAAATATTTAGATCCGAAATAAGGGACAATTTATGGCTCATTTTTTTATCATAATTTTATCTACTCCAACACATTAAATATGCATATCGAAGAGACTGAGATATCTGAAGGAATAGAGGTCGATTTTTTTGAAAAATATCAAGTCACTCAAAATGAATGAAAACTAATTGAAAAGCATGCTACTAGCTTTCAATTCGAAATAATTGACATTTTTCTCCCATTTTAAGCGGCTTTTGCTCAGGTGCAATCTTTAACCTGACAAATTTCTTGTTATAGACGCAAATATGCACTTTGGAAGAGAGGCCAGAAGCAAGCCATTGAACTTAAAACACCCGCAAAATGTCTCAAAACATTAAATTCCGAGGCAAAATCATTGTCGTCCTGGAGGGGCTCGGCACAAGCTCTAAACCCAACACGTTCAATTACGTTTTGATTGTTTGTTGCAAATGAAGTTTAGACTGTTTTTTCGTATCCAAGCGCTCAATTTTGGTTTTTTTTTCTTGCAAACCGTCCGGAGGTAAATGTTTAGAAATTTTCGAATCGTCAAATGAAAAACACCATTAGCTGGACAAGTTCATTGTATTACTTCAAGGGCAATCGATAGATAGATTGATAAGTAAGCAAACTTTAATTTGTCGATGAGTATCACGTAAAGTCCCTTTAAGAAATACCAACAAAATGTGATTTTTGTATGGGAAGTTGCCATGAATCGTAATCGTTTTCCCGTTTATAACCGGAAGCTGAATTTAAGATAACAAGAATGCTCACGAAATTAAAAAAATAACTGGTCAACGGACATTCACGAAGTGTAGAGGACTTTTAATAATTAGCTGATTACAAATAGTAGATAATTTTTATGCACTAGCTGCTTGGGTGCAAATGTATATTTATTTATTTAAACAAACCAAATTTGTGTGTGTTAATTGAATATTTCCTATTAAAATCATGCAAATTTTATCAGTCTGCTGCCTGTTTTCCACACATTTTTATTGCTACTATACTGTCCGCTGCAATAATTGGATTGCAAATTTTATTCAGGACCAAGCAGTAGGGTAGTATTTTGACAGAAAAGTAATCTCATTTAAAAATTGTCAATATTTACTGCTCTAAAACAATATGAGAATAATACATCCATGTCAATTTATTATCATTGACATTGTCCGTATTTTCAATGTCATTGATTAAAGGATTTCAGTTATTTTAACAATACAATATTCTATTGACAGGTCAGAGCTGTATATTTTGCTGTATCGAAAGGTCATTACAGTCTCCCTTTCCGCACAAAGTCTCGGTATTTTAAGGGTTTTATGATTTAAGAGAGTCTCAAAAAGATATTAATTACAGTTAAACATGTACGCATTGTTGAAACAGCGCGTACATTGAT
This sequence comes from Dendroctonus ponderosae, assembly GCF_020466585.1. NCBI lineage: Eukaryota > Metazoa > Arthropoda > Insecta > Coleoptera > Curculionidae > Dendroctonus > Dendroctonus ponderosae. The sequence goes on along the minus strand of NW_026017110.1, from coordinate 52,435,032 downwards.
ATCCAGACCCTAAATCCTAACAATTTTCATCTTTCCAGATACGAGCAAGAAAGCAAAGTACAATTTGTTGTGGATGCTGTGTATGCCTTTGCCCTGGCTTTGGACAAACTCAACAAAGACATGTGCATCGATTATGAACATCAAGGTGTCTGTCCTGAAATGACTCGATTTGACGGAGGAGAATTCTATGAATCCTACATATTAAACCTAAATTTCAATGGTAAGCTTCAGGTTGCATTCTTTTCAATCTGATTTTAAGTTTTTCGAAATTAAATTTTGTTGTTTCAGTCAAATTAAATTAAATAATACTTGAAAAATTACTGAAGATACCTTACGTATCATTTTGTTACAAAAAACGCGTTTCAGAGTTGATGTATAATCATGAATCAAAAAATCAGTTGTAAAAATTTTACGTAAGCATGAAGCTTACTAACCCATGCAGATATATGACACAGAGTGGTAACAAATTTAGGTAATAAAACAGCGTTTGGTTTTAATCTGTATAATTACAAACCAGTTCGAACTTTTGACAAAACTCATATCAGTTAATAGTTGGGATGGAAACGCCCACGATAATCCGATAAAGTGGTCAAAATCGGTGCAAAACTAAAAAATCTAAGCACTATTTAAATGGAATAATATTTATCGTATCCGCTTTTTTCTCCAGGAGTGTATATTAAAAACAAGTAAAAGAAAATATGTAATATTTATGTAATGAACAAGAAAATCAATTATTTTTAATCACATATAACCTATATGAGAACCAGCGTATCGAAAAATTCTGCATTTTATCGGTTATTTTGGTAACGAATACAAGAATATCCAGGGGCTAGAGAGTGATTTTTTCCTGTTGGCTTTGGGAAAATTGGATTGACGTAGTTAGCGAATTCATAGAGAAAACCTTTTATGGCGATGTATTCTTTTTGAATTTGTGTAACCACGTCAAACTGAAAACTTTGACAATATTCCACGCAGCAAATTCCACGAATCAATTATATTTTCTCTTTACAAAGCTCTGTATTTACGATGCCAATATTTAATATACTATGCAAAGATCGTGGAGATGCAAACGTTTGGAGTCTACTAAGTATTGATACTTTGGATTGTCAGCATCTCTAGTATCAAGAAAGTCCATTCTTAATAAATCGCCTTTTAAAGATAGATAAGTCCATTACAATGAGAAAAATTATAATTGGAGACTATTGTAAGAGCCGAATGAATTAATTTTCAAGTAATCTAACTTAGATTTTTATTATAATAAAATCTGTGTAGAGAATCTTCTGCTTCCGTTAACAGCAAAGATCAATGCTAATCCAATTAAAACACATTTGGTGCAAAACTCAAAAACATTGTAATTAATTTTATTCAAAGCTCATAATTGCACATCAGTAAATTAGGAACACAATTAGCAAGAAAAATGTCACCCTCCGGCAATTACATTCGAGAAAATTTAGTATTGCTACTCAGCAATTGCCAAGAATAAATGAACGTACCACATTATGTAGTCAATTAATAATATGAGCGATTGTGCCAATTTTGCATCGATGAATATCTGACAATGAGCCATTGTTATTGAAGATTAATTTTGCCATAACTTGAACATCGGAATGTTCATAATTAATTACTCATGAAAAATGGGATATGCAAGTATACAGTTGTCACCACATTGTAAAATAAAGTACTATAGATAATCCCATATTTCTCCACGATAGATACAACCGTAAGCATTGCGTCAAATGCATGAGTCTTTATGCTTTTATCAAAGTAACTTTTGTTTCTACATTGATTAGTCCAATTGGATTTGATAATAACTGTATAAATCCGCTGCAACTATTTATTAAATTCAAAATTTGTAAATCGCCCTTGGTTAAAATGCCTGACAACAAAGTTCGTCAAAAAAACCCCAACTTATATAGCTTTAGTTGATATTATCACCCTAATCTGGATTGTGACTGGACGTGTTAGACATGGTTAAAAAGATCACGCACAGAACACTGGGCATACATTGCTTTATCTGAAGCACGGCCAAATGGGCAACGCTCTTTTATTATTAAAAAATATTCAACTCTCAACCAAAATGTCAACCTAACAAACCGCTTTACCTGCAGATAAGGAAAATGTAAAAATAAACGTTTTATTGTGCCTTTAGAAATAGAAGTTGGAGTTCTTAATGCAAAAACTTTGAATTGATCAGAACCGGGTTGGATGCAGTTATAGAAAAAAGTGTAACCGTTCATTAGATTACACGTAAAGGCGGCTTCACTAACGAACCGAATTGTTGTAAACAATTGGAATGTTCGGTGAGAGCAATCAACAACTGTTTTGGATAAAATATTTTCTTGTATGAGAAGCTCAAATTTAATAAAACCATTTATTCAGCGTATTACTTCGAATAAGAAACGTTTCTTTTCAACCAAACGTGACAGCCTTGTTAAACTTTTAATGGGATTCTCTTGCTGATTATTTATTAAATAACTTTGGAAACTTCCCCACATTAAAAAAATCCGCAATTCAGGAAAAAACAAAAATCCGCAAATTGTCCATTAATAAAGGGTACGGTTTTAAGTAAACCGAAAGCAATAAATACGGTAAATTTAAAATATTTGCATTGCAAATGAAAATTGAAATGAACTATTTATTAATTTAACCAGTTATATTTAATAATTTAAGTAATTTAACGTTTTCATGTGGAGTTACTGTCAGTATGGCGTAGTAACATTTCTTCATCTGTCTAGTGGTTTAAAGGCAGGTGAACTAACGGTCGAATCACTTATGCAGAACATTTAAAAGCAGCATTTCTTATTAGCCTGTAATATACTGTAATTTTTGCTTTTCTTTAATTGGTAATAAATCAATAATAACACAATACAATAAAGTTGTTAATAAATCAAACACCTCAAGCAAGTAGACAATGAAACGCACGATATTTGCTATATAGTTCAACAACTAGATTTTCAATCTTTAGCCGTATAAGCGATATTAAAAGCATATCTAAAGGCGTCTCTATTTTATAATAATAAAAAAATCAAAAGCGCTGTAACTCTGGCAAAACAAATATTAATGTGGATATGGATTTTGAACCGGAGGCAATTCCAAATTCGAATTGCCGGTATTTTTGTTTCAAAATTATAGTTGGGTACACAATCAATACGAAATAATTGTTAACACATAGTTGGCGCGGAAGCATTCAAGCAATTAGGCAAGTTTCTGGAAGAACTTTTACGTATTTACAATTAATAATATTCAATAAATAATTTAAATGTCTTTACTATGTCCGTATGGTTGGAAGTTAAAGTGGTAAAATATATTTTCAAACTATTATTAATAAAACACTTTTCCTAAAAATATTCGGACAAAAAATGTAAGACGCGAAGAAGCATAACGGTTAGAAAATTCAATTCAGGGAAAAAATCCGTAAATCCGGCAAAGGAGATTAACGTTCACATATGGTGAAGCTAAAATGCAGAAAATCTGGTGATGGAAATTTTCATTGCATGAATTCCTCACAGCTACATACAGGGTATTTAGAGGAAAAATGGTCAAAAACTCGTATGGACTACACTAACTTGTAAATATTCAAATGCGTTATTATATTGTAGATTGTCCTTCAGATCTTATTCGCTATATTAAAGAATAACAAAAACTGTATTATAACCAGTAAATAATCCCCATAGCTTTAGCATTGCAGACTAATGTGTTCCGATTCATGAAAAAACAGCGGCTATTCGACAATATTTAATTAAGCAAACGAACGAAGAACAGTGAACAAAAGAGTTGTTTCAGTTGAGTCTACAATATCCAGTGCAACAATATATTCCTCAAAAACCAAATTTACAGCATAAAAATTATTTGTAAATTGCTCGAAAACCATAAGAAGTAGGAACTAAATATGTTGGCCTTAATGCGATCCGCTTCGCTTCCCTATACATCTAGAAGGGTTTGTTTCCAGATACCCACAACCAGTATAATGATGCTTGATGTAGAAGATTTGAACAAGTTAATCACGTCAGCAAATTGTGGCGAAAGTAAACAGACTAATTTCACCTGCTTTAATCAATTACAAGCCCAATGTTAGGAATTACCGCATTTAATGTATGACAAAACATGTCGTTGAGCAGCAAACTTCGAGCAAACAATATTGATAGTTTGGAGTGAAGAGAATATCAATTAATCTGTGTGATTGAATGCTAATATATTTTCCTAATTAAAACTTTTCTTCAGTCAAAAAACTTCGGAAAATTATTTTTGGCCTGAAACTTCGGCTCTCAATGTATCATGTCAAACATTAGCTGTTAAAAAAAGATTAACTTCTACTTAAAGCCGTTATATCAGCTCTTAAACGCTAAAGCCTATAATTATTTATGCGGAATTTATAAAGCCCAGGTCTTTTCAACACTATAAGGTATTAAACTTGGGAAATGGGGAACTTTCGCATTTTATGTATCTTTATGCGCTAATCATCGCAGTAACTTACTTTTCAATACACTGTTTTTAACCGATAGTAAATATTTAGACAAACTAATTTTCCAAACTTACATGTTAATTCAGACATGGCGTCTATCCTGAAACAAAACAAAGGAATTAGTCGCATAAATATATTATTTTTGCTTTAATCTTAATTGAATTTTACAAAATTATCCTGTTTGTTCCAGATCTGGTGGGAAGCCCAGTAAAATTCGACAAAAGTGGAGATGGGTTGGCTCGATATGACATTCTTAATTATCAGAGATTGCCAAATTCTTCGGGATATCATTATAAGGTAAGAAGTTTGGGCGAGCTTTAAGGTTCTTGGTTTTTATTGCTTTACTATTCTCAGATTAAAACTCGTTCTAGTTTTTATCCAGGAAATTTATTGATATTAAGTTCACTTTAATTGCTACATGGGTGAATAATTCTCCAAAAATTGGTAAAGTATCTATCATGCCATTATTTTTATTTAAAAACAGTGTAGGTGTGCAACATTTCTTATCCAATTTAAGTTCATTTCAGTTGTAAAAACTTTACTGGGGGAATAATAAAAATTAAATACCAAATCGGGTAGATATATAGAACGAGACCGAACATAGTCCCTAGCTAGATATTAACTGCTATATCAGTTTTACGTGTTTTTTAAAAACAATGAGTTAAATTTCGTATAGTAAACGCTAATGAATTTTAACATATAATGTTGTGTAAGAATTATTGTAAAAATGGAAATTGTTATCAATGTCCGTTGAAAAACTTTCCGGGCTTATAAGCCCTGGACCATTAGAATAATTAAAATAATCCACAGCTTATAAGCCTAGAAAACTTTCACCTTGAGAACCTTCGTAGTCTGATCGTTATGAATGCTTAAAATGTCCTAGATAAAGAAGGTGACAGTAAAATATAAAAAAACTGAGAAACTCTCCAACTGTATGGGCCAAATACCCTTCATCAAATCAGCAGAATTTGAAGTCACCCGATTTAATTTCGTTCCTTTCGCATTTCAACTGGGAATTTGGAAACATGCCACAACGGTTCACCGAAAAATTGTTCGGCAAATAAATTTCACGGTTGCATGATTTCGACAAACGCTATTTAATACTGCACGTACTTTAGTTATATATATAAAACTTTACTTACTTTAGTTATTTATATATATAAAACAAATAGGTACAAACTTTTTTCGAGTAACGAGAATTTCATAAGCAAACTGAATCATCCAAGAAATTTTCTCCGGTATAAATATATTTCTCGTGTGTGCCCTTTCATCCCATCATATATTCCCTTTGCCTGGGAAGAAGATCAAAAGTCAATTTGAGGGTCAAATTTAATTTAGTATATTTTCGTTCTATTGAAAGTATAAAACATTCATTATGGACGTTTTGAAAATCAATATATTTTTTCCAGGTTGTGGGCAAGTGGTTTGACTTTCTAGAACTCAATCAGGAGTTTTTAATATTCGATCACAATTTATCTACTACCCCAATTTCGGCTTGTTCCCTGCCATGCGAACTTGGAATGATAAAAAAGCAACAAGTAAGTATGCTAATGAGTTAGTTCGAGTGAATTGTCAGTAAATAGCCCGCAAAAGTCTTGAATTTTATCTGGCGGCTGCCAATCACCATTGACCTACTAGAATCATATTCTAGGCATACAAAAGATGGCGCAAAATTTTAATTTGTAAAAAATGAGGCATTATTCTAGTAGCAAGCCAAAATAGAGAATAATTTACGAGTTGCTGCGAGGTCGCTTAGTCGCAACGAATACTAAGTCTGGAATTTAATCGCTTTGGAAATATAGCGTGTCGGAGGATAAGTAGCCTAAATGATCCTAGATATACGCGACCAATAATTACAGCACCCATGTCATGGCACTAATTATGTAGATTGTTTTAATAAATCTATCCGCCCCCTTACTTATACCAAATTTCTATCCGCAAATTCCGAAATCACGCAAAGTCGCCAATGTATGTGAAGAATTATACTTATTGCACAATAATTCAGTCTATTACTACGGTAATTAAAACCTTTGCTCCCAAAAGTAACAAGAAAAATTATGTTTGAAGTATTGAAACATCACAAAAATCTGGTGAATATACGAATCCTTTTTAGCTTTCATATGGACAAACAATTTCTGGCAGGCATGCATATTGAATACTTCATTGAAATTCAACTGAAATCCACAAAAAATATTTGTTGAACCGAAAATTTCAGAAATAACAATTGTCATAACGTCATTTCTACGCTGATTTAGATATTATCAAACTATATTCATTGCAAAAAATAGTAACTCTAGATTGAGTAAAATTATGAATCATTTACGTTGAGAATATCTGGAATCTAATCGTAGCTTAGCAATCGATAGTTGAAAACTTTTGGCCAATTTTCCTCTTTAGGAAGGATCTGAGCTTTTCTAAAAGTTATGAAGTCAAAAATGAAACGCGATGCTGATGAAGCCACAATAGAAAATTACTTTGTAATATTACATCTAGAAGATGATTCTGCAATATGAGATCAAACTTGTTGGGTTGCTCAGTGTAATAATAGGAGAGATTTTAGTTCAGGAAGAGTTCATGCCCGAAAATATATTTCTAAGGCTTTGTGACAGTTTAGAACCGTTAATATCGAATGTAATGAAATTAAACACAATAACACTTAACTTATAGCAATTAATCAACATGTCGCCGTTACACTTGAACAAACTTGCTCAAACGTCAGGAAAGCAGAGAATTTTTAATTCGCACAAATAAAAAATACATATCCACATCTAATATCACAGAAAATGTATGCATGCTTCTCTAAAATGTGAAAATCAAAATTATTTCGGACGTTTGTAATATACTCTCGAGTCGCTTCGAACATAATATTTTCCCCAGAGATGATAAACTCAAGCTATATTTTACCAGTCAGATTTGTAAAGAAAGTAAGTCGGTCGGTATCAGATTTGTGACAATTTTATTCAGATGGGGAATGATGAAATTGGCGTAAACATGTCAAATAACCGAATACAAGGTAACACTGGGTGTATAAATTGACATAGTAACAACTGAAGACATGCTAGAATTTTAGACACGCTAACATTAGTGAATGCTGATAAATTCGGAAATTGTCAAAAGTTAATATTTACTTCTGAGAAATATTATAGCTCTTGAGGTAAGACAATCAATCTTGAACGAATTAAAAATATATATTTTAGGTAAGGCCAAAAAAGATAATCATTTACAGCCATTTATCTGAAAAAGGCCATATATATAGCCTTTCATTTTCGAAGTATAAACGTTCTCTCAAGAGTAGATAAATCAATCTCCTTCACAACTGCCGAAATTAAAATTATTTGAAACATTTGTCATACTTATGAATTGCTATGGGGTTAAATAAAGCTTCCCTGTGGAGAGATGAAGCAAAGGCATGACTACGGAAATTTCGATAAAATAACTAAATGTCCGATAATAGCTAATTTTTTAAAGTGGCATATAGCGTGAAATCACCTACTTTATATTTTGGTGGATAACCCTCTTTATGGCTTTGAAAAATTTCTATATAATGGAAAAATTCGACTTAAATTTTACCATTTAAATTTTATCGCTGGAACGTTCCATATTTTATGCAGTATTTCAGACGTGAGAATAAATCGGTATAAGAGACCTAATATCGATATACGAGAAATACTGGTATGCATTTCAAGATTGAGGGCTGGGATTAAGTAAAATAGAAAACATTCCAGAGCATTTTTTTCAGCTTTCTAGTGTTCTATTAGTAGCTGAGACTATATCAAGGCTTGCTAAGCTAGGGTAAGCTTGCTATTTTATTACTTCAATCTCGGTAATTTATAGTATAATCTCTATTGAAAACATCAAGAAATCAGACTTTCCGGAAATGTCCCGGAAAAGCTAAATAAATGAAGGTAGTTTAAATTTAAACGACATAATTTATACACATAGAGGAAACACAGCTGGCATAAAACTTATTTATTGTCATTGCTTTTCAATGCTATAGGAATTCTTCAAAACAATTGGTGGGTTTTATTTTATTCTAGTCTTTTAGTATTTTAAAACACAAGTACGGGAAACATCACGCTTCAAAAACATTTCCTTCTTAATATTCATATGAAATGGTTATGCTACGGGATGAACTCTGCCTAAATTAAGTTCGAGAACAAAAAATTCCTAATAAATTTATCCACTGAATACATTACAAAGCCAATTGATAAATCGCGTTGAATCCTATGAAAAATTAATATGTATTTCACTTTTTGAAGCAAAATAAATATAATTTAACATGAGAAATATTTAGGATAAAAGCCTTATTTTTGAATTTAGTTTAGCAGTTTTGGTTTTAAAATTTGGAACAAAGTAAATATTAAAAGTTACCTGGCAATACTTTTCTGCTTAAAAATAAATTTCCGCAAACAGTTAGTATAACTCTAGTCTTTAATATTGAATAAGTTAAACTTGTTGAGGGAGTCAGTTAATTTGCATTTTCCGACTATTCGAACAAGTAGTTGATATTTTCATTCATTTTTAAGGGAGACACGTGCTGCTGGATATGTGACAAGTGTGAAGACTACGAATTTTTGGAAGACGAATTCACCTGCACTGATTGCGGTTATGGCTTCTGGCCTTATCCAGACAAAACGGCCTGCTACGAATTGGAATATTTTTACATGAAATGGGATTCTCTCTTCGCAATCATACCCTGTGTTTTCTCATGCTTGGGAATCATTTGCACACTAATCGTTATTGGTAAGAATAATTCTTAACTTCTGTACTTAGTTACACTTAAGTGTTCTATAGAATTTCTCAAAATTGTCAAACAATAAATGAAGCAAGCAAAAAATTGTTGGGACACTCTGAATGCTAATGATTACTTGTAAAAGAAGCTTTAAAAATTTGGCATTTTCACAAGCTACTTTTCAAAAGTTTCGTCCAATTACTTATAAAGATGAAGCGAAAATGGCAATGAAATATCTTTGTATTAGCATAATTTACATCGGACAAAGAAATATACATATTTTTCACATTTCTCTAGATACATTAAATTATTGCGGTCCTTAAAGAGGTATTTCAGTATTTAGAACCTTTCAAAAACCGATGAGATCCCTCAATGAGCGGTTTCCTTTATAAGTTCAAAAAAACAGCTAGAATTAATTTGACATAACGTGAAACAGGCTGCTTATAATAACTTACAAAAGCAGACAAATTTTTTTTTTCAGGCAAATTTAATGACTGATACGTTTATAATAACCCACGCCAAGCTCCAATTGAAGGAATTTCTTTTGTCAGATTTTAATAATTCAGGTGGTTTTATAAGAATACAAAGCAAATTTATCTTATTTAAAACAAAAGACGAAAAATGTAAGAGTTTTCGCAGAATATCCGTACTGTGCTAAACGTTCTTAAGCTTAATGAAAATGTTTTGCTGAAAGTGCTAACTTCAGTTGAATAAAATAAAACTTTATTTGGAATTCAAAAAAGCGACAAAAGTACATAATTCATGGAATGTATTTTACATATTCAAATGTTTCCTTCCTGTTCCTGAAAATTTTAATAAATCGTATTTTGCTACTCTATAATGAGATGGGTAGGCGTTAGTATGTCAATATACAGAGTGTTCCCGAAATTTTGGGCACGCTTTCGGATTCATATACGATGCTATCGGTCTGTCCTACTAAAATAGGTCCCAAAAAGACGACGTTTAAAACCCGTTTTTATTCAAAAAACTTTTTAATTACTTGAAATTTGTTAATGTTTGAAGGTGACAGATGCTATATAACGCTTCTTTAGATCGCGCTTTTGAATCAAAATGTGTGTTTCAATGTGTTAGTGCGTAGGCCTGGGTAACTCAGTGAATTTTTAGGAGTCGCAGTGCCACGCAAATGACTTGGTGCGCCAACCCCACGCACCGGCACAGTAACTCGGTTCCGCTGCTGGAAAAGTGTTGATGACTTTTTTTACTTGCTTTTAGATTTATTAGAAGGATCATTTATTCATAATATTTTTAAAATTTTTCAATATTTCGGAATTTCGGAAGTGTTGAAATCCTTTTCCGGCGTCGAATTTGAAACAAAAATCAAACAATTTTCTATCAGAAAACTAACATAATATGCAAATATTTATAACATATTATTTGGCAATCTCGTCATCTCCTGAAGACTGTATAGTTAAAAAATGTGGTTTTTTGGTCTCGACTGTTTTTTTTTGCTTTACTTTTACTAAAAATACTGACGCAAAAATTTTACAAAAATTTTTTCAGCGTCGAATTTGAGACAAAAACGAAACTAAATTTCTCAGTTTTAACAACGTTTATTATAAGCAATTCTTTCTACGCAAAAATCGCTTTATTTTTAGTTTTTCTTAAAATACTGACAATCTTCAGGCATTTCCTGTGAAAAATTATATCATATTGAAATTTTATTGGAGAACTCGCCTCCTTAACCGCTTTGCAAAAATTTTTGGAATACTTTTTGCTGCTTCGAATTATGGACAAAACCCTAATAATTAACTCTGGGTCTTTTTCAAAAATATTTTCCCCAACTGAAAAAGGGGAAGTTTATAATCATTTATTTGGAAAACTCTTGGAAACTGGGGTTTCTTCACTTTAAGGTCAATATTTCTAAACAACACTGTCTCTAAACCGAAAAACCGCGTTTTTTCTAACGTTTTACTGTAAAATACTGGCAAACTGAATCTTTTATGCAAAAAAATGGATCCATATGATTTTACATGAAAACCTGTCGACTTTCGTTGGACTTGGGTTCTGTTGCTGGGAAAGTCTACATAACGTTTTTTAGTTGTTTGAACAAAGTAGTAAAACGTTACTAAGAAAATATGTTGATGACCATTTTTTTAGATGTGAAAATTCCAGTCTCGATTCTCGTAAAGCTTTAATAAATGACCGTTGACCTCATTAACCAATGAGTCATACCTCGTTTACTCAGAGAGCGGCAACAACTCAATAGCGCAACTCAACACAGTGTTATCCAGGCCTATTCGCGCGCAACCATCTCGCTATGCTAAATGTTTTTCTATACTGTCAATTTTTGCAGTTACTATTAAAATATAGTTACTAGTATTAAATTAATTCTATTTAGGAAGTTCAATTTTAAGATCTTCTTGCTTTTTGCATATAATGGCATATATTTTTTCTTAAACTTTGTATCTGACACCTGCTGTTTAGAAACTCGTTAGTTATTAAAAGTAATTACTTCAAAATCGCAAGAGCCTCTAAACCATATTTTTTCAAATCACGAGATTCGCAAATCCTTTGGGTGAACCCGAATTAAATCCATTGGATTTTTATCTCAGGGGACACCGGAAACTTTTTATCCCACTGCTGTTGAAACTCGGAAACAAATGTTGCAAAGAATTGTGCTTCAGTCCGCGCAAATAATGCTGGAATACAATTCTAAGATGCACGAGAATTTTTAAAACTACAAGTAGCCCATGTTGCCCCAGCTTATGAAGTTTATAATTAATCAGTTAAATTATCAATTCTTAAATTCGATGTCAAAAAGTTTAAAAGGTTTAATTTAATTTCCAATTGGTTTAAATGATAGGAGTTTTTCGAAACAGATTCATTTTATTGATGTCAAACAAGAGTATATTTTTTAGCTTAAACGTATCTTTATCGTACAGGGTGTTAAAAATATGAGCATTAATGAGCACAAGCGGCGCTATTTATAGCCACCAAAACAGCAAACGGAAGTTGAAAGACATCGTATTTCAAATCATAGGGCATTAAGTGTATCTATGATATTAAAAAATTATCAAAATATACCAAGTACTTTAAAAGTTAGTTAATACAGCCGAGTTTTAGCGGTGTCTTTTAAAAGCCTATGTCTTGCTAGGAAAGATCTGGATACATTTTTTAATAAAAACTTAGCTTGCACCCTGGAATGCGCCCAAAAGCATGTCAACATTTTTCGGGACACCCTGTATATACCTAAAAGATGTGATTGTGACAATTTGAAATTAAGTTATAAATTTAACATAAATAGTAAAATACATAAGTGAAGTAAACTCATAATTCCCATAGATTTTAAACTATCTTCAGTGTCTGAAGCTGTACCGCGAAAAGCCAAATTAAACCAAATAACAACTTCATCCGACACCGTGCATTGATTTGCTACATATGTCATAATTGCTTCTCTATTATTGACTAACTGCATGTTTATTTGGAATCCAATAATGGATGACATACACCTCGATAGAGCGACATGCTCTATTGGCGTCCATTTCGGTTCATTACATGGTATCTCCATTTGAATATTTAGCAGTATGTGGAGGATTATTCGGTAACTCGTGCGCATTAAAAAAAAATGTTCTACGTACTGAAAATGTTGATCGACTTGTCGATTTATAATTGTGCATTTATAAAATATGTTTGTCTTTTCATTAAATTCCTTTTGTTTCAAAAATTTTAAAAAATGCTTCAATCAGAAGTTTTGCATTATTTGTATATTCGTGTGTTTATTTTGCGGAATATTTTCTTTAATAATTGAGCATATTGGTTGAATAAAATACTTGGAGCTCAATATGATGATCACATTATTGGATATGTTGGTTTATGGCCATAACCAAATAGCTCTTTATTTGCCAATGCCAATTGTTACGGCAAATAAAGCGAATTGAATTAATAAACGGTTAAATTGATTTTCAGGGCTGTTTATTAAAAACAACGATACTCCACTGGTTCGAGCTTCTGGACGCGAACTGAGCTACATGTTGTTATTCGGAATTTTACTATGCTACATGAATACATTCCTTCTGCTAGCCAAACCGTCTCTCATTATATGCACTACTCAAAGGTTTGGCGTTGGAATAGGATTCTCCATAATTTACGGCGCACTACTTACGAAAACTAACAGAATATCTCGGATTTTTGATTCAGCTTCCAAATCTGCTAAGCGACCTACTTTCATTAGCCCTAGATCTCAAGTGTTCATTACGCTTTTATTAATAACCATTCAAGTCTTAATAACAGTGTTTTGGATGGTAGCTGAACCGCCAGGAACGAAATTCCATTATCCAACCAGGCAATCGGTAAGTACAGCTAATTAGTTTAAATTTAACGTTAATGTATGTTAAGTTTTATATCTTATATACCTTATCATTTATAATTTGCCTTTATTATTATAAATATTTTTTAAACAATCACTCATAAAGTGGACCTTGTGTAGTAAATTGTTAAGAATATAGGGCGGAAAAATAATAAAACCTCTTATCTTACATTCTCTATCCTAGAGTTATCGAACAATGATTTAAAATGAACGTTTCACGACCCCAAAATATCAGCGAGAGGACCATTATTCTTTTAGGACAGGAATCGAATTTCTGACTTGAACAGTATTATCTATGAAGGGAAAATGATTTACAATGATTTTAACAATATCTGATAAGAATTTTAAAAATCATTATTACATCAACGTATAAACACAAGATGGCAATCGTTCCTGAAACCTACTATCATAAGTAATTTACTTTATTGGATGGTGGTCAAAGGAAAGCTGATGGTTTGGTTTTATAGCCGCTTCAAGTCGGAGGAGGAAATGTAATAGGAACGAAAGCAATAATGAAAAGAATTGGGGTGATTTGAAGCAAACGCTTCCTTTTTCCCCCATACTCGGCCTCAAATATGGGCGTTTTATTTCAAATTATCTTTAAATGTATAATATATCGAAGCTTCAATCCACTTCTTAATGTTAATCAGCAGTGGGCTAGGCAATATAACCCAGTCTAAATCAAGCCACAATTTATGGCCAAAATATCGCATAATTTTGTGTTTTATCGGTTTAAACACGAGGAATTTGTAAATTTGTTTAATTTTATTAAACTAAATTGTCACATTTTTACTTGCAAAAGAAGCGAAAACGTTTAATTAGGCGTCCATATCGGGAATCAAATCAAAAAAGCTGAATAGTTCGTTTCACGTCGACGACATTCCTAATTTGATTTATACAAAAATGTGCCAATTTAGTCCCTACCTGGCTTGAGTTAATCAGCTGATTTCAAAAGTTGCAACTCTTGGTTTATTGGTTAAATGGAGAAAAATCTTGATAAGCAAATAATAATTTTAAAATAAATTTCTTATTGTTACAGGTCATTCCCAAATGCAAAATGCAAGACAGATCTTTCATATTTTCTCAACTTTACAACATGTTACTAATCACCACTTGCACAGTTTATGCCATAAAAACTAGAAAAATTCCTGAGAACTTCAACGAATCTAAATTTATCGGATTCACTATGTACACCACTTGCATTATCTGGCTTGCATTTGTACCGATCTACTTTGGAACAGGAAATTCATATCAGGTGAGTATCATGTAATGAAATTCTGATGTTCAGCGAAATTAATTCGAGAGTCCAGAACCAAGATACTTTATGAATTTAGTTCTAATTATGTTAATAGATAACTGAGATTTATGCATCAAACTAAATAGGAGAAAAATGAAACAATCACCCGACAGTAAAAGTTTAAAGCGAAGAACTGTCTTGGAAATTAAGTGTGCTTGGATAAACTTGAATTTCAAGTATTATCCGGACCGTCTTTTAGGTCGATATCGGGACGTAACAGTTATATTTTGTAAGACTTACTTAAATAGATATGGGTATTTTTGGAAAACGGAAAACGGGACAAAATGCAAAAAACAATTTTAAAATGAGCTAATTCAACTAAGGTTTATTTTCAGTATTAAAGTTAATGAAATATAGTAGCTGGACTTTGGTTAAATGAATTGTCTTTCTACGAGTGTATAAAGTATTTTTTTCATTTCGTTGGTGGTAAAAGTAGTGCCCAATTGCTCCTATTTGGACACGCAAAAATTGGTTAAAATTTTTCGCTTGAGTTAAAGAGAAGATGTAATACAATTCCAGAATTTACCTGTAAAGGACATTTTTTGAATTAGCAAAAATGGAGATATTGAGTATTTAAATAGTGTATAAAACCATTATGAAAAATGAAGCTAACTACCCAATTTTCGTAAAATTTCAAAATATTGGTACGAATGGATCACTTTGCTGCACAAATTACCACAATGTTATTGCTAAATTTGCTTTGTTTAATTACAGTCGCAGATGCTTTCTAGTTAATCAGTTATTTAATTAAAGCAACTTTTTATTAGTTTCGCATTATAATTTCCCCGAAAAGGTATTTCGATTCTTTTAATATGTTATGAAAAAACAAACTAGTGAAATACCAAAACATCGTTAACTTTCATTGAGAAGAAAGTTTTGGTTTTTTTTGGTGCGTTATGCTATCCTCAATGCCTTATCCTCAATAACCGAGTCAAAATAACCCTTAGTACAGCTACAAAAATTTTCTGTACGTAAAAATAGTCTATAAAATGCTTAAGGGTACGTGCACACTAGCGACCGAGCTGGGCGAAGCAAAGTGGACAAGCGATGCGAGCGGATTCGAGCGAGTGTGCATTTAGAACGCGATTTTTAAGTGTTCTCAGGTTTAGGTTAAAGCTTGGCTTCGGAAGTTAAAGGTCGTATTTTCCATGGATTTTCTTTCATTACGCTGATGCTATTATTGGGGACACCAGTACAGTGATTAGAAGAGTGAAAATAATCAAAAGAAAAAGATGGTCACATCAGATTAATCTAGCTCTGACTGACAAAAAAATTTCCTGGAAACTCCAAAAATTTCCTAATCCAATGCGTTTTTTCTTACTTAAACCAGCCGATTTTTTCTTTCGAGTGCTGTTATGGGCCACATTCACAAATTTTTGAAAAACTCGTGCTTACCAAAGGTTAGTCGACTCCCCTTTGTAACTGAAAAAATCATGGAAGCTCCCAGAAATTTTCTATTAAAGTGAGTTTTTCAAAACAAGTCAGCCAAAAGTGACATAACTCATGTTTTAACGTCCAAAAATCGCTGCGATCGCCGACAAAACACAAACTTTTTTTGTCTTCAATCGCATCGCTCCGAGTAGTAATAGTAGTTTTACGGGCTTATGGCGTAGAGTCGCATCACCCAGCTCGGCCGCATTAAAAAACAAAACCAATCCTGTAGGTACGTGGTAATCGAAAAGTTAGAGCCGAGTAACAAACCAATAACGTTAAAATTAATTTCATAATGGCCATGAAAAAATTAAATACATATACAACTAAATGCATAATAATCATTTAGCGTTTAGCTCCGGCTCAAATTTGTAAGCTTCGCTTAATTGACATTATTTTCAGGCTTTTGCGCCTCTTTAGTTCGTACTGTATTTTAAAATTCTTATTTGTTATTCAAATTTTTGCTTGTCGTTTGCAGCATAATTTCGAAGAATTTTGCATTGAGCTTAAAACTCCAAATTTATTGTGGACGAAATAAGGACTTTCTGTAAATTTCCATTCTTAAACCAACATTTTACCTCTCAGAAATATATTTTATTTATCTTCGTCTAACTTTTTAATGACGAATTAAAATATTGGATAAAGTTTTCCAAATATACTTAATTGTTTTAAATGCCAGTTTGAAATAAGTTGATTTGCATAGGCAAACACCGCATTTAAAGTGCTTAAAAAGATGCCCAATTACAAATAATAATGTTTTAATTAGCATGGAAATTTTCAGAAATATTTTAACTAAATTATCTTCTCAACTTCTATTTGATGATTAATTTAAGTTAACACCCATAACAGCAGTAGCTGGCAAATTATTTACATATTTCAGTCTACACAGGGTGTTCCACGTATATGGGCTGTTATTCATAACTCGAAAAATACAAGTGCAATAAATAATTCAGAAATTTAAAATACCAGAAATAGACGTCATGTCCTTTATTTTAATTGGAACGCTCTGTATATTACTATAAATTTAAGTTCTCCTAAAGAATCCTAACACTTGTAAGCATGATGTATTATGTCTATCTCTAACAATCTGGGAAATATTTGCATTTTTTATGATAAATAAGAAAACGTTATTACCAATACTACTCAAATGACAAAATATTATACAATGGGAATTTGCAGATTCCTAAAAAGGGTGTAATTGGCTTAGGCAAACACCCTACTTTCGCACAGATTGTTCCTAAAAACGGTCAAGATTGCCATACTAAATCTCAGAAAATCTAACGTGTTTTAAGTTATTACCCTATTTTTCTCACAAGTGTTCATCTTCAAAATTAAGGTTCACTTTCCATTAACTTGCCTAGACCTGAATTGGACGGATTTCATTTTATTTTAGGAAAGCATTTTTTATGCTTTAATGAACGAAATAGTTTAAGTTATTAAGAATGTAATAATTAAAAATACATAATATAATTATTGTAAATTTCTTAAGAGAAACAATTTATTTTCTAATAAAATTAAATCTTCTAATGTTAAGTGATAGTTATTTTTGTAACTGAACGCCCTTCTGCGAGGAAAATGAAGAGTTACATTTTATAAAACGTTTCTTTGTCTATGATTTTCTATGGTAAATTTGGCATTTTTTTAGGAACAATCGGAATAAAAATAATACATAATTCATACATGCCTAAATAAATTAAGCCATTTTTGACGACTTTGCAAAATCTCGTTGCAAAATATTTTATCATTTGTGATGTATAGGTAAAAACGGTCAGGACTGCATCTGTACATTTATTATAATAAAATGCAAATATTTTCAAAAGTTTCAGAGATAAAACATGTGAAATGTCATAAAAAAACATAACATAAAAAATGTTCAGAGACATTGGAAGAACTTAATGTTTTAAGAAGAAAAAGCGACTTAACGCCTACTTTTGGTCCAGGCCACTTTTTTAGATTTTAGGTTGCTCTAAAACCTCTAGCTCTAAAAAAGTGCCGAAATTTTCGGAATTATTGGACTTGTATTTTTCTAGTTCCGGTTAGCAGCCCATATTCGCGGGACAGCCTGTATAGACTTCAATATATAAATAAAATGAGCAGACAAGTGTTAATCAAAATCAGCAACTCTTTAATTCATTAGGAGAAAATGCTTTTCTGTAGCAGATAAATTATTTCCGGAGTAAATTAGGTAAAGTTATACTTATACGTTCAAAGGATTCCATGAGTTGAACATGTGTTTTTTCTTTAATAAATTTCAAAGTTATACAAGAGCTGATTGACAAGCAGTGTTTAAAGGCCGAGAAGTATAGATCTATACAAATCTGTTCCAAAACTCACATTTACATCAAACCTTTTATCACTGACTCGTGCTTTTATCATTCGCAACTTTAAACCCTTTTTTTCTATTTTCGTTTCTATATTTAACTAGCCTTTGAAGGCAATACCTAGAATTTGCTGAGCTAAAAGAGAGAAATCAATGTAAACTTGAGAAAAATATTGAATATGGCATTTTTTGTTTTTAAATTAGACCTAAAATGTGAAAACGGTTTCAAGCGTTTTTCTCTTTATCGGAGATGGGATGCGGGCCTTTAAACGGCAATATATTATCATTGTTTGCTGGAGTTTAAAGCCAAGTGAATTTGGAACACTATTAAGTTGAATCCAGCAAGAAATTATTTCCTTCCAAATACTGGCTGACAAATGGATAAAAAAGATACAAAGCTGAAATTTTGGTAGTCTCGTTAATAAAACTGAGTGGAAAAACTCTTGGATTGGATCCAGAATAAGTAGAATTGAAATGTGTTAAACTGATTTATTTGAGCAGGTCATTTTTTATAACAATAAATAGAGTTGTTTACGAAGTTTTAGACACAATAATAATTTTTGTTCCAGACTCAAATAACGACCTTATGTGTAGCAACAAGTATGAATGCAACTGTTGCTCTGGTATGTTTGTATTCTCCCAAGGTGTACATAATCGTATTCCACCCCGACAAAAATGTTAGAAAACTGACTATGAATAGTGCTACTTACAAGAAGTACAACGCTCAACCTTCCACTTCTTATGCAACGTCATCCATGGAATTGAAAGGTAATCATAGTCCATCTGAAAGTAGGTTTTCTGCACAAATCTGGCCCGTTTCTAGTGACCCGCAAGTTGGTAAAATTGACTGCTGTTTATAAGGCAACAATAACGAATTCTATAGTTCTGCAGCTTAAATAACACCTTTTGAAATCTCATATATAAAATGCGTCACTTCACTTCACCGATACAATCTAAACTGCGACAACGAGTTAAAATAAAAGTTGAACTGTTCGAAAAAAACAGCCGATCAAAGTATCCGTCCAAAAAATGTCCGGGTTTATAATCCGAAGACCATTGGAATCTAATGTTTCGCTTACATCCACGGTAAACATTATCAAAGATATCTGTGTTCTAATACTTTCAATGCTGTTCACCGCAGCTTGAACGAAAAGTCAGGAAGCAAATTCAATAGTCAACTGCTTATAAGTCCGGAAAACTTCGCAACCGATTAAAAAATGTTTTCACTAAATAAACAACTCGGCCGAATACCGGTTTGCCTATTGCGCCCTTACAAAAACCACATCTAAATATAGATGTGCACAATTGCGACTCATGAATGGAAAACTTATCAGGAATAGGTCCTTTCAATGTTTTTATTTGCATATGATACTGATTTTCGATGATCAATTAATTGTTCTAGAAATGTGTTTAAATGTGCAAGCAAACCATAGTTACAAGTTTGGATTTGCTACGGTGTAAAAAAAAATTACACTTTGCTGTATGTTAAGTGCCAAAATTATTTACAATCTATGTATGAAATCTGAAGGGAAAATTCCATAGCTTGACCAGGAGGAAAATATATATGGCCGAAGAAAGCTTAAACTAAAACTAAAATTCTGTCAAATAAACCACTTGATGGTTTCTTAGTGCAAATCTTGATACATCTCTCATACGTGTGAAAAGATAATCCCAACATTGTGTCAGCTAATAAAAATAAGTATTTAGCCCTTAGGGATTGGGTTTTCCCAAACTATTTAAATTTAACATGCTTTTAAGGCCTGAGTCATTAGCAATTTACTAGGAATAATATTTTTATTTGATTATTAACAGGAATACTAATGGTCAATCACTTCAGTAAATGTTCTCCTTGTCTATGAAAAACATTTCTAAAATCTGCGACATCGAAAAATAAAACACATATTTATCCGTTCCCGCTAACAATAGCACTTTTTGGACATTTGCATTCCACTCTATTTCAATAGAGCTGTCCTATATTATGAATGTTCGAATGAGTTTTTCGATATTACGGGCACTAAAGGTTAGAGGTCCTGATGGATATTTTATGTTTTCTATGGGAAATCCTCGCTAAGCAACTTTTTCCCAACTCCTACAAAAATATTCATTAAAATAAGGCTTTTAATATTATCGATTTCTCTCAATGCACTATTTGTAAGCGTTGATATAGTTTTCGCCATAAGAAGGATAATTTTTGAATAGATTAAATTTCGCTAGTTTTTTAAGTAAAAATGTATAAACTTGCTAGGAAAACGACAGTGGAGAACTGAAGCGATCCAGATAAATATGATGATTGTACTGCGCATTAAAAGCATATTTTACATATTTGGAAAACATTTTAGGAACTCCGGCAGAAGCAATTCCATTGGAAAAACTTGGAGCTGCCACCCCTTCACGTAGTTCCTGTGCAGGAGTTCAAACTGATCCTAGAGAATCTCGTGAACCTTCTGACGACATGTCGCTTCTCTGAGAGTTACAGGGTAAGTTCAACTTCACGTTTATGTCATAAGTTTTCTATTACATACATAATTAAGTCACAATAGTAAATTTAAAAATCTAGATCAGCAAAAATTAAAACCTGCGAAACCTCATCTGATAAAGATGAATGGTAAACTAAATTATTATACCTAACATCTAATAAATAAAGAGTAAATAATACAAAACAATATTTAAAATTAATTTTCGAAAAATGTAATAATATAAACCATCAGATGCGTCGCAAAGTCAAAGTCTTAAAGTCAGGCATAGAAAACTTCCCTTTTATAAGTGCAATAAAATTCGGTAAGCGCCCAAAAACCTTTCGCTGATCTTGTTCCTTCCGCCCCAATCATAAACTTTTATAGCAGAAAAATTAATGATTCGAAAAGAGATAAATCCGAATGCAATATCCCTTTAGTTTTATTGCGTCTGTTTGGGTTTGCTGTCAGAATTATCGGTAATTTTCCGATCGATTTTACACATCAAGAAAATTAGCGTTGATTGGAACTCGATATTCTTAAATACAAAATCAATGCAAACTTATTAGATTCAACGCATTGAGTTCCGTTATCAGCGTTGTCAATAAGCTTTTAGGATACAACCAATGCCATTGAAAAAAAACAGACGTCTATTTTTATTTGGGCTTTCAAGCTTGCTCGTTCGTGATTCCATTAGTTGCCTAGCAGAGTTAATATTTTCCGGAAAAACAGCCTTCTATTACAAAATATTTTGTTTCAAATGCGTTGTAATTAAGTTCATTTTATAGCAAAAAGACTTCGTGCCTTTGAAGCCAAAGATAGAAGCACTGAAATTTTTCATTTTGTTAGATTAGATCTCTATCACATATTACGAGAAAAATTGGGAGCGTGTTTGAACTTTCCCTGTTTAAAGTTCTTTTACTGACTCGTCAAGTATATTAAATTAGTTGAGCAGGTATTAGACAGCCAATTAACCATTACCGCGGAAAGTCTAAATTGACTGCTCAGTTTAAAGCTCGCATTTCTAAGTTAAGTTCGGAGCAAGAAATCGAATCGTGAAAAATCTGGGATCTGATGAGGTCATTTTGTTTCCCAACAATCCATCGATTCGCAGATCTTTGATTGAGCCAATCCCAAACATTCATTTGAAAATGAGGTGAACTCTATCTCGCTGAAAAATGTGTTTTTACCTCACATTGAATTTCCATTTTAAGTGATGTGATTTCCAATTGTGCAGTAGATGTAGGTGTAAGATTTACCGAATAAGCCAGATATAGTTATCATCTTGGAACTATTGGAAAATATGCCAACTAAGGCTCTTTAAATCACTTGGAAAACTGATTTACAGAAAACTTAATTTGAAAGGGCAAATAAACACTCAATTAAAAGTACATTTAATCACTCCGAAATGTAATCGTTTTCCCTCAATAATTTCTTTGGCGCATTTTCTAATCTTACTTTTGATCGAAAATGGGTGATTTCAGCAAAAATCACCTGTCTTATCCAGGAATGGAGAAATTTCAAAGGTTGCTGATGGATGAGGAAAGTATGACCATTTGATATTTGCGAATGAAAACTTTCAACCAAATACATCTCGACGCACGTAAAGTTTAAAGGACAATCAACAACACCCATCGTTCTCATTAGATTCACATTTGATTTTTCTGCTCGAAATGGTGTTCTAATGAAAATTCCAAAAATACATTTAATCACTCCGAAATGTAAACGTTTTCCCTCAATAATTTCTTTGACGTATTTTCTAATCTTACTTCTGATCGAAAATGGATGGTTTCAACAAAAATCACCTGTCTTATCCAGGAATGGAGAAATTTCAAAGTGTGTTGATGGATGAGGATATTTAAAGATAATATGAAACATGTTGCTATCATCTTTGTATTACGAAAAATGGTTATGCTGTTCCATGTTGGATTTCAAACCGAAAGTCTCACTATTAGAGATTTGCAAATGGAAATTTTCAACCAAATACATCTCGACGCACAAAAAGTTTAAAAGACAATCAACAGCACCCATCGCTCTCATTAGATTCACATTTGATTTTTTTGCTCGAAATGGTGTTTTAATGAAAATATGGCATATTGCTCCATTTTACGTAGGAGGGTTATTGCAGGGTAAACAAGGAAATCCATCCAACGAACGTGTGGCCATTATTTAACACTTTTCCATGATTTTATGGCTTTACAGCAGTAAACAGCGGAAAGATAAGAAGCAACTGCATATAAAATAAACAAAATTGTTTACTAATATTCATTACAAGTATAAACAAATCACACTAGGAATTTTCATAAATTACAAAAATATTGTGAAAAATCAATTCTCCAATCAACTTGAACGAGTAGAGCTTTAGTTAGCAGAATTTTTGGTTAATTTAATAGCGTTTTTCGAGAATAATATTTTTAAAATTCAGCTAGGTTTTCCTTAGGCACTAGTTAATGAAAAGGGTAATACGGCAAGTCGAGAATATAATTTGTTCTGAGTTAATAATAATATGACAAAGTCCTGGAGATTTCCAGGATCTGCCGGGGACACGAAGCTTAATTAACTCTAACGCCATGAACGGTATGCAACACCATTAATAATCTGAAAACAAAACACAGGTCTAAGGTCGTCCTTATTTTCTGCTACAATATAACATAGGCATATAATATCTTAGAATCTCGGGATTGTAAAGGACCTTAAGGTCTAAGGTATATAGCATTAGATTGTTGAAATCATACGGATTCTATAACAAATTGTGGTTCTTGGAAAGTCAATTCGGTAATAAATCACCACGGAATGAGTTTCATTAATTACCGGGAAAAAACTCTAATTGAATTTCTGACAGGTGCAATAGGTTTGAAGGTTCCGCTTTGAGTTTCTAAACTTTGAAATGCGGTTATTTACTGATTTAACTGTTAGTTAATCTCCAAAGATATAAATCTGGCATCAGGCCAACTGTGAAACAATTACGTAAGAAAATCTACTGAAGTGTATTGTTGCGAAAATACAAAACCATTGTCAATAATACAATGTCATTATTATATGAAATTGGTTTCGAGCAAATCGTCAGTGTGTTCAGTGTGGGTTTGATAGAAAATGTTCTTAATCCCTCTCCATGATAATTTGAAACACTGTTTCTTTGATTTGCCAAATGACAAAAAGTACCTCTTTTATATCCTGATTTTTAACCAGGAAATCAAGTCAAACATATTTTCTACAGAAAAAATTGACACCGACATCCCCTTTTCCTCCAAAAAATAATTGGTATAACGAGCATAAACTACTATACTAGGAAAGTATATATTTCCACGCATTTTGATTTGTCTAGTTTTGATTGCATAGAAACCTGAGCGAAAAATTGGTGAGTTCGGCACGATAAATAAAAATTAACAAGTCAACTGCAGAAAGCAATAAAAGAGGTTCAGTATCCCTTGCTAGTAGAATTATGTTCATTACTGTCCAGAGTCAAGGGTATCGAAATTGAAGTCTATAAAATCCCAGGTTTTGTGGATGTTTTATTGATTTCACCCCGAAATTCACAGTTTGTCGATCTGAATTCCTTTTTATAGATTTCAAAGTTCTTTCCAGAGTTAAGTGATTTTCAAGGGTTTGTTAACCGGCCAATTAACCAATTCTTCGGGTACATTTTCCATAAAACGAATGCAAAATGTTGAGATTAGTACTAGAATCGGATTACATCGATTATTTCAATGGGTTTGCGGATTCTCTAAGCATTTTAGTCGCATTATTTTTTCAGTGTAAATATGATGCATAAACGAAGGCGGTCCGACAAGTACTTAGCCTACAAACAAAACCCGAAATTTTTCGAAAAGTGGTGATTTATTTCTCAACAGTCTCCTTTTAATTCGATACACATGACCCAGCGATGCTCCAACTTCTTTAACCCTCCTGAAAAATACGTTTTCTCGAGGTCTGCAAAGTAGGCCTCCGTGGTGACGATGACCTCCTCATTGGACTGAAATTTCTGCCCGGCGAGTAACTTTTTCAAGTTTGGAAACATAAAGATGTAGCCAGGGGCGGATCCAGCTTTAAATTCAGGGGGGGAGGGGTTATGTAGAAAAATTACAGTCTTCTTTTGTCTATGAAATTAGAAAAATTATCGTCGTAAGAGTGGCGTAAGATTATTGCAAAATTTCATGTTTTCCGTCTCGTTTTGCACGTATCTCGGAAGCAAAATGAGCAAGAACGCTCGTTTTTACATCATTCCATCGATAAGGAAATGTTGCAGTTTTCTCAAAAAATGCTTGAATTCAAAAAGTTTTAGATTTGCGTGGTTTTTTTTAGTTGCAAAATCCACTTGAACATGACGCTGCTTTTTTCGACGTTTCTCAAGAACTATTTGAGCCACAGAATTCGTTTTGACATCGTTGGATAGAGAATTGAAAAGTCGATTCAGTCGTAACAACGTGAGTGAGGAAATTCAAGTAGTTTTGACACAGAAAGCGAAATTTGAATATCAGAC
>NW_026017110.1:52376464-52409356 GCF_020466585.1 Dendroctonus ponderosae | reverse complement strand
AACCATCGATAAGGAAATGTTGGCAGTTTTCTCAAAAAATGCTTGAATTCAAGAAGTTTTACATTTGCGTGGTTTTTTTTGAGTTGCAAAATCCACTTGAACATAACGCTGCTTTTTTCGAAGTTTCTCAAGAACCATTCGAACCACAGAATTCGTCTTGACATCGTTAGATAGAGAATTGAATTGAAGGGGCATGACCCCCGTGACCCCCCCCCTGGATCCGCCCTTGGTTGTAGCTCGGGGCCAAATCGGGAGAATACGGTGGATGGGGCAGCAGTCCGTAGCCCAATTGACCCTTGATACGGCGGAGGTGTGTCTCACACCTCCGCCGGTGCGTTATCATGGTGGAAGAGCACTTTTTATTCGCCAAATGGGGCAGTTTTGTCTGCAATTCGACGTCGAATTGGCCCAATAATTCAGCATAGTAAAGCCCTGTGATCGTTTTGCCCTTCTCCATGTCGTCGATGTAGATCAGACCTTTTCGACCTATAGGATCGTCATCGCCTTCTTCGGAGCACGTTCGTCGAGAAAAGTCCACTGTTTCGACTGTTTCTTGGTTTGGTGTGTACTAATGGATAGATTGACAGTCACGAAACGACGCAGAAACTCCTTTAGATTGCGCTTAAACAGCGTCCAACACTGCTTTGAAGTGGTGTCACGGTTTCGCTTGTTGTGCGGAGTGAGCAAACGCAGCACTGCGCAGCACTCATCGCACAGTAGACAGTAAGCCTGTAACACTGTGTTGAGTTGTGCTTTCGAGTTGTTGCCGCTCTCTAAGTTGACAATAACTCATCAACCGACGAGTTATAACTCATTTATTTAAGTGGATTATAGCTTTACGAGACCCGAGACTGAAAAATGTCAATGAAAAAATGTCAGCAAATTTTTAACTCGTAATTGAAGTAACGTTTTAACAGCAGCGGAACTGAATTACTGCGCCGGTGCGTTCAGGTGGCGCACCAAGCCATTTGCGCAGCAGTGCGCTAGTTCGTTAAAATTAACTGAGCTACATAGGCCTATCGCACAGACTTATGCCCAGAATTTCATGCAGGAAATGACTCACGCAGTGTTTTAAGATTTTTCTGAAATCCGCAGACGCCCGCTTCCACACGTGGTCAAAACAAAACTACGATTCCGATTCGGCTGAAATTTTGACAGTAGCCGTCTACGAGAATGTACTGCACGATAGTAAATTTCTCTTGGGATAGTCGCGACATTGGGCGGCGAGGCTAAGTACTTATCGAACGGCCCTCGTATACCTGCCTGCGTATATATGCCCTACTGAAAATATTTAGCTCGTTAAATAAAAATGCAATAAAACTTACATAATACACAGCTACAATAGTTATTGAAAATGTCATTTCCTAACGTAAAAATTGCAACAACTGCAACTTATCAACAATCTCATTCAAAAGGAGAGGTTGCGTGCTTCAATATTTTATAAGTAGATCAGAAAAACTGCAAACGCACATGTGAACTATTTTTTTACCTGCAAAGTAATAAAACTAGAACTAAAGCGCTACCGAGATCACACACAAACGACCCTTGAAGTACAAATATATATCCGAAAAAAGTATATTGCAAAGAAAAAACTGTGGAAAACCGTTGTTTATTTATGAGCTGTTTTTTCTTCGTAGAAAATGGATCAGAGCATAAGCCAAAGAAGAGAATAACGATCGTGATTGCAGACGACGACCCTTCTAGAGATTCGTCGTAAATCCGCAATCACTAAAACAAAATTAATAAAACAACTGATCCATATGTACCTACTGCTTGTTCATGAATGCAAACTACATAATGATGTACAGAGGTATGTAGAAGTCACAAGTTTTCTCAATGGCAGTTTTTTAATAACACGGATTAAATATTCTTTAATAAATAAACTTTAATGCTCAACATGGTATTATCAGTAATTTTATTGTGATCACGATGTCGTTTTCTTGATTGATTAATAGAAAATTGAGAAACCTTATGAATATTTAAAAGAATTGCGAGTTTATACCCAGGACAGAAAACAGTTTTTCATCCACCTGTTACGTGAAATGGAGCTTTTAAATAATCTAGGAAAGCATGAAAATATCACATTAAATATGCCGTAGGATAAACATGCAATAAAGGCATCTATAATATAAGTTAACGTTAATGCAAAACTGCCATTAATTGATGCAAATTTAGGGATTGCACTTTAGAAACAAGATACACTCATACATAAAATAACGACGATAATGGTTACATGTACATACAGAAGCAACTAAAAGATATTATTGAGTAACCGAATATTTCTATCATTTCTACCAAAATCAACTAACAATTGGAAATACTTATCAGATATGCTTTCACTAAAGAAAATAGAATTAATTGTACAGTATTACATTAAAATATGCAAGGTTTTTAAAAATATTACTACAAACAGAAATTAATATGTAAATATTTATAACCCATCCTAAATGTTTAATGTCAAGTGAATTCAACTGTATCCCCTTATTAAATTGTCGTATGATTTATTTCCTAATAGTTACTAGGAAATGTGAAATCTCTTAATTTGAACGATTTTGAATAAATCATAAAGGTATCAGTTTAAAAAGGGCCATATACAGATACAAGTACAAACGTCTCGCATATAGTTAATGTTGTGTTGATATAGATGTTTAGAAGAAAATGTTTGCGGAAAATCAAAGACTTCTACTTTGATTGATAATAATACATAGGTACATACATCCGCATTCCGTGGCAATTTATTTGTCAGGAATCAATCTATCAGTATTTATTACTATTTTTAAGGTCTATCTCAGACGAATGCAAGCATTTTAACTAAGAAAATGCCCACAATACTATTAATATTTCCGCCTTGAACATTGACCTATCAACCGGAATTTGATAAATCGTCTGGAAAAAATCGTAATAATAAATTATTACAAGCCAGTATAGTTGAGTGTATTTTCAAAGGGCTCAGAAACTACAGTCAACAGTATATATGTTTAGATAACGGTAAATATCCACTAGGCTTTATCGTGATCTGTGTTCAACCTATTTTTTATGTTGAACCACAGCACTGGGCATTCAACAGATACATAATGGTTGTAGGTAGGTACTTTAATATTTCCATTTTATTTATTGAGCTATGTGACTAGAGTTAAGTGTATTATAATATGCTACTAAGGTGGAACCATTTTACTTTAACTTTAAGGATTGTACAATTATGTGATATTTTGTTTTTAATAATGTTTTTTAAATTGAACTTCAAACCAAATAGTATTTTAAATTATTTCTGTAAACTGCCAAAATATATACATAAGTATTAAATTTCGGAATAGCATGCAAATTGGAATTAACCCTCTTAGAATTGTGTAAACCATGTAATTAGATAAGTACGTACTCTGAAACAGATATTTTCCAACGCTATGAGGAAGACTTGTATATAAATACTTTATGGTCAATACATAGGAAAATACCTAGGTAATTGTTTTTAAGTAGCAAACATTCTATTTTGTTCAGTTATTTTCGAATAGTAATAACTTGAAATCCGATTGTTTAATAATGGTAACTCTATTTAATATTGAATCGTTTGTGAATTAGTTGGTCATTAACGAACAGGCAGATGCATAATAGTTAGTAAATAGAGCATATTAGTGCTTTATTTACATCAGCATTCATTCCAATTTTAATTGTACATTCCAACATTCCTTTCTATGTGCAACCGTAAACATTTGGTTTATTAAAATATAAAGTGTTATTACGAGTAGTTTGAAATGTTCCAGGAATATTGGAAGTAAAGGCGACAGGCGGAAATTTATTGCCCACTTCTGTTTGATAGAAACATTTTGGTTTGGTTTGATACAACTCAAATCAACAGTTACTTAAACTTGAAGTTTTTAACATAAAACATATGTTTTGAGCTCTTAAATATTGTAAATAATTAGCCAAACCCGAATTTCAGTTGTTACAATAGAACGTGCGCCTATTGGAAACGGGATTAATTATAGCCGAAAAATGATAAGATTGTTCATAAATTCCATCAGTGGAAACTACTTCTTGCTATACAATCAAACTGTTCTTGATCACTTGTTATATTATCAATTTTATTTTAAATTAGTCAATATGATTGTCTAGATGTGAATAAGCCTTTAAAAATAAAATGATAAAATTAGCCTATTAAGAAAATAAAAGTAGTTGAGTAATTTTTCCATAATAATCATTTGCCAAGAATCTGGCTATTTTCGATTTTTTGAAAAGAAATTTTAAGGGCTATAAAAATGTTAAATGTTCATAACAGCAGCAGCCACAGTTTTTTTTTTTATTTAATGTTGACTGAGATTGAGCGGGTTGATATTTATTGACTATTTGCTTCAATATACACTTCCGAGCTTAAGCACTTCTGCCGATACATCCTCGATTTTAATTAAAGCGCCTTCACCCTGCTACTCATTTATACTCGACATAAATCAATAGAAGTTCTGTTATTTTAAGCCTTCCTGCTTTACACGCTGGACATGGCAAACTTGCAAAAAATTGGTCTAAAATCACATTTGCCTCTAATTGCCATTTAGTGGAACAATTTAACGTACAAACAAGCAAAAAAAATAGATGAAATAATAAGAAAGAAATTGAGATCAACTAAGTGCAGAGACCTAATTTCTAATTGATTAAGTTTTTTGGCATTTGGAAATTGTTTTTAAATAAATATTATTGGCAAGTAGTAATCTGGTCAAAATCACAATTAAATAAATAACGAAGTGCCAACTATCCGAAATTGAAAACGAGCAGCAATTAGACTATAGAAAACGAATTTAGATAATCAACTTCTTTTGCATAAAAATATTTGTAGATACCTTATATAATTAAAGTGGGTTGTACTATTGACATTCCATTTACTCGCTTGTGTACCTTTCTTGGGTTGTTTTCTCAACAGCAGAAATTACATTTATGGAGTATGTGAAATTGTGAACAATGTTTACGGTTCTTTTAAGGCACTTTTTATAATTCATTGTACATACTTTCCTGACTGTGTTTCAATTCCAAATCAAAATCAATTCCTGGGCTTCAGTCATTTATTGTCTATTTATCAATTAAAATACGTTTCGGTGTTTTCCACCATCATCAGTTTCTATGTGTAGCGTTGTTGCTACTTTAAGCCTTGGCATATATTTACGCTACACATAGAAACTGATAATGGTGGAAAACACCGAAACGTATTTTAATTGATAAATAGACAATAAATGACTTTTTATAATGAAAATATCCAAAGGTGTCCAAGGTGTCGAAAGACCTAGATGTATATATGAATCTCTTGCGTCCGTGAAAAGTATCCTCAAGTTTGGTAATTTAAAAATGTGCACTTTATCAGTAGAAATACCAAAATTAGTTTGGCATTCTGTTTAAAATTATGATCGAATTTAAATGAAAAAAAGTACTACTGAAATCTTCCAAATCACCCGGTTTTACTGAAAGATGATATTGCTTCCTAAAAAAATTACTGAAACGGGGTGGTTAACGGAAAGTCATGCCTCTATTTATGATTATTTCGGTTGATTTAGAATAAAACTCTCAAACATTTTGAATCATGGAAACATACAGTATCATTTTCAATTTAATTTTTTTATTATTATTTTCAATAATCAATATGAGATTCAATATTTTTTTAATGAGTGACCCGACTCTCATTGTTACGAAGTCTATAATCAAGAAAGTAGCGAAATAAAAATCCAATAGCACTTTTCAATACCCAAAGCACTGCCAAATGGCTGCTTTTTTAGGATGTGGTCGCATATTAGATTTAAAAAATGTAATGAGGAATATTATATTATGTGCGACGCTGTATCGTGCTTATGATACACCCTGTATATTGTAGGATGAACGGCCTAGGCGTCCCTTTACAAATCAAACTGTTTGAGTCTTTTTTTCCAAATCGATCTGGAAACGGATCGATCTACTACTTTCTCGTTAAATTCCTGTGATGTTCCTGTAAATGTTATGTAGCGCGTATCTTAGAACACTGAATGTTTAGAATTCTATAACTAGGAAGTACGCATGGTACATTATCGATGGTTTTTTGTTGCTTTTCTCTATACCTACTATAAATGAATGTTTGATACTTAAGATAAAATTCAGCAAAGTAGCAAAATAAAATTTCATTAAAATCAAACGGATGTACCTTGAATAATCTAAACTAGTTAGGTATACACTCCAAGCAAAATAAGTGTTGCATTTTAACCCAAAACATTTTATAAATAAATAAAAAACATATCATGTTACTCTCAAAAATGTGGGCTTTAGATGTTTCTGACTTTTTCACATAAAAAATTTACAATTTAGATCAAATTTCCGGCAAAACTAGCGTTAATAATTACTAAACCGAAAAAGCATTAAAAGGAGAAAATTCGCATTCATGTACTAGAATAGCTATTTTAATGTTACAAAACTGGTCTCTGTTCGTGGTTCGGGTTCGGGCAAGGTATGCCAAAAAACATTAATGCTTTGCATCGGCTCATTCCAAAGACAATCCGGGAAAATCGCAGACCAGAAATTTAAAAAAAGGTTTCAGTTCAAAAAAGTTTCAAAACATCCCTCAAAACTTAGTAAGAGCGTAATCATGGATTTCGAGACACCTTGCAAGCGCGTATTTATTAGAAATAATTAAATAAATTTTAATTGGCAGAAAACAAATATCAAAAAAGTGAGTGAAGAAAGCCTACGTACAAAAGGAAATATTGTTTAATACGTATGTAATACACTATATTTTCAACAAACACTATAACAAAAATGAGTTAAATTGTGCGAATTGGAATATAAGTACATAATTGGCATTGTTGAATTTGTTTGCTAATTATTTTTAGCAAACATTTTAATACCTTTAGCAATGATACATTTATAGTGTTTGTAGGAAGGATATTTAGATTTTTCTACCCAGTAATGTATCTAAATCTAACAGCCACAAAAGCATTCCATGTAGCTTCTAGATTCTATCAGTGTTTTGTCAAATGTTTTCTATTTACTAAGGCAAACGAGTAATGAGGTCAGGTAAAATAATCGGCAGCGCCATTGTCTGGGAGAGCATTGACTTAAATTGGTGTCATAAATAATAATTTGTGTTCTGAATGTTAAATGTTTATTGTAAGGAAAGTAATAATATTATTTCGGCCCCCACATCCATCCTTTCCAGATATTTCAGTGACTCTCAAAAGCTGTAGATCCCAATGATTATTCTAATACACGTTATAAAAAAATGGTGTTTTTCTTCCAGTACCCACAGATTAACAAGTTTATATTTTATACTTTCTTTTATTAATAGTGGCAACGAATACGCAACAGATTTTGTATCAATAAGAAAGCAAACCCGGGTAAAGTACGAATTGATTGCTCTTTTTAAGGGTGAAGACTTTTTTCAAAACTACCAACTTTTCAACTCTCAGTAGTTGAATAGGAGTTAGTTGTGGCAATTAATTCACTCCGTTTTAGTTATCACAAACGTAATAATTAGGAATTGTGGAATTTTATTCTATTTAATTTAATATAAAAAACACATTTTAAAACGGAATCCTTTATTGTTTTGCATGGCACGTAGAAAAATTATATTTGATACAAGTTTACTAATTACAGCATACTAAAGCGTCAATGTTGGATAGGCACATTTGTACATTTATCACAGTATACTGAGCTCGTATATTTACAATAAACAGATATATTATATCCAACTATATAGTCAACATGAAAAAATGTATCAAGTTAAAAAAACAACTTATAAAAATAATTCATAACTTTTCTATAATTCTATAAAATAAATGAGGTATTTTTACTGAGCTGCATAATTTCAGCAAGTAGTTTTTTTATGAAATTGAAACATACAAAAAAATAATGTCTGGTCATACGAAATCATTCACCCGAAAAAAAACATTCATATCACCTGTTTAGCCTCAACTGTTTAGCCACAGATCATTCCAGACCAAAGATAGAAACAAACGCATTTTACAAAACCGTCACGGAGGGATTTCTCATAGCCTATTCCCAAAGGATCAGCGTCCTCTCTCTTGTTAGGTTCGCGATAGACAGCACACAACTCCTAAATGGTCATTATTTTAAAGAATATTGTTAATCTTATAATTTGCTTAGAATCTTACCCCTCGAGCTGTCTGAAGATCGATGCTCATCAACATAAATGCACCGTAGTATCTAGGATGCAAAATTACATAGTACAATAAATGTCCATCGGCGGAAGTAAATATCCTATGCTGATCCACATATTTCACTGGTAATAACTTGGCAAAACCTTGGTACCATCCAAGAGGCTGATTTAATAATGGCCCCAGATTCGGACTTAACTGCGACAAGGGCGTCAACTTAGCTAGTAATTTCAGCTCTATGAACTCGTCAAAAGATAAAGGAGTGGAATCTTGTGGTGCTATCATCCTATTCCATAACAGGTTCGTTCTACAGTCCACCATACCTATATATACGTCCCGAAGTTGTAAATAAAAAGTACCATTTGTCTCTGACGGAGAGTCGGAAACTTTACAAACCTTTTGAAACCATATTTCTGATGTCTTTCTGGGTGGATCGGGCCTTGTCCAAAATCAGTTGCTGCATTATCTGTTCATGCGGCGAATAGTATCCTAAATAATTAACGCTTTCTTGCATAATTGTTACAGTGGCTAAAAGTTTGCTAAGTGGTTTGTCCTCGGAAGACCTACTTAACGATTTATCATCATTGTCAGCCAACCGTTCAGCTCTCTCAGCTTCACCATTTGATTCGGATTTCGGCAGACTCAATTCTAAATCGGTTGCTGATTTGTCTGACGTGGATGGCCCGCCAGTTGACGATACAGTTCGAAACTTTCCCAACTTCTGTTCGTTTTCGAACATCGGAAAGATATCCCTAGAGTAACAAAAGAAGCCAAATAAGACACGTTTGATGGTTTAAAAAATATATGTGAAAATCGTAAACCCTTTACCGTTGATAATCAAATTTATCAATTTAAAAACGTTTACCTTTTAGATGTTAGGATTAAATAATACTTTAAATGCATCACTCTATCGGTAGGCTTATAAGGAGTGCACAAATTGTACACCACCAATGTCATATCGAAGTCATTTGTGTGTTGTCTATCCTGAGAATCTTTATAAGACACTTGTCTGGCAGTTGTTACTTGCACCAAGATAAATTCTGGACTGGTGTGATCCATTTCAAGGACTGAAAATCCATATTGCCGAACGTTAGACAATAAATAGTCAAATAACTGTTTTCCTTCTGTTACTAGGCCTTCGATGGTTATGGTATCTAAAAACGGGTGGTGTCTAGCAGTTTCAGATGCTAAATAGATTATTAATTGCTATTACCTGAGTGTACCAAATTCCGAGCAAAATTCGGTGCCTTATTGTAGTACTTCATAAAATCGTCCAAGAACTGATGAACATTGTACTTTTCTGGCAACTTTCCGAAATTCCCAAAAATGTAATTGTAAATCGACCGCAGATGATAGTCATAGGTAAACGAATGAAGGTGCATCAAAATTTTCACCTTATCGCACTTATCCAAAAAACTTAATGTAAACTACAAAAGCAACGCGTATATTATTTAAAAAGTGTGTTGAAAATTAATTTACCCCATTTACTGAAGCTCGAGAAGTGATATTTTGAAGACGACTGCACTCAATAGCGTGCAATGTTGTTACAAAGAAAGGTTCCTCAAATGATACGGTAAAAATCAGAATTCCGCCCAAGATTGTTCGTTGAATGTAGAACACTGAATTATATGATGACTTATCTTTGACCCACAAACTACTAAAATATCAGTTAATGTAATATAACAACTGAAAACCTTAAAGCAAAATCTAAAATTGAATCTTAAATGTCCTCATTTAGTGCCAAACTATCACAGAAAAAACAATTAATTCATATAACAAACCCTTGGTTTCCTTGCTGTGGATTATCGATTTGCAAAGGAGTGAATCCTAAAGTGTATAAATAAGTCCTATATTCATTGAAAAGGGAATAGCAAAGTTCAAAGTGCCACAATTCTCTTTCCTTATCTGAAAATTTGTCCGCAATTTGTATTGCTTGCGATGGATATAAGGAATGATCTCGAGTGGCGGCAGATTTTAATCGCCATCTAGGTAAAAACAATAACGGAGTGTGTACATAATGCAATATCCGAGAATTTTGCATTAATAAATTTAATTGCGGCACCGAGGTACTTCCGGTTCTTGATTGATACATTGAGTGCAACTTCTTCATTTCATCTAAAACATTATGATAATGACACCTTGCTTCCTTGAGCAAATGAGCGCACCAACCTCTATTTTTCTTCTCTAAGGACTTCATTTCCCGCATTTCGATTGTAAAAATAGTCACAGCATCATTGGAAGTATATTTGGTATTGCAAAAATTATCTCGAAATGTTTCTAAGACTGTGGGCAGATTGAAACTAGATTGATGAGACTTTTTGTGCGAATGGTCTCTGGGAAATTTCGACATTGCATCTAAATTACCAATTAAAGAGTAGTAGTTATTGTTTGAGAGCATCTAAAAATAAAATTACATCAACACCATCATGCAAGAAAATTATTGGCTCCTGAAAGTCCGAGTTTATGTTTGTTAAATAAATATTTGAGGAAACAACAAACTTTTGCTCAAAACTTCCAACTACAAACAGTGCATTTGTATATTATCATATATAAATTTATTATATGTATATGCAGGTACGTACAAAACATTTCCTTGTTAATGGTTGGTTGTAAAACAAACCCAATTTCTGAGCAACTGCAGAATTCATAAAGCATGATCGTAGCGTAAGCCACTGGCTTAAGTTCATGCAATTTTGTATTAATTTGTCCATATGTTCCTTGGCCCAGTTGTACGTGTAAATAACAATCTAAGAAGAGAACTAATTGTTAAATCGGCAATTAAAACCAAACAGGTAAATCGACTTACGTTGTCATTTTCGACGGATATCCAGAAAACTTTCCGTCTGGGAATTAAAGTATTTTCGATTATAAGAGGGACAAATTTTTGGGTATGTTTCAAATGTTGTGGATTGACCTCATCTGATATATCGCTAGTAGAATCCTCAAAATGTTGCCATTTTCTAAATCCCCTAGATATAATTACGTATTTTTGTACAATATTTGAATGGACAAACGGCACAAATACTTCTTCTGCAGTTGAATTCAGGGAATGTGTGCTCCACGCTCGGAAGGCTTTTGGAGCGTCACTTAACATTGTAATGAGTTCTTTGACAATTAAATTTGGGAGATGGCGATTGCCCAACTTGATGACTTGTTTTTTCACTGCGGGAGCCTTTAGACTGTCACCAAATTCCATCCATGATGGCAAAAATTTGGAATAAACTATTGATAAAACACCATTCTCATTTGATTCTATGCTAATTTCTTTTTCAACGTCGTAAGAAATTACTCTTGAAGCTTTTAAATTCGACGGATGTATACTAGATCTTCTGCTGTACTTTCGCGTAGGAAATAACTGTGCATCTAGTTTCTTCGGAAGATCCGATTTAACATTTGGTCTGATTGTTTTATCAAAAGTCAAGTCTAGTTCGCAATTATACTCAACTTCTTTATCCAGATCTAAATTTAACGCATCTATTTCAATCTTTTTCTTAGTGATAAAAGCTTGCTCTCTGTATTCTTCTACGCAAAGAGGGTTTTTCAGAAGATAATATTCTGTTACAATGTCCCAAGTTGCCTGACTAATGGCAGCGGTAAGCTTCTTGGACAAATTGTCTATGTTGATTCTCCCTTGCTTCCATATTCTAAACTCCAAATAAGAGTCGGGCCAGATCTCTTTCTCTTCAATAACTATGCTATTTACACAATCCTCATAATTCTTGGTTATAAAAACGGTTTCAAAGTTATTTTCCCTTTCGGAAGTTGAAATGGGATGACATTTATCAATTAACGCTAAAACAATACAGGCAATTCCCCTACTGCCAGATGTTGGAGTTTGGCTCTGATTATAAATAAATATATTGTCAAGAGTGAGAATCACCGAATCCCGATCAGTAGTAAAATCTTGGAAATGACATTCTGGACGGCTATCTGTGTATTTAGGAAGGTTTAAAAATTGCAATAAATTTTGCCTTAAATAATGGATAAATGATCTCGATTTTTGCCATTGCAATGAAAATTCTTGAACCGTGCACTGAAATAAAACAAGGGCCTGAATTTCATGGAGCAAACACAATTAAAAAGTCGCAACTTACGCAAATACAAACATCAGGATCTTGAGGTTTTTGAATAAATCTCACATCTTCAGGCGTCAAAGGGCACATGGCATTTCTAGCTAGTGTACCCGAAAGAAAGTCTAAAACTGCATCATCAAGCCTATTTTGCAAAACTTGAACCAAACCACACTGTATATCGTCTCCCACTTCAGTAATACCATGAACCCTCAAAATCAGAGTATCTTCACTAATTGTCTCACGAGAATCCCGTGACTCAAATATTCGGCTCTCTTTTTCACCAAACGATCGAACTCTTGGACGTAAATTATCCGACTAAAATGCGAAAACAATTCATCAGTTCCAAACTGAAAATTGTTTTTCCAACCTTACCGAAACAATAGACGCAATACTCTGATCTGATATTGCCAAGTTTGGTTTATTATTTTGACCTATAGGTAAAGATGCAATTGATGGACTTCTGGAAAACATTGTCCGTTCGTCACTAGGTTTTATGGATAATCTAACACCCGTAATGTTGCCGCTTTCATAAAGTCTCAGGTAAAAGACATTTTCTTCATTGTCTTTATAGACAAACATGTTCGATCTGTTTACCACACAAAATTTCTCCAAAATATTTTTTAAAGCAACAATGCCTCTAGATATCCCAGATTTTCCAGGCCCCGTTTTTAAACGCGGATGTAATACAAAGAGTTTTTCCCATACTATTGGACAGCTAAAGTATCCAGGTTTTAAGTGCAAGGAAGCTTCAGACATCGATCGAGAATATAACATTCCCTCTGAATCATCATTCATATCATCTAAAAATAAGCCGTAAAGTTGTTAAAAATCGAACTACAAAAATTGTAAAACTTCAATAGGTAATTTCCAACCGTTTGTTGGATAAATCGATATGGAAATTTCTTTTATGATTTAAGCCAACGCCTCCAGACTTTTTAGCCTAAGGGACATTGGTTGCTCCATCAGCTGGTTCATCAATTTAACATACCAAAACACTTTTGAGAAGTAAAGCATATATACAGGGTGTCCCAACGGGAACCGCATCTAGGGATAGATGGCAAACTACAATTCCAAAAAAAAATTAAAATTGGCCGATATAAAAATCACTGCAGGCATGCAATCTCAATCATTTTTGAGATCCATACTTAATATAACTTGCTTTTATACTGGAAGTTGGCAAAGTAAGAAAGTTCATAATTTTAGGTGTAACATCCGGTGTAGTACAAATTTTTGAATTCTACTGAAAATGTTTCAAGTACAAACTAGAAAAGTTCAGTTTTTTTCTTAGCAAGAGACTCATATATAAGTGCGTGCCAAAATCTGGTTAAGTTTTATATCGCTTTAATATTGCGAGCAAATGAAAGTAAGCACAAATCATGACACTGCTTGAAAATGGATCTGCCATTCAAGTAGACTTTACTAAACATATCAAGCTTCGACAGCTAAAATTTTCGGAAAAGTCCAACGAGAGACTAATCTGAAAAATATTGTCAAAATCAAGTTACGTGCTCCGTAGCTCACAAAGCCTTAATGTGGTGTGGTGGAAATTGCTTGAAGCTCAATCATGCAACTCAGACTCCATTTTCCGCTGAATTCACAATTGTAGCTTTGAGCGTTTTAAAAACAATTGCTGAGTCTCGGTTTTCTGATATTGACTCAAGAGCTTCCAAATTTCCTTTATCGTCGATATTGAAACCCTGACTCCAGAACTTCAAATGAAAATTATTGATTTACAATATTGGTAAAGTACAATGTCGAAACTCATCATTGCTGGAATTTCGTAAGTCTTCAAATCAGACATTTTAATGAATTGCATTAATTTGCTCGTCACTATTTAATCGCCTTTGAAATGACTTATTTGTGCAAGAACACATTTTCTAAACTAAAATATGCTAAAAACATGTACCACCTGGGTTAATCGGTTTCAAAATTAAACCTTCTGACAGCTTTGCTACAAGATAGTGAATTAGAGATTTGCGTAACTCGGGAAACCGAAATTTACCATTTTGACTATGATAATTATTTTAGGCCAAAAGAGGTATGGGCACACTTTAATTAAAAGCAAATATATGAACAAACCGTATTTTACTTCAAAGCCTCTGCAAGAAGATTATGCAAAGTTAAAAGTAGTCTCAACTTGACTCTGATTATAATTAATTTGATTTTATTGTGCTTTTTTAATTTAGCTGTCTTCCTTTATTATTTTTTAGTGTGATCGCTGTTTTGTTTAATTTTATTGCCTCCACTAAATATACGTCTGATTTCCATGTTGGGGCGCCCAATATATATCTTTACTCGAATTTTCAAGTTTTGGTTTAACTGGGATCAATTCCTCAACTCAAATAATTGAAAAACTTACTGTCATATCTCTTTAATTTACCGTAGGAGATCTTCGCATTTTGTATATCCGTATGTGAAAAGTCATCAGGTTCTAATAGCGGCTCACATGTTTTAGATTTATAAAGCGACTGGAGCAGCAGGAGCTGATTAACTCTCTTACATAGATCAGCAACAGCATCACATACTGCTCTCTGAACCTCACAATACGCATCCACTTGCGTTATGTTCAATTCAACAAACCTAGGAAACGAAACTTGATTATTATCCACATTCGATCGCGTTAGTTACAGATTGTACCTGCAGTGAAAATACACATAGACTAGATCTTGATCGACTTTTAAAATCAGCCAAAAATTAGGTAAATGGGGCCTTTTGTTCCCTAAATGTTCAAGCCACTCACAATCGTCTTCATCTTCAACATCATCGTCATATCCTAGAAGAGCAATTTGGTAGAAAACTGATAACTTTTTATTTATAATGTTTGTTAAAGCAATCTAACGAGCAGGAAAAGTATTCGCGAACTGGCCATTATCAGGGGAGCTACTCAACTGGATCTGAGACGGAAATAATACCTTTAAAGTGGAAAAATTTTATTTTCAACTTTAATTCGTATGGTTTGCATATACAGGGTGAGTTTTTCGATGACTAGTACGGGGATCTTGAAAACTACAGCAGGTAGACCGAAGGTTAAATTGACAAAGAATTGTAGTTTTGGATGCTCTACTAGGAACCAATTTTGTTTTTCTAAAATTTAAGAGCTGTCAAGGGATATGTGAAAAAACTTATTTATGAGAGATTTTTAAATAACTACTAGTTCCGTCAATATTAATCTGACAAGAAAATATTAAATAGAAGAGTTGTAGAAAATTGCATTCCAAAGAAAATGGCATGAGACATTTCTACAAATTAACTGTAATTTTTGACATATGACACAAACTTTAGTTTTTTTTAAATGTCAACCATATTTATATTTTATTACGATTTAAGTGATCGTAATCACATCGCTAGATTTTTCTGCGAAGTGTCTGCGAATGATTTTTACTGTCTCAATTTAGTTTATCGAAGTCAGGGAAAATAGTATAAGGCAGACAGCAGTGTTTCCATATGTCAATGTAATTTTATTTGGAATTAAACTTTCTATTTAATGTTTTCCTGTCAGATTAATACTCACTGAACTAGAAGGTATTTAAAAATCTGTCATAAATTAGTTTTCTTGAAATATCTCTTGACACCTCCCAAATTTTGAAAAAACTAAATTAGTTTCGAGTTGCATTCAAAACCGCAATTCTTTGTCCATTTAACTTTTTCGAATCGGCTTTAGTTTCCAAGATCCCTGTACTAATCATCGAAAAACACACCCTATATATATCTGCAAATTATTCAATTCCATGGCTATACCGAACGACATTTTCCTCGGAATCGAAGCGAAAGTTTGCTATGTATCGAAATTAAAAAAAATGTATTATTGAAAAAAAAAATGTCGAACGACACAATTTTTCGCTGAACGTAGGAGGCGGAAAAAATATGGATTCAAACATTTAGAATTTCGGTTACAACTATCAAAGTGACATAAAACTTATAAAACAAGTTTCTTGATAAAAGAAAGCCACTTACCCCCGTCGGTTCCAGAACCACTACCGCTTGTAATGTCACTTTGTTGAGACATTGTATCTTCCCTGTAACTGTTTTCCAAATTCGATGGAGTCCCTCTAAATATGTCATGGATATCTAATGGAAACTCACTGTTCCCACTAGAACGTCCGCCAATATTAGGGAGGTTGACATAAGTTTGAGATTCTTTCAAAACTGGATGTTTGGCAACGTAATAGAAGAGCTCTCCTTTGTATAGTTTGTAACCAAAGGGCAAAGTTAATCCTTGAAACTCTTCCAGGAATTTCTCGTGACTGGGTTCAGTTATGAACACGAAATTTAAGACAATCTTTTCCATTTTACATGACGCCCTACTGGCATGACCATCTATCACATGATGTACAACATACTCAATGGTATCATTTGATATTGGTTCTGAACTATTAAGAAGGGTAGCACATATTTCATCTTCTAAAAGCCATTTTATCTCGTCACAAAGCTTATCTATAGATTTTCGTTGAAGTTCAGTTAAATTTCTTAAAGGCAATGGAACACTGAAACAAAACTTGCAAATGAAGACTCAAAAAAAAATGTTTAAAACAATAACGAAACAATAGTAAAATAAATCCTTACTCAGAGTTCATACTGGCCTCAGATGTAGAACTGATTGTGCGCTGAAATCCTCCTTCTGAACTAAGTGAGGTAGTTCGAAGGCCTTGCTGAGAATACTCGGAGAGAATATTTTGAACCCGAGTTGGCAAAGTTAAACAGAAAATATCAAGAGTAACCTGTAAGTTGGATTTTGAAAGAAATTCTGTAGGTTTCTCTAATGTTTGTATTAGCTCTCCTAAGCAAGTTGGTAAAACACGAACAGAAGTGTTACTATGCCCACCATTGTTATATCTTAAAGTGCATACGAAGTGAAGGAACAGAGGACTCACGTCGCTTACTTTAGCGACATCAATGATTTCAGTATTTACATTCTTAGCTAGTAAATGTGGTCCTTCTGAAAATATGCTCATATCTCGTTCTGATCTAAACTCGATTTCTGATGCACACACACTAATGTCATCATCTGCATCTACTTTTTCTTCTGGTTGACTACTTAAATCTTTAAAGTAGTAGTATTCTCCATTACTGGAAATCTGATTAAAAGAAGAGCACACCAACTTGAAAAATTTCTTTTTGATCAGCATGTGCAGCTCGCTACATGGAAGAGCTTCATTTAACTTTTGAATATATATCTTATCATTGTCAACCTGCTGAGAATGTGAACAAATTTTCGTAATATAATCAGTAATATCCACTTCAACAATTTCTTCTTCACACAAGTCCATAGCATTCTGAACATCTAAACTGTGTATGTAGATGCCTATGTGCAGAGCTAGAAATAGTGATAGAACGTAGCATTTTGTATGTGTTAATTCTAAAGCGGTGCAATGCTCTCTAACATTTTTAAAAACTGTTGGAGGATCTGTTTCTTCCGAACAACTTTCGGTGTCACTTCCTTTTAATCTGAAAATTATACAAAAACATTTTTCAAATAAATTGATCCAAGTAGACTTGGTCGAGTATTAAAAAATTAGAAAATATATCCGAAGGTCCATGAACTCACTTTTCCTTCATTTCTGTTTGCACGAAGTTGGCAAATTTAAACCGATAATCCAAATAAACATCTTCTGGTGCGCTGGAATGTCCATTTTCATTTTCCACATAAGCATTAACAAGCAATTTTAGTGGACTATCGTAGACATACACCGGTAAACACAAAGCGTACGGCGTATTTATTGGGACATCGCTAACATTACTGCCTCCAGATGATGTTTTTTCGTCTTCATCATTTGTATCATTTGCCGTGACTGTGGAATCTAATCCTGTAGTCAACGCTCTTAGATCCTCAATTGATGCAGGCAGAAAAGTTAATATAACATGTGTTATGGACACACCTTTTATGTAGCATCTCCAGCGACATTCAGATTTTAAATTTTTAGAAGAAATTGGACAAGAATGTGGAAAATGATCTTTATGTCTTTTCACAACGTCCCTGGTAAAGATATCGCATTCTTTTTTGGAAAGTTCCAACTCTCTGTCATGAAGCAATGAGAAATGTTCGTAAATATTATCTAGCAGTAAAGTGTTGGCTTTATTTACATTCAAAGCCTTTGTACAGCGATTTGACTTTTCTATTCTCAGCATTGAGAATAGCAGCTCAGTTTGTTGGCATAAGTGTAATAAACCAATTGAGTCAAATTTAAATGGAATGTGTTCTATTCGCGGAGCTACAATCGGATACCATGGAGATCTGGAAGAAAATAGAAACTTTAAAATACCATTATACAAGGTGAGTTTTTTAAGTGTTACAAGGCTATATCTCAGAAACAGTTTGCAATATATGTATAGAAATGTTGGAAAGTTATAGATAGGTAGGGGACCATGTTTTAACAAATTTTTTTATTATTCTACTCAAGCGCTCTCTTTGAGAGGTAAAGGCAACTTTTAAATTTTAAATGGAATAATACATTTTTCATTCTGAAATTTGAATCTAGTAGGGTCATAATTTAATAAATTGATTTTTTTAAATTTATGTTGCGTCATAATTCTGGAACTAAGTGATCAAATAA
Source organism: Dendroctonus ponderosae (assembly GCF_020466585.1). Classification (NCBI taxonomy): domain Eukaryota; kingdom Metazoa; phylum Arthropoda; class Insecta; order Coleoptera; family Curculionidae; genus Dendroctonus; species Dendroctonus ponderosae. Next base: position 52,390,615 of record NW_026017110.1, on the reverse strand, counting down.
CATAAAAATTTGTAACAGTACATAGTTTATTATGTTGATTTAAATTTCACAATCAAAAATATATCATTCCATTTAAAGATTCAATGTTGCCTTTGCATCTCATAGAGTGCGCTTGAGTAGAATAATAAAACATATGTTAAAATACGTCCTCCTACTTATTTCTTACGTTCCCAACATTTTTTTTAAATATTTGAAACCGTTTCTGGGATATAGCCTTGTAACACTTTAAAAAAGTCCCCCTGTAAAAACTAAATGACAATTGTTAAAAAATATATGGGTATTGCAGATTTTGCCTTCACGTTATTGCTTTAAAAGCAGTCAATGAACCATCAGCATTTAGCTATCAAGTAAACATTATCTACCATATAAAATGGCGCAGACAGTAAAAAATGTTCTTTTAATTGATGCAGTTATAAATACATAAAGAATATATACGTGCCCATTCTCAGACGTATTTTGTTTATGGTGATCAGCCGGATTTGATTTTTCATTTCTTCTTGAGTGTGACCTCTTGCTAAAACTAGTTCTGGCTGCAGTTACATCCATGCCAGCCGTAAGATTGTGAACAGCCTTATTCTGGCACATCAACGATAAATGCTCCATTGTCAGCAATATATTAATGCAACGAAAATCGATTTTACAGATCTATAAAAACAGATAATGTATATTAACAAGCAATATACCTATTCGTAATACAAAAATCTCCTTAATCTCTCCGTAAAATCTTAAAATCGGTTCTTCAGGGTTTCAAGCTGATCTGTTTGCGCCTTGACATGAATATGTTTGATTCAGTTTTGGCACATTTCTTTATAACTTGTAAGTCAGTTTGTATAGTTTAAAAATAAGAATGTTTGGATCTAGCAGGAGAGTTTTGAGTTAGAACAACATTTTCGGGTAAAAGGATTTATTCAAAAGTTAAAGGTCAAGAAAATTATCTGGTCAAACGTAAATAAATCTCATCTCAATCATGTCTTGAAGATACAGCAGTTAATTCCGACAACTTCTTAGTTCTCAAGTACGCCAAGAAAAATCGGTTTGCAAATAATAAACAACTAGGCATGGTCGGTATTTAACGTAACCGCTAAAATAACAGTGTTCCAGACGTGCAAGCTGTAACCGCAGTTACACTTTACCAATTTAACTGGTTAAAATTTTGGAATTTTTGGAATTAAGTTTTTGGAATCGTCTCATAAAACCGAAACCGATGCGGCACCATCGACCCATCTATCCAGTTACAGCAGTTTCAGTAACCATTTGTCAAGAAAAAATATGCTTTAAGCCTGTGTCCCATGCGTCCGTTTATAGGATGTTACGATGATACGAAAGTGTTTCTATTGGTTGGAGATCAAATCGTGCGCCGTCGTACGAATTGACTTGATCTCTTCTCCGTTAAGGGATCAAGAGTCCAGCGCTCACTGCCGTATAGAAGAACAGAGAACACATAGTAACGGAGCATGCGTGTCCTCAGCTCCAAGCTCAATTCTAATCTAGTAAATAGCTTCTTCATACTAGCGAAGACATTCCTCGCCTGTTCTATTTTGAAACTGATTTCACTTTTAGGGTCACAGTCCTGACCTATCGAGGTGCTCAGGTATTTAAACTGGGAGAACTTTCCTCAAGAAAAAAACATAGGTGTATTAGTACTTCTGTTCAATGCGAGAGATTATTTTCCAAAGCGGGTGCTATCATAAATGAGCGAAGAACTAGACGTAGTAAGTAGTAGTAAAAAGCAAACGTCAAAAAAATATTCTTAAATGTTAATTCGTTTTTAAATGAAAATTAGCTTTTTAAACATCTTCCCATGCAAAGCGTATATTTTATTTAAACCATTCTACTTTATTATCAGTTTTTTCTTTTAAGTAGTTACTTATGACCCATGTTTTGTTTTTGTTTTTAGAATATATTACTTTTAGTTTACCAATGTTAAGATGATTTTTTTAATAAACTAAATCATTATTTACCATCACTATTTCTACCATAATCGTCATTGCGATGTTTTATTGAAAAATTTAAAAAGTAACATGTTACTTTTGGAACCAAGAAAAATAACCGCTTAGTACACAGGACGTCCCACCGGGAATCGCCCCGGTCGATATTTGACAAACTATAATTAAGAGAAATTTGAAAATTTGATAGTGTGCCGAAGTCATTGGGGGCAAGCGATCTAAAATATGTTCAAGATGGTCACACTTCCGGTTATACCGGAAGTTGGTTTCAATTTGCTTATTTTAAATGGAACACCCTATATATTGTAACGGAAATGGCCTGGGGTACTCACGTTTGGAATGGTGCGAATCGAAATTCATGGTATTTCAGTAAATGGGAGCCCCCTTTGCGTCCCATTTACTGTCAAATATGACACTGACAAGCGGGAATATTTCGCACCTGGGCTAGAGATGTGGTTAAGAGGTTAAACCCCGCGAGTCGGAAGAGCGAGTTTTCCGTCTGTTATTGTTATTTTTTGTGAAGTTGACGGTAATTTTGAAGTTAGTTCCTGTTCCGCATTTAAAGTTATACCGAGTTGAACAAAAGTTGGAAGCTGAAGAAAGAGTTTGATACCCGGCTATCCACGGTACAATATTATTAAATTTTTGAATTCTACTCCAAATTTTAAATATATTTCATGTATAATATCCTATACCTAAGTATAACCGTTTTCCATATATTTGAAATTCTATCTAAAAAATGACAGATGCAGCCACTTGAATAATTATTTATTTCTCCTATAAGAGCATATGTGTTACTTAATTTGGGTAGCATTTCTTGTTAAAAAGGCCTTAATTTAATGGCATTTCGACAAAATTTTAATAACTGTTAATACAAAGTGTTGAAAAAATTAGTTTCAAAATGACGTTGAGAAAACTGTGGAAAAACAAGTTTTTCAAATGGAAACCCCCATTATTGATAATTTTTGACACACTGTCCAATTTTCAAATTTCTCCTAATTATGGCTTGTCAGATATCGACCGCGGCGGTTCCCGGTGGGACACCCTTATAAACAATTTCATAATATAAATTGAATGATAATGAATAGACAAATTCGTCATAAGTTTTTTTCTCTAGATAACAATAACAGTTATAAGGCAAATGTCGGTTATCTTTACCGAATCCTAAAGTTTCAATACTTACTGCGTCAGCTATTTCATAATAGTTCTTGTTATTAAAGTAGCTAATTCTGGAGTTGCTAGGTAGAACGTTTCCATATTGAGGTTCTATCCATACTTCCGTGATCATTTGGAGCTCTGCTTCCATTTCAGATGCAGGCTCCATATCCTCATCTGATCCACTCAATATATCATCTCCCCAGTTGTAATAAGGAGGAAACAAAACGTACTGAACGACACAACTTGCGTTTGAATTCAGCCAAACTTCAAGAACCATAGTAACTATCCCGGACGAGGAATAGGCAAAGTGATAGCCTTCTTTCAATCGTATTCTGAAAAGTCAAACGGGGTCTCACTAATCGTTATGATAAAATCAGGCAGAAAGAAACTTCACCTGGTCAAAGTGTTCAAAATTCTTGATATAGATGTATCAGACAACCGTGGATTTGTATTATGACTAGCACTCCAGATCCACCTTTTATGAAATAAATATCGAGATAACGTGGTGAAAAGAGATCCAGAAACAGGTGATGAAAAACAGCTAGAACTATCTGGAGGCTGAGTACCATCTGGAAATACGACAGTGGTGTAGGTATTTGGAACTCGTTCATACCGAATAAGGATTTTTTCTAGCGGCTTGTTAAGAAGAACGCAACATGATGGTTCGTTCGCTTTGGGTAGGTAAGAAAGAGTCGACAGCTCACTTTTCAGCTCGTCACAAACCTGAAAAACAAACCCGTTTTCGTTAAAGTTTAACAATCTACAGGAATAGTACTTCATGTCTATATTGGCCCGGCGTATTTGTGGAGAAGCCAAGATTCAAAACAGCACTAGGAAACTTTGAGCTGACGCGAATTATACAAAATCCTGTAGGTGGTTTATCGGGCTCTGTACATAAAAATTTTAAGTAAGTATGATTGTCTATAAGTACAAAAGACGACCAATCCGCTAGCATTCCATGTAATGCGACTACTGCTTGTCTGCATTGGACAACCTTCAAACAAACGGATCAGTTAAAATATAGACTCACTTTAACTGATTTATACCTGATATCGCTGAGAAGAACAGCTCGTCATATGCAATTTCGTAGGCAAAGGTGTATCGTGTGTTAAAATCAGCGATATTTTGTGAGTGTGAAACCATTTTCTCCAGTGACTTGTCTCTAACTGCGTTATTCCATGCCAAATGTTCACAAATTTTAAACAATAATTATCTCTACAAAATATAAAAATGCACCACTTTTAAAGAATAAGTTTTAAATATTTATTTTAGCATACCTAGGCGTAAGTGTAAGTTTGGCAGAATCTGAAAACGGCGTGTTTGACGTAAAAACGGGAAGGCCACTCTTCACACTATCGGGCAAAGTACACCAATCTTTATTGCTCGTAAAATTGCTTAATTGCGTGGCTAAAATCACATCGCCAGAAGACACTTGTGACAACCTACTCCAAAATCGTTGGATAATGGCTTGTCGGAAGACAGATTTGGTTTCTTTCTTTATCAAGCAAGTCATGTCATGTAAAAACTCGTACGGAGCTAAAGTATACAAAACAGTGGTTTATTTAAATATTGATTAGTAAGAGATCTATAACTCCTTACCGTAGATGTACACTTCGAAATGCGTTAGATTTTGGGTGGGTGGCCACTGAGACATTAGCTTATAATGAATAAAAATTGAAGACTTCCATTGGTGAATTAATTTGATTTCTAGATTACCGTTTCCATAAAATATATTCTGAAACAATTGTTTAACGCAATAAATAAATACCCACTTTACGCAACAATTAAATACATACATCGACAGTAAATCCTTCGCGCATACGTCTTGCTAACAAAAGCAGCACAGAGGTACTTGTACTATCTTCAGTCTGTCTCTTGGACAAAAGTGTTGGCAGTCTTTGAATATAAAATCGATCATTTCTGAAATTACATTTCAAAATATTTTTTTAACCGTATATGACAAAATCTCTTTAGTTTTCCTTACATTGATGTCCAAGAGGTTACATTATCACAGGGTTTCGAGGACACTCGACAATTACTATTATGAAAAGACCATAGTAAAAGAATTTCTTGATAATAATTCATTGGCATTGCTGGATCATGGATCTGAAATATAATCCGTAAAATATGCGAAAATATGGAAGCAAAAAATCAAACTTACTATTTTTGGAAAATATTCTATACAGGTACCGAGAGTTGATTGAGCAAAAAAATATAATAAATCTATATAAGAAACTAAGCCCACGCCGCAGTTGGGGTGGAAGCTGGATCCCACTTTAAGAAATGAGACCCCGATAGCATCGTAATGCAATTGATGCAGCATTGTCTCCATTACATTGGAATCGGGCATTGAAACTATCCCATCTGTTATGACTAGAATATCTAAAAAATATACAAAATTGGACCAAAAGCTGATTCTGTGTATCCAATATGAAAATTCGTGATAATGGAAATTGTATTTAACTTTTAAATGAAGATGTTCCGTCCGTAGTATAAATAAATAGTTAGCGTCCGTAGTATAAATAAAATGACGCTTACGGAAAGCCGTGAATTTTTCCTGATTCCAAGTATTATTTGTCCGCTTAAGCCGTATAAAAACCCGTACATTCAGTTTAGTTAACATTTAACAAATCGTTAGGTCGACATTTTACTTATGGTATTCGAGTTGATAAATACAAATAGATCTAATATCTGATAAAAATATAAAAATTGTTTATGTTAATTTTACAAAAGAACTATTTATTACTTGATTTAATGTACTTAACACATGAATAACTCGTACTTTTAATCCTATAATTTATTCAGCCTTGGCAACCAGTAGCAATAAAAATGTGGATAATTATTTATAGATTAGACACTAATGAAAATATGAAAATACGTTCCAAGACAACGGCTGTATAGAATCAACTTCTATAGTCTAAACGATTGAATTGTATGTGTAAACAATTACTATTCACAGAAATCAGATGTGGCGCTTTTGCATGGAAGGTAAACGGTTTGCTTGGAAAAACTCGTATACACTCCCTTTCATTGAAATATTAATAGCGCACTGAATGATTTATCTGTTATGGTACTCCCGTTTTAATATTAGTTATTAGTTTATCGACTAAAGTATATTGTACTCCAGCCAGATAAACAACTGTAATTAGCGGCCTGATAACAAATCGGTAAACAAATTAATTACACTTATTTCAACATTCTAATTCCTCGTTTATATATAAAATGATTTGATTCTTTCGATGTTCGCGTAATAAATGGCCAATTAGTGATGTCGCAAAACAAAAATATGCGAGTACCGTCCGTATAAATTATTAATTTAATTAGTATTCAGATTGACACAACTTAATAGTTGCTAATGGATATTTTTAGTTACAAGGCGTTTTCAATGCGACATGAAACCACAGTAGAAATCATACACAGTAAAAAGTGCAACTATTATAAATACAGTATTGTCTATTTAAGTGATAAGAAGGAAGTATTTTATAATTAAATTAAAACGCTTGGCGATTTTGAATTTTGAAAGTATTGCAGTATTAAAAATTAAAAATTTATATCGACTTTAGATATATGCAGGGTACCAGAAAATAGTGAATAAATATGTTGGAAGATGATTTTAGAGTTGAAAATAACACAAAATCGCTTGAAAAATGCGCAAAAAATGGTGGCACAAATTCGATGGGGCTGATTGGCGCTATTAACATGACGTATATGCAATAATTTCTATAAGATTTGCACAAAAAAACGGAATTTCGGTATTCTTTATTTAATTTTTAAGTATAATAATTTAAATGGGAATGCAAAAAGATATTTTGTAATTAAATGAAAATTTTAGACAGCCGCATTAAGGCCTCGAGGGCTTTCCTACATAAAATTGTCTTTTTTCCATGATTTTTACAACATTTTTTGCCGAACACGCAATTTTAAGGTAATTTTTATATGAACTTAATAAACTAAGCCTTATTATGTTAGTCTCAAGTCAACAGCGCAAAATATGTTGACGTTAGTTCCGGACGCCCCCATATCCAGACCAAAAGCGCAAATTATGCCAATAAAAGGAATAAATGTATTGTATGTTTGCTTAAGTCTTCATAATACATATTTTTAGTAAAATGTTTTTAATACTACAAAAATTATATGATGAATAAATATCGGGCTAAAAGTAGAGGTCAGCATTTCTATTTTGTTTTTTAGAAGCATTAGAAAACGTCATAAAAATGAAAGATTAATGCAGCACACACAAGGTTGTGTGGGCGCTAATTGGAACAAGCCAGTTTGTCATACTGTGGACAAGCGCCAAAAAACGAGAAGTTCCAAATCACATTAACATATTTCATGTTTTATAACCCAGAAAGTTTTTATATTACGTTTCGGATTTCTAACGGCCAGTAAATGAAAGCAATCCAGTGGCGCTCTTTCAATTCATTGTTGATCATAATACAATACTTAATTTTAAAATTTTTACATAATCTGGTCTCGTAAATTCGGATAATTTAAATGCACAATCGTAATGCAATTGGAACTTCAGTCTTAGAATCCATCCAAACAAAAACCTACTGAACTACAAATAAATTTGAAAAAGATGTGTAAATAAATAAATTCTAAAATTAGGATTACCAAGTCGAACAAAAAAACACTTACGGCTTAACGTGTTTTCTGGCAAGAGATATATAGCCAACATTGAATACCTCAACATATTTACAAAGTTTACATCTGGGGTTACCATGGGTATCTTGGACAACCGACCTATATCAGAAATTTCGAATGCTTCACCCCCCAATGAACTTTGTGCATCATGAGATGCCTGAAAGCATAATTATTAAAATAAGTAATGTTTTTAAATATCGCTAAACTTACTCTGTGATTCTCTATTTTCTCTAATGCTTGCATGCAAGCTTCGGCAATTTTTCCTTGAAGAATATGAAAATGGGTTTCTACACACTTAATAATTTCATACACATTATGTGGTGTCATCTGGATGCCTTTCAAAATTACTTGTTGGGCAGGGGTTATAAAAAATGGTGTGTTTGCCATTATTGTTAAATAAATACATGGTTGGAAAACTATAGAGTTGCCCGGGATTAGGAACTGCAAATAAAACCAACTTATTACGCGTCTGATTGCAATCTAGTAAAGAGAATCACTTGGTAAAAATAAAAAACGGTTATAGGTATGTACTAACAATTTAAATGTATAATATAATGGAAGTACATATTAGTTTTTCATGTTTTTGTTTTAGGCTGAACTGTTATGACTGAAATATAAAACTGACCTGTTTTGACAAAGCTTCAATGCTGGTCTTAAAACTTTGCAAAATTTGGTCAAACAACACTTGTTTAGCATGAATATCAACATTCACATGGCTGGGACTCATATCTAAGCAATACACAAAACGATAGGCATAGGCAAGAAACCTGACTTCTGTCCGATATGTTATTAAAAACTGTATGCATTTTGGATTTACAGTATGTTCTCTGGGTATGGCTGATATTACTTCTATGTTTTGAGACGTTTCCAACTGAAAAAAATACTTGATTTCAAATGTAATTTAACTTCACTAAGCAAACATTATATATGTTTTGGATGTTTCGCCTAATTTAAATTAAAAAAAAATTGACTCACCAATTTTGTATTAGAAATACTTATGGTAGTATTCAAGTGATCAAGGAGCCATTGCAGTCGGGTGGCTCGAGATATTGGGACATTTTTGGGTAAAAGCAAATATACAATTTTAGCCTCCAGAGAGTCTGGGGCTAAGTCTTCCCCAAACGTAAGTTCATTTGGAAATTGGAAACCTGGTTCTAAACGATAAAAGACAACTGGAGTGTTGGGAATTGTAGAAAAAGTATTTAAAATTATACTGTTGTACTTACCTGAAGGTGGTAGCTCAATTCCTTCATCTGAATACTGACTTTGAGCATCAACATCCATTGTAATTCATAATATAAAAATAAACAAAACCAGATGGAGAAAAAAATTAATGATATGCACGCAGATAAGAAATTATGATGTGCCCGGAAAGCATAAGAGCTACCAACTAGTGCACCAAATGCTAAACATAAATATTAAATTGAATTGCACAGATTTATCATCGTTTTGACATGGGCTAGAAGAGAACACTTATGAAATGAGTGTTGACACACTATACAAACACTGGAAATCTATATACTGCTACGCTTTTAAGTGAAAGAAAAACCAACAAAACTAAACAAATATTTAGTTTTTCACGACATTACATCACAAAGTTGGAAAACTAAAGTATACAAAATTCAAAATATAACCTACAAAATTATTTTCTTTTTAATCTGACGGTATTGCCAGTTTGAATGCAAAAATACACCTGAATCATGTTGCTATGCGAATTTTAACAGAATTCTTGATAATTACAGCAAGTTGAGGAGTTAAGCGCAGTTGAAACTGGCCACGTTTAATTATAAGAAGCAGGAATTTATAAATTTTCAACAAAAACAGGTTCAACAGTTTGATAAAATAAATAATCCACTCTGCTTTAATTAAGCGTGATTTGCTTTGAAAATCCAAATTTACATCAAATATAGTCTGTGATAAAAATCTTCACCAACTTGAGAACATAGATAGAAGTAATCACCAACGGAGGTAAAATCGGAAGTCTGGCAGCGTCTATCGTATGAGTGACAACAACAATATTATTTTCATATTTTGGCAGATGTGACGATTAGTGATCGACTCAAACAATCCAGGCACAAGAATTTGTGACGTCACAATGTCCGGCGGTGCGTTATCGTATTATTTATTTTTCATTCACTTTTTGTCAAAATTTCTTCAAGTGTAGGTCAAGGTTTTGTTGAGATTAGATAGACTATGGTTTGATATGCAACAAAACATATCTAATAAAAGACCTATGGGGGTGAGAGAATAATGAACAAGCAGTTGAACAAAAAATCTTTATTCGAAATAAAAAATACTCCAATATGACACATTAAATAAGTTAAGGTATAAAAATATATTATTTGGTATGAGTGGGACAAAAATGCTTTTTCAACCTAGATATAGTAATGGTATTGTGGTTTTTGAGCCATAGTAATACTTGATTATTGAATATGGGCAGGAGCGTTATGTATAGCATCAACACAAACGTAAGAGTAAATATACAAATTATACGTACAAAAATGGAATAAAACATAAAGCCCCTACATACATATTTACTTGTACTTTCTACACGTCACCTAATAGCTAGATTAAAACTATTTTAGAATATCTCTATTCCAATTTGTTACACAAATTAGTTAAATCTTGCGTTAACTAAATATTTAGATCTATGCCACACTATTGAAGGAAACTTATTTTTATGATAACTCACATTGAACATTCCTAGAAAATCTCCCTTCGAAAGGTTTTGTACGACAACCGAAACACACTCAACCAAAATAGCAAATTAACACTTCTTTTAACCAACAAACGTAATGTGCATAACTCACGTTCAGTTGTACTTGATACTTCTATTTGATGATATAATATAATTTTTTACTTTCAATTTAATTATTTAATCGCTACTGCACCCTCATATTGTACATAGTAACGACGCTAAAATCTGTGATTCTTTGGGGTTAATATAACTATAATAATTGAAGAATTTGAAGCAAAGTAATGTTAAGATATTTTGACTGAAAACGATAACTACATCAAAACAGTCGGTATAACTAATATACGTCACAGATAATTTGCCAGTTAAGTTTTTCCTTTGGCTGATGTTATTTACACTCCACTAGTTGTTGGCGGTGCGTTTCCTTGAAACCATTCAGTCTCTTTATAAAGAAACCATAAGTCCGCAGCCCACAAGAAAAAGTTTAAAAATCCAAAAATCTGAAACAAAAACATATTTACATCGATACATGTATATGAAAATATATGTTTCACTTACCACAGAAATATTAAGTGACGAAAAATTACTAGTTATCGCTCCACCAGGACAGCAACTGGACGAGTTAAATATTGGCTGAGCAGCAATAGACTTTAAACTAGATAAGCTATGTGCCCATGCAGCGCTGCTTGAGAGCCATAAAACAGCCAAAAACACAGTAATAAGAAAATCCTAAAATTGAGCCAATTACTTGTATTAATGTATGAAATATAAATAATAAAGTTTGCCATAAATTTATGGATAAAAGGTACTTACATATAACGGTAATTTTTTATTGGTTTTATACGCTTCGTCCATTTTCGCATAAAGAAAAATTATCCCCAAAGAAAACAGCATGGACAAAACTCCAGTTGCCACAAAGAATCTGGCATCTGAAGCAAAATCATTGCCTACTGTTGCTGTACAATTTTCGTTCGCTACATTTAGTTTTGCAGTGTCTATAAGAATAAATGGATATGATATGTCGATTTTCGCGTCTTTATCACATGCAAATTTGATATAGCCGTCATATCCACAAATGGTCGCAAATGCACAAATGGAAAATATCTGAAAATAAAAAGGGTTCATTTATACGTTCTATTAGAAACAGAAAAATAATGCAAAATTTTACATGATTTACTCGTTAATGTGCGTTCTATCAACGTGCATAAAAACAGAATTAATATTACACATTCTAATTTTGTAACTTTTTTTATTTCATAATATAATATTAAGTTGAATTTAGAGATCAGTTGTTTAAGTCAATTATATATAGTGCATGATCTGGACATTTAATTTGATTATTCCTGCAGCACTTAATATTTCTAAAACCTGGAAATTTACAGTTTAATTTGAGATATAGATAATGTTGAATAAAAAATGTTGTTTTAATTTTTTTGGCAATTTTTCAAAATATTCCCTCTCTAGACTTGTTGTGTTGGTTATTTAGTTTAATTTCAAAAACTCATTAGTAATATTTTAATTTCAAACATTTCTGTTAAACGAACTCTTTTCGCTTCATACACCAGAGTATTAGGGACCGAATGGGTATGTAAAAAGGAGAGAAATTTGTATTTATGTGCAAACTATGCGAAAACGAAAATGCATAAAAGCAACCGTAAAGTTTTTTCTTGTATTTCTTAAAACCGTTGCATTCTCATTTTGGTATTTATCTTGTTCCAAATTGAAAAATAATTGAAAAAAATTGCTACTATTAAATCATGATTCTTATTTTAAAAAATAAGGTAATTTTAGTCGTGATTTAAATCAGTGCTACCCTAAAATTAAACTACGCATTTCATTGATTGAAATTTGAAACATAATTTCAAATTTCAATTTCTCCTAATTTCCTCTTGATGTTCACATGAATATCAAATACATGTACAACATATATTCTTGTAACAACTTTTAACTTTTTTTTTAGCTCTAGAAAATATAATATGGTTTTTCCAAAACTCAGTTCAAGAGTGTTTTTATTTAAAAATCACGTAAAGCCAATATGCAAAGACCTCCATTATTCCCAGTTTCCCATCAATTCAGTAATGTATACATACATTCCAACTTCTTTGACCATAAAGTTAAGCGTTTTTTAACATGTAAAAAAATAATAATGTAGACCATATGATATGGCACTTATGTTAAACCTAAAACACTTAAGTGAAATCATCATATGTTTTTGAGGAGCTTGCATACGTATTTTTTTGATAACAGGTTTTCCCTTATCTGAACGGGAATTTTCCAAAAGGTAGGCAATGACTTCTGCTAATGAATTTTTAATTTAAAATCCAACGAGCAAAAAGAAACTTCACCAATGTACAGTCAATTTTTGAGTAAAAATAATTTTTATATTCTCGCCTAAATTGCTCTTATAAACTATTATGTTAAAAATGAAATTGCAGGGTGGTTTCAGAATAACGCACCTGTTACACAGTATAAACGAACTACATCAGCTGTGATCTATCTGTTATTTGTGAATATTTTGCAAACGTGCCTGATGGGTAAATTACTAAAATATATTTTTTGGGCATATTATATTACAGGTATTTTAGCACAACACATGTCATCGGAGTGGGTTGAATGCTTGTTATGGCCTTTCACAAATGTTTTAACATCATTCTAATAATATTAGATACGTCCTGAATATGTTGCTTCGTAAGATAATGTATGAAATAAATAAATGATACATTTATTATATTTTCGAAAACACTCAGGACAAGGATACATATAAATAGCAAGCAACATACCTATACTAATTATGTGAACATATTTCTGAATGACTTGTCGATAAGTAGTGCAATTAAGAATGACCCTACATATTAAGGTGAGGAAGTTATACACATACCTATGCGATCATCAGCAATTATATAAAATAATAAGGCTAAACATTGAATACTTACAAACTGTAAAACTCTCATTACCCCACGGGGCTCTTGAAAGGCGGAAAAATTTAAATCCATTTCTTGCTGATATAAACCGCGGTTCTCGATTTAACAAACAAATGAAAATTCAAGTGATAGCGGCAACTTTATTAAAAGTTTATGATCCCTTCTATTTATTGACTAATGTGTTATGTTCTTAAAATATTCTGACATTTGATTTGACAGATCGAACGGCCCCCAAACAGTTAACGGTTAGGCGAGTTTTAACATTTAACACCGTTAAAACAAGCCTCCGGTAACTGAAATGTTATTAGACTGGTTGCGCAACTGACTCCGTAAGCAAATAACGTTATAGATATCAATAATTTTATATTTTATAAAAAAATCACAAATTAAAGGCGACACTTTTTTTTTTTTGTGAGCTCCTCTATAATTTACAATCTATCTAACGATAATGAGTAAATATTATGGTAAATAATAATAACAGTTAAGCTATATATTACACTAATTGACATGCACAAGATGTTGCCCATCAGCAACACTTTCTAAGTTTTCGGTAGGTATCCCTACATTGTCCTGGAGCATGGAGGATTGCATTCTATTGGAATCTAACCGGTAATTCCAACGGATCGTATCGTTTGAGGCGTCTTGTGGTGTTGCTTCTGAGCAGGTTGGCAACGAGCGCGTTGGGGTGCTTTCCGAGTCTACTACGATATTTTATACTGACTTTCTTGATTTCTTCTTGTATTGAGGGTACTTGAAGGTCTTGTTGGATGACCCAATTTGGCACAAA
>NW_026017110.1:52342415-52375465 GCF_020466585.1 Dendroctonus ponderosae | reverse complement strand
CAACATCGCTTGGTGTTGGAAGCGCGCCGCCAGGCGATAATGTATCAGATATGGTTTCAATTTTGGAGGTTAGTTTCTTATTTGTGCAAAAATTATATACCCACTTATCGATTTGGCCGGTTTCTTTGAGGTCTGTGTATTCCTTCTCACTAAGTTTTTCGCATGCAATGTGAAAATCAAGTATCTGTTAATCTTTTTTGCACATCTAATGCAGAACATTGAACAGTGTTGACTCCCTAGGCGACACTTATGGTTAGATATTTTCAATAATGTTTTATGCTTTTTGCGTTCAAATTGTTGCTGTTTTTTTTTTTAATAAACCATAATCCTGTGTTAAAATTATGCTCACACGTATAAAAACACGTTACATGTTTAAATTGACAAAAAATTTTGGAAAAAAAAAACGTGGAAGATAATGTCGAAATCATCACAACAAAACTATGCAGCAAAAGACTTAAATGGACGTCCAGAAATAACGTAAATTAACCTGTAAAAATATATCTTAAAATCAAAAGTTGACTCATTAATTGACCATAGTCATTAACAATATGTTAAGCAGCACATATTTGTTAGAAAAATTACACGCATAGTTTAAGTACACGGCAACCTTAAGCTTGAAATTTGATTTTCTGAGTGATTTTAAAAAGAAAAGTTTATATGAATAAAGAACTAAAAAAAAAACGGTTTTTCATAAATAACATCATAATCGTTCAGTCGAAATTGTTCTGAAATACTGCAAAAAGAGACTAATTTTGCCCGGGACCGGCCCGACGGTCAACTTTGCCAATATGTTTGACAAAAAGTAGCCCTAACTTATTTTCGGATTAAACAACTAGTATGTTTTTTTCCGTTCTTTTGTTTTTCGTTTCGTTTACAAGATAAAAAATAAAAACCACTTTTTTCTATGTCTTAATGAATAATTAAGATTGCGATTCAGTAATTAAAATTACATGAAATTTATTTACGTATTGACGTTTTTTGCATAGATGTTTAATCGGAAACAGTTTTATTCCAAATTAGCAATATTAACATAAAGCATTACTTTATTATTTAATACCCTTATGAGGTTAAACTGGATTTACTTTGTGTGATAAATTAATGCAGTTAATAAGAATGTTGAGAAATTTGCTTTTTTATTATTTTAAAGTTTTCGAATTAATTGGGCAATTGACAATAAAAACGTTACTTATAAAAATGTAGTGCTTTCCTTCTAAGATAACTTGTGACTAGTTTTTTTTTGTAAATTATTCCTACCAGGCATTTAATGTATTCAATTTAATTTAATTAATTTTATTGCTCAATTTAAGTAAGGCTAAATGTTACAGAATATCATTTAAATATTAAATAGTTTCAAAATTGCATAACTGTTTTAGTAAAGAGGCACTTTAAGCGAACTTCGACCTGAAAAGCGATTTCGCTTAATAACTGTGCTAACTCAATTTGCAATCATATCAGACAAATTCCAAAGTTTTGTATGTTATGGATATTAACTTGCAATTCAATAATTGAGCTATATACAGAGTGTCCCAGAAATAACTAACAGAAATAAATAAATAAATTCAGGGATAAGTTACAAAAGCTTCCTTTTTCTTAATTTTCCTATAATAATAATAAATAATATTTGTTTGTATAATTTAAGCGTCTGGGCACGATTATGATTTTTTTCAAAATGTAATTGACAGCTGTCAGCATTTCTTTGGCATTCGATTGTATTAAAAATGGTCACTTTCGTCATGGCAACTAAGAGTGACAGGATTTAAAATAAGATGCGGCAACATAGCCTGAAAATAAAAAAGTGCTTTGTGCTTCAGTATTGAACAATCAGTTAAAATATATTTTTTATTCTTCAGAAAACCAGTGGCTCAAATTTTTTTCCTTCGAAATATTTAATAACATGGCGGTATGCACCCCACTGGTAAAAATTAAGAAATTAAAATAATTGAAAATAAGTACAGCCTTCACTACCCACTAAGTTTCATTAAAATTTATAAAATCGTTTTGGATAAATTTGGAGTTTTGCATTTTTTTAAATAAATTTTGACATCCTATATTTCGAAAACGGAGATTTTGCTTGCGAAAAACAATTTAATGTAATTGGACAAGGTCTATTTACCCCGTTATTTCTGAGTCAATACAGTTTTTAAAGGAAATCGCTTCTGATGTCTCTTAAAGTCTCTTTACTAAAACAGTTATGCAATTTTTCTGTGGGTTCAAGTATTTTTTCTATATTTTTAAAATTGTTAATATTTTCACTCTCATCCTGCATTTCTAGAAACTCCCCTTATATACCAATGTCAAGAAAAGTATGCTGTATATAATATATATAACATTTCAAAATTGTTAGTTTAGTTATAACCAAATAGATGAAAAAATGTTCTTGCCATGACCTACAGTACCTACTCTAAAGTGCTGGAGGATTGAAGTAACGCTCTATGGTCTTCAATCCGATGAAGGGAAATTCCCTCTGTACCTATGCAAGAAACTTATCTCTTCGAAATAATAAGGACACTGTCTTGTCCTGGGGAGTGAGAAATAGCCCCCGAAGGCGAACGAGCCAAATAATATGGTCAACGGCATAGAATCAGGCAGGTAACGGGAAACCACCTGATTATTTTCCCCTGAGCACACCAAGAATATGAGTATAGGCAAAGAAGAAATGTGAGGATCACCATGCGACCCGATTGGTAACCGACGCTCAGATAGGTCCGGGCCATATATGTAGTGTGAAATATGCTCTAGTGCATATAGATGTGGATGTCCAAGCGGCACATGCGAAATCAGGTACTGAATAATTCCTATAATTCCTAAATTTCCTAAAATCCACCGAAGGAAATCTGTAGACTTGGCCACATGGAACGTCAAATGGTTACTGCAGACTGGAAAGACATTTGCTTTGGAAAGAGAGCTTAAACAGGCAATATACAAAGAGAAACATAAAAATTTACGGAATCTCTGAGACTCACTGGAGAGGCATGGGCCACTTCTTGACTTCCGACGACCACACCTTTTACGTAGCGGGAGCCGAACAAATCGATTATATTTTAATAAAAAATCGATGGCGAAGTACCATCGAAAATATCGGGGTAGACTGTGGGTCTGACCACACGCTACTTTGGTCCAAATACAAAACCAAACTAAAGAAACAAACTATGCCCAACAGCAATCCCAAGACTAAACTTCGATGTAGATCTTTTTAAACGGGTCTTGAAAAATCACGACGCCCGGGTCGTCGTTTATAATATAGAAGAGGCTTGAAGAAGCATTAAGAGTGGATAACTGAAGCAGTGAAATCATGAAAAGAAAATTCTCAAATTATGAAAAAACGTTGGATTAGTGATAACACCATGAAACTCGTCGAGCAACGGAAGCAACTAAAACTAGCGCCAAATTAAGAGAACCAGGTTAATATTAAACAACTGAACAGAGAGATCAAGGCAGCAAGCAGGCGAGATAAAAATGACCACATCGTAGGAGTCTGCAGGGAACTGGAGGAACATTCCCACAAACATGAGTGTCGAGAATTTTTTAACAAAGTAAGATATCTCTCTAAAGAATTCAAACTGCGCACCCAAGTGATAAAGAATGAGGACGGAGAAATTATGAATAACGCTAACGGTATAGCAGAAGTTTGGAAAATATATTGCGAAAAACTTTACAAAGGTCATTTAGAAAAACTCTCAGAACAAATAATTATCCCTCAAGCGCCTGATATACTAAGATGGAAAGTTGAAAATGTCATAAAACTGATTTGAAACAAAAAATTACCAGGTATGGATCAAATAACAGCAGAGGTGTTAAAGTATCTGGGCGAGGCGAGAATAGAGCTGTTTCATAAAATCCGTAACCTGATATGGAAAACAGAACATTTTCCTGAAGATTGGCGAGAGTCGCTGTTTATTCCAACATTCAAAAAAGGTTCGTCTTAGGAATGCAGCAACTACAGAACAGTTTCACTACCTGCTTCGACTGGTACTATCTGGTATCTATCAGGAAAACTGATCAGAAACAATGCAACGACTAGTCATAGAAAGAAAAATAGAAGGCAGAACCCAAGAGGCAGATCTCCAACTAGATGGGTAGACCAAACAAAACCCTTGCTAAATATGAGACTGCATGATGCCGAGAGGACTGCACAATATAGGCAAGCATGGAATCGACTGCTGAATGAAATATGAATGGTGTCCCAGCATCCTCTGGAGGTTAACGGAAAAAGGAGGAGGAGGAACGATCTGCAGAACTATACAAATTATATTCCCCTTTATTTAAGGAATTAAATTACCTTCTTATTTCTAGAAGTTGTAAAGTTGAAAATACTGATGTGTGACTTTAACAGAAAAAAATTCAAATTTACTTAAACTTCATGGCCTTAACTATTGTGACAAATCACAGACAAAAAATTTCATAATTGTGTTTCATCAAACGTTATTAGCTTTTTACATTAATCTTTTCAAGGTATTTGCCTTTTTGGCTTGCTCCGCTGCTTTAGTTTTTCACTTTTAATTAATATTGTATGGAAACAACTGAAATCCAACGTCCTTGTGGCCTTTTCGGGATTTTTGTCTATTGCAATTCTCAAAAACAGTCGCTGCTGTGTATATAAGCAACGGAATAAGCCATTCTGACCCATTTTGTGAAAATTTAAATTGATCGTCAAATAAATAACGTGGAGGGAAACTTTATCACGCAACATTTTCCTTCATCAAGCTCGTGCAGTCGATCCCGCGATTTTACTCAAGAAACAGCCATTTTTCCTTCTGCTATCGAAATGGGTTTATTAAATTCAAATATTTTTGCCACGCATTTTCGATGTTTGTGTCTGGTAGCAATTTTTTTTATAAGTTCATGCGAGTTGTCCGAAATTGATATTCCCAATCAGGGCAAAATTCTTGGAATCGAATTATCCAAAGCCAGAGTGCAGAAAATTATGGCATATTTTGGAATACCTTACGCACAACCTCCAGTTGGAAACTTGAGATTTGCACCTCCGGTTACAAATCCTCTTCCTGAGTGGAAAGACGTTAGAAATTATTCGTCGTATCTACCGGGTTGTCTCCAGGTGAAAGAAGATTACAAGGACTCTGAATTACCATTTTTGCAATTGTTAACTGATGAGAAATTACCCACCGTTGTAAGTGAAGACTGCTTATACTTGAATATTTTTGTACCTAATGGTAAGTTTATAGATAGCAGTAATTGTTAACCATTTACTCTTATTATTTCCTATAAAAAAAGTGTTTAAGAGATTTCAACGTCAACATCGAGCTAGGTTTCTTCAAAATCCTAAATCCTCGCCACAGTGACAAGCGCCTAATTATAAAAATTTTAAATAGTCTGTTTACGTTAAGTCAAACCTGAGCCAAATATAAATAATCAAAATCACTCAATCTGGGAAAGTTCTAAGGGAAAATCAGTTTTTGTAACACTGACCCTGAAAGGAACTGGAAGCTTAATACATAATTCATGTCAAAAATAATTTATTACAGATTAGATTGCTTTATGCAAATGTGAAGACCAAGTTTTGGGTTTTGACCTTTACCCATATTTACTCTAATATAGTTCAAGTTGCCAATAGTAACTGGGTTTCGTTTTTTACCTTAAATAACCAAAGATTTTGCTGGAAGGAATTCATTGTTTTACAAAGTACAAAAATGTATTGCAAATTCTTGCATTAAAAAAGTAAAAAATATTGGGAGGCATGTAAACAATTCCATGTTTATCGCTGATATAAATCATTTTTACCTCCTATTTCACTTGATCTTACCTCTATTTACCTTCGAATCGTTTCTCCGTACGATGCAAATCATCTGAAAAAATCATCGAGCATCTGAAACAACTGTTTCAACTTACATTGCTCGAATTTAAGTTCATACATGATATGTTTTTAATAACATTTTAATATTTTATAACATAATTTTACAGTACAAAGTGAGCATTTGACCGAATATTTCAGCTTGTGAATTCTGAATGTCCGTTTTTGGGTAAACATTGTAAAAATTATACCTAAAGAAAATTCTTTCAAGTCCATTTAGTTTCAAGTGACATCAATGTTTGAATGAACATAAATCAATTCAGCGCTTAATATTCTATATTTTGGGTGAACACTTTATAATTTTGTAACACAAACTTTTCTACGTTTGTATGTAAATGGCGAATTAATGAAAAATTATACGAATTAAAAAGAGATAAAGAGACAAGCGATTCTTAACCGAAAATAAAACAGCACTCGTTACCATTGCCATTTAGTTAATAAACTCACAACGTTTTATTTTGAAGCAGTTAAAATAAAGCTTCCTTCCAAGAGGATGATAATTATCAAAATAATACGTTAGAGCACTTTTTTGTTTAAAGGAACAATTTATTGTTTAAAGGATTTTCTTGGCAATTCAATTAGTATTGCAGAATAAAGGAAAAGTCATCACTAACAAATTTCCAAGCAGCGATAATAAAAGTCAAATTCCCTTGCAGAGTATTCTGGTATATTGCAGTTTTATAAAACCTGATTAATGTATATTAAAAAACATACATTTTTTTTGTCTGAAAACTAACAAATTCTTTTTATTTTTGAAATATTTTTTTATCACATTTGCGTTTTTATAGTATCTGGTTTCCTTTTTAATGTGTATTATAAAACACAATTTTTTATCTGGAAACTAACAAAACTTTTTTTTTTCAAATATATTTATCACATTATCTGGCATATCTTATTACATAGTGCTTTTCCTACGTCAGTTCAATGACTTTCATTTAGAGCTTTATTCAAAACATTCATTCAAACATTGAAAGGTTTATAATGAAGTATTTGCGGGCACAAAATTTGTTTGTAGTTTTATTACAAAACCGTATCTTACACATATTTCTGGAGACAAAAGCATACGATTTAGCACAACTTCCTTGGAAGAAAACTGACCGGAAACAGAAATTCAGGGGGCCAAAATATTTTTTTGCAAATGGTCTTTTTCAAATAACTTTAAAACTCAACTGTTTTCGAGATATTTGCAATTAAAGTATCCATACATCCAAGTGCGTACGTAAAAATATTGCCTTATTAGGTTGTGATGCTTTCTCAGTAGTTTCGCACTATTTAGGACATAAATTGATTTGGTTCTTATATTTTACAACCCAGTTGGAATTGAAATGTGTAACTAAATTTTCTACAAAATGATTTTTTTGATTATTTGACCACTAAACATAAGGAACGATTACCATATTCTTGCAGAATATCAGCAGAAGTCAAACACCATAGATTTTAATCCTCTAGATTTTTGTATACCCGAAACTATCAATTAATAAAAATTCAAAATGCTGTGAAGAGATTTGGGAATAAACAAAATTTTTTTTAAGCTAAAAAATCGTTTATTAATTGTATGATTTAACTGATGACTGGTTGAAAACGGAGCTCATAATCAAATTTCTCACCCTCGAAAACTCGTGAATACCGAATTTTAATGAAAAACTCTATTCCAACGAAAAGCGAACTAATAAAACTGTATTAGTTCGCTTAGTTTCACTTAAGTCTCACTCACATACTCGCAATCTTTGTTTCAAAATTTACTAAAATTTCTTTTTCACTTTAAAAGTTCGAATCAACTCATAAATTATGTTTAACAATTGCAGGTGTAAGAAAAATAATTATGCTCAACTCAATAAAGCAATCAAAATTGATAATTAACAGTTTAAAGCAATATTATGAATTGTGATCGTCGAGTAAAGGTGAACAAGATTTTTTTTAGATTTTTGGTGGTTTTTGGCGAGCTTTGAAACACATTATTGAGTTTCTAGAGAATTCTGGACAATTATTGAGTGTTTTACGTTCCAAATAACGTGTTAAACACGATAATAAAATAGCATACCAGAGCAAGAGAATTATTAGAAGAGATTAATTAGCATCTTTTATATGTCTTTCAATAAGAACATCGAATTGATTGCATTGCGAAGATAAAAACGGGCAGCAATTGTAAAACATTACTGAAATAAAACCATCCGGATATTTGAAACCTCCTGTGTATCAAGAAAAATAGGCAAGATTATTCCTTTGAAATCCAATAAGTTGATGATATGGATTTCAAATTAACGCCATCGCAAAATATCCTTCTTCATAAAGTAACTTACGCTAGAGATTGCATTCCTAGATAATGCTTCATAGCTACCATTAATTTCTTTATCGTAACCCTCACCATTACACCACGCCTTTACTCTGTTTTTACAACAACTTTCTCATTACAAAAGTTCGAAAACCAAATTATGCCACGTTCCTTATTTTCACGAAGACCATAAATTGCCACGTTTCCAACCTTGAGTCCTTTAAATTTTGAAATCGCCAGATTCCAATCTAATCGTAAACAGAGAGATCGATACACCTGGGTACCCGTTAGAGTTTTACTTTCAGGAAAATATACGACTGCCTTTTTCCATTCCCATATGTCATCAGGAAAGGAAATCATGACATGTAGATTGCATAAACTATTAATTCTTAGATTAATCTGGAATACTTATGCTATTGGAAATGGCATACATGGCCATTTGTAGGAAGTCTTGTACCTGCATTTCTGTACTTCTTGTTCTTAGAAAAATAGTAATTAACACTTCATACATCAAATGAGAAGTAACTGGAAGAGGACAATGAAGACACCAATGTACCAGCTTTTGCAGATGTTCCTTTCACTTATCGTAATGTGCCTAAAAAATGTAAGGTGGATTTTTTAGGATAACAAGATTGGTTTTTCCACTGCTACTATGAGACGATATCAAGATCAATCAATCATCGCTAACTAGCGTTTTCTTTGGTAGTTTTCTAGAAAAACGTATCTCTAGATAAGATTTAACTTCCCTCGAAGAAATCCGCAGGAAAATCTGCTAAATTACCACATTCAAAAGAACCGTCTGTTCTTTAATCGACCCTTTAACTGAATGTGCGTGTATGGTATGGTAATGAGACATAGACACGCTAGAAAATGGCGTTAGCGCTATGCCTATGTCCGGTCCTGTGCACGTACATTTAGTTTATGCCTCAGCAAAAACTCAAAAAATGTTTCATTCATGTACCTATTCAAGGAGCACTAAGGAGATGCTTTTTCCATGGGATTAAGCGACAAAACGAAACGTTTATTTCGTTTAGCTTCAGATTAATTAGGTAAATCTGAACCACTCAGCCACCTAATGATCGCATTAACTATAATGCGTAATACCCATTCCTATCTTATCTCATACAGGGTTTTATTAATTAGTTTAGAGATACACCGATAATAACAATTCATAAGCTTCAAAAAACCTTGCTTACATCTCTAATCCGGGAATTAATAAAATTACTTCAATGGGATTATTGAAGCTTTTAAGCTGAATATAAATACATACTGTTCTTATGGTGAACATAAAAATGAAAATAATTGCACAATTAGCAACAATTTTTCATTACAATATTAATAAATTAGTATTTGTTAATTTGCATTATTAACTGAAATCTCGAAAGTTTGAAATTTGCAGTGCATTTTAGAAGCTTGCTGGTAGTGATGAGCAAGACTGGTTTTGGTCTTGCAGTCTTGGTGTTGATCTTGAATCTTGGTGTGAAAAAAGGAAGACGAAAACCAAGACCAAGACTGACTTTTGGGTTGCCAAACTTAGACCAAGACCATGTATGACCAAGATCAAGACTTGAGAGACTCTCGCAAGACTCTTGCAAAAGTTGTGTTTTCGTTAGCTTTTATTGAATTTTACCTCTTATTAAAACCATGGAAGTCTTGACTTGGTTTTGCTTTACTCATCACTACCGACGGGCCCGTGTATACTTTATACAGGGTGTCCCGTAAGCACATGATCAAAAGGATGCTGCGATATTGTTTGCATCAAAAGAAGACGATCTGACCTAACTTTTATTAATAAAAAATGTCTGGCTCGTCTGCTATTGATGGTCAAAGTTCTTCAAAAAAAATGTATTTTTGAAATAACGGGAGAAATTGTACGATGGACGAAAGATTTTGATGAAATCGAGTTCATCCGTTTTGGACAAGTGGTGAATTCTTGAGTGTCGTGGTACAAAAACTACTAGAACTTTTTATTTGACTGATGAAATCAAGTAATTTTTTGTTTGTTGATGCACTAATCATTTGTTCACAATTTTGTGCTCTTTGTAAAATCTTTTAGCATTTATAGTTTTTTCGAAAAAAAAAACATTTCTGCTTCCTTGCCACTTAACAATGTTAGACATTAAGACGATTAAGAAGTTATGTAAGACTTGTCCAAACCGGCTGAACTCGATTGTCTTACACAAGAACAAATTTACAGCTAAAGTTTCACCAAAATACATCGTACCACTCTCAATATTTCAAAAAAGATTTTCTAAGTACGTGTATTAGACATTAGGCAGAAATAGCCAACATTTTGAGTTTCGCAGGTTTTGAAAATTTTTTAAAAACTAATGCGCACTCCAACTCAAATGAAAGTTGTACACCTTCTAGAACTTCTAAACATCCCGGAAGCTTCGGTCTTCCGTCTGTTCGGCTTGTGAATTTTTAGAGACGGACCTGTATATTTCTGAGCAAAGATTCAAAGATGTGGAAAGTGAATAAAATCGACAAATCGATTGATTTTTTATGAGTTTGAATAGATTTTTCTTATAAAATATCGAAATCTATCGAGTTCTTCAACTTCACATTTTTTAAGAAGAATTTTTTTAAAAAGCGTCAGTTTTGAGTTTTTTGGTCTAAAAAGTTCGGAAATCTCTAAAAAAGATTGCGCGTTTTGAACTAATCGAAAAAATCCGTTGAAAAGTTTGGAAATTATTTTTTGGTTCAAACTGGCATGGTTTGATACTAAGTTGAGACACTTTTCTGAATAACAAAGTTTAAAAATTTATGGAACAACCAATTTTGCAATTCTTTATGGTGTTATAAGAGATATAATTAATACGTTTCTTCAAATCGTATCCACGTATTAACTACAATATATTGAAAACACCTGACAATTCCTTGTCCTTGTCAATTAACAAATTTGCAAATCGTGTCTCTTGAGTAACATTATAAAACTACCTTGAGGATCCTAATTCTAACTTCAGTTTTAAAGGTGAATATACAAATTTTAAGTTATCCCTAATTTTCTTGCAGAGTTTTTCTCTTACGAGGCTCAGTTAATAGGTTTCCTTTCATTATTTCCAAGAAATGTCAACATTTGGTATTTATAAATTGAAATAGCTACTGGAGCTGAAATGCTAACACAAGGGAGGGACGAGGTTAATGGTGCAAGAAAAAAACTAATAAACCCCGGAAGGCATTTAACAAAGTACATAGTAAAAATATACAGTGAGCCCAGAAGGAATATCTAAATTTGTTGAAGTTGATGGTCCTAAGTTATTTTTTGGGCCACTATTTGTATTTTGTATAAATAAATTTTAATATTAAAAAATCGCATTTACAAATAAAAATTGACGGGTCCCTGTTTTTCTTCCAAAAAACGGTCCGCTGAATTTTAAATTAATTTTGGCGTTACTTCTGTGACTGCATATTGCATATTATTCAATTGAATTGCTAATTAGGTTAGTTTTATAAAAAAAAAATAGTATTTTAATCAGATATTTGTGAGGTAAGCGAAGACTATGGCAAGTTTATGATACAAGTAGTTAGTTGAGTTATTACCGCATTAGGGATTTATTATCGCCTGTATTGAAGAGTAGCCATCGAGGATTTTCAATTTAGAAAATGTACATTCTAAACTTCACAACTTTAATTTAAAATTAACCAAACAAAAAAAGGAAAAATGCGTAAATAGGTGCGACTTTCTATTCTAATACATGAGAGTTATTAGCGATTAATTCCAACTCTGAAGTGACTGAGACATGCTAATAATAATGAGTTTATTCCATGTTCGCTGTTTGCGTTAAAATTTAGCAGTTGCAACGCAGAAATAGAATGTCTGCTTTTCATAAAATGATTAATTCAAATTTTCAAATATCTGGTTTTCAAACGACAATTCTTAAGATCAATCAATCAAAAACGTAAATCCTAAAAATTTGTTGAGTTTTGGCTGTTTGCATAAAAATTCAGCAGCTGCAAAGTAGAAATATAATTTATTATCTTCATAAAATGAACAATTGAAATACATATGTTGTTTTCCAACGACAATCCTAAAAATTTGTCGCATTTAGAATTCCTAAAGAAGTCATAAAGTTTATTTTCCAGTAGCTGTAAAACAGCCTTTTGTTCTGGAACTAAATGAACAACTCGAAATGCTGTAAAATCAAACAGAACTCTACTTTCTGTTTCGCATTTTTATGGCCTTTGATTTGTGTTTTATAGCTTTGCTGCCCTAAACCTATAAAAATAGAAGTCATGGAAAAGCGTTACCTTTCCATGCCATTACGTAATTGTATTGCTGCATGGTCAATTAAAAACTGTAGATTAAATCACGGTTTGCGGTAAACGTCCAAATCAACGAAACAATGTTAAAGTTTCCGGCTGAGTTTTATATTTGTTAAGTTAAATTTGAACTATGAACTATAATTTCTTCACTTTGTTATTAATTAATTAAGTTCCACTGGTTTGAAACGTTTGAAAATTTCAGCTCCTAAGCCACCTCAGGGTTATGCCACAATAATTTGGATTCATCCGGGAAATTTCACAACCGGTTTACCCTCAATCTGGAACCCGCATACACTCGTCTATAGGCAAAGGGTTATCATAGTTACTTTTGCTTGGAGACTGAACATTATGGGATTTTTTACAACAATGGATGCGGAAGTATCTGGCAACTACGGCTTAATGGATCAACAAGCCGCAATGGATTGGGTGAAAAAGAACATTGAATTATTCGGGGGAAATTCTAACAACATTTGTCTTATGGGTTATGGCACAGGCGCTACCAGCATCGGCATTCATATGATCAATCAGCAATCGAGGTTGGTGGAGTGAAATATTGCACTTGCGTTTTTGGCTATTCCATGTTTTATAAAACTAACTGTGCCAAGGTCCCGCCAGTTTAAATTACTGCAGATA
This sequence comes from Dendroctonus ponderosae, assembly GCF_020466585.1. Taxonomy (NCBI): domain Eukaryota; kingdom Metazoa; phylum Arthropoda; class Insecta; order Coleoptera; family Curculionidae; genus Dendroctonus; species Dendroctonus ponderosae. Next base: position 52,362,485 of record NW_026017110.1, on the reverse strand, counting down.
TCATTATAGAAACAAGTTGAACATACAAATCGCCTTTAATGTTATGCTTTTATGCTGCTGTTAGAACACGATATGCTGGCTAAGCCATTTATGTGGTTTTGCAACTCATTTAGAAAGCCTAAGTCTGCCAGTTTTAAATGTTATACATTTGTTTTGCAGAGACCTGTTTCACAAGGCAATAGTAATGAGTGGAAGTTTGTTCCAGCCATCAGCCATTCGATATCCTCAGGAAGATGAATTGGTTGTAGATAAGCTCGCCAAAGAGTTTGGCTGTTTAAGAAAACCAACGTTTCGCTTGCTGGAATGCTTACGACGTGCTGAACCTGATTCGTTAGTTCAGCAAACCTCAAATATTAACTGGAGGCCTCTTATTGATAAGGATTTAACTAACCAGAGCGCTCCATTTCTACCAGAACCTCCAAAGAACTTTTTCGATCGTGAAGATTATGCAAAAATTCCTGTTTTAACTGGATATACAAATATGGAACAAGGCCTCGAACTTGACGATATCGACGCTAACGTCACATATTCTTCAGAAATACTTCACCAAATTATGGAAGAACTTGTTAGGGGAGATCTTCCCAACATAAATATCACAGAATCCTCTTGTAATTATAATTATGACCACGTAGTGGATTCAGTAATGTTTTTCTATTCACCCCCCACTCCAAAATATGATGCAGACACGCTGAGGACTATCATAGGAAACTTCATGGTTGAGAAAACGTATGGTTCTTCCACGATTTTACTGGCTTCATATTTAAGCATAAATCAGCCAACATTCGTCTACAGATTTGATATGAAACCCAGTTCTAAAATAGCGAATAAAAATCTACCAAATTGGGTACAGGTACCACATTTGTTCGATTTAACCTACGTTTGGGGCTTGCCCTACTGGAAACCCGATCAGCAAGAATGGGATCCCAGAGACAAACGAATAGCTGATACCGTTATGTCTTTTTGGACCAATTTTGCTAAAACATCTGATCCAACGAAAAATACAATTTACCCGATAAAATGGGATCGTTTTACAAAAGACAATCCTGGTTTATTAATTATGGACAATAACATATACATGAGCAGTTCGAAAAGTGTCAACTACAAGGCTTTCGAATTTTGGAACGAATATTATCCTAAGGTGTTGTCTATCGCTACAGAATGCTGTGGTCTATCTGATTCCAGTTCTTTAGTAGTGTCTCATATAATCTTGCTTTTACTTTTAGGAATTCAATTACTTCTCGTATTTTAATTTTATCTGACTAATTTGGCTAATATTTATTAGCACAATAAAATGTTCCCAAAAATATCGAGAATTAATTTTTCTATTCAGTAGATAATTGTAAAAATGTTTATATATTAAACACATTTAGCTCTTGCAGATATCAGTACCTATAATGCAGAAGTGCACATTTAATTGTTTTCAATGTAACGTTTAGTATCTATGAAAGACAATTTAAAAAATATCGTTTGATACTCTGCATTTTTCAAATCCTTTTAATAGTTATAGTTTTCCGTTTCGATGTACTGAGCGGTAAATAAGTATTAATAAATTAATAATTGACTTGAGTAAAATTGTAAGGAAAATTAACTTAGCGACATTTCGTATAAAATTTCTATTTACAGGGCCCAACACTTTAAAATAGCAAACGCAAGCAATTATAGGCGTTTAATAACATTAAGTTAACTAGAAAAATTAGATCTAACATAAGTTTTTATCCTGATTCAAGACTCAGGCATTGAAGCATCTTCACTTACTCTTGTATCTGTTCAAAAAAATATATTTAATTCTGAACAAAACTGGACACATTCCCATAGAAATATGTTTTTTTTTTGTTAAACTTTCAATCACTCCTCGAAATTTGTTGCAAATATTACAAAACATTATTTGTACATGAAGAGCTATTAGTTACTATTAGCTCTTCGTTTGTTGTAGGCTGAAGAAGAAACATGTAATACAGGAGCATTCTATATTCGAAAGTAACATTATGAAGTAAAATAAACTTTTTTACTCCTCAAAGTGTCCCTCATTTAAATTGCCCCAGTCGCATGTATCCCACTCTGAATTTTTTATTACAAACACCCATTTTGAGACCGATATTTATTGAGCTGGCCAAAATCAGGAATGTACATAATTTTTTTTAAACTTTTAGTATATTTTCGGCCAAGTATCTTAAAGATTGCAAAAATTTCATATTGTTCTTCCGTCAATTTGAAAAGTGTGGTATTTTTTATAGAGCGCAGTTGTGTAAAATCATCTATTATGAGAGCGATATTAGCTAAGCTGGCAACAATCAGGATTCTGAGAGATTTTTATTAACCTCTAAGAATTTGTAGAGTCGACCATCGTCTAAATATAACAAAAATTTCAAAAGGCTGCTTCCATTGGTTTAGAACATACGAACTTTTAAAGAAGAAAGAGCAGTAATGTTCAAACAATCATTATGTGACCAATATTTATTGAGCTGGCAAAAATCAAGATTAATTTTGATGTCTGTGAAACTTTCAGTGGTTTTCGAACCAAGTGTAAAGATGACATGGTTGATGACATGACAAAAATTTGAAATTGTGACTAGTATCAATCTGAGAGGTATAATTTTTTTCTTGATAGAGCGCAGTTGAGTAAAAGCTTCTAGCGTGAGTTCGATATTTAGTAAGCTCGCAACAATTAGATTTCCGGACGATTATGAAACTCCAAAAGTGTGTAGTGTCTTCTTCTTCTGAATCTAGGGAAATCTTCTGAATCTAGGGAAAATTCCAAGTGGCTACTTGCTTTAGCTTTGAAAAAGGGAATTTTTGAAGACAGAGCGCAGATGAGTATTATCCGTTTTGAGACTGATATTTACTAAGCTGCCAAAATTTAGAAATCTACACGTGTTTTTTGAAACTTTGAGAATGTGTAAAGCCAAGCATCTTGTAAATATGATAAAAGCTTCAAATATTGCTACTTGTATTACTTTTAAATATGCGAGTTTTTACGAGACAGCGCTTTGAGTGCAATCAACAATTTCAAGACCGATTTTCACTAGCTTCGCAAAAATCAGAATTATCACTGATTTTTCTAAAGCTATGAGAATACGTAGGGACAAGCATCTTCTAACCATTGTAAAAGTTTCAAATTTGCTACTTGCGTTAATTTGAAAGATGTAAGTGTTTAAAGAAAAGGTCGCAGTTGGGAACATATTTTGAGACTGATATTTAATAAGCTTGCAAAAATCAGGATTTCAGACTATTTCTTTGAAAATGTGTACAATTATAGAGTGGAATATATGCTAAAGATTCTAGAATTTTTAAAGAACCGCCTGTTGTAGTTTCATTATGAGATCGATATTTTGTAAGCCAGTAAAACTTTAGATTCTGGACGATTTTCATGAAATGTTTAGTATCTTTAGCATTCAAAAATTATAATCCAATGATAACGCTCTCATGACTACGCTTTTCGTCCAATAAAATAATGGTAACGAAAATATTATTGCGTAAAGTGGACGAATGCGAAACGTCTCTATTAAATCCCTCACCAACTGTGCAACGTTAACGTAACCGCGCCCTCTGTGTAGTAGATGGGAAATTTGTAATTGACCTTTATATTGCCAAATCTACCACACTAGGATTAGCAATAGACGTGTATTTTTGTTTTCTCAATTTTTATTACACTTTATTTAAGTGTTATAATTAACATAAATGCAGGTAAAAGCTGTTTAAAATGGGCTAGAAAATTTGTGTTTTATATTACACGTACAAACTGCTAATTTGGATGTAATACGTGAAAAATGTTAAAGATTTTCAGATTATATTCGCAATATGGCAACAGGAGGGAAAGGCTGATCGAACTGTCAAGGCCCACGACGTAAATGATCAAGACAGTTTCCTTGTGTCGTCAGTCAAAACCCTAAAATCGTAAACGTCAACATTTGATAATTAGATATGTGCTCTGAAAAAAATGAATCGAAGTGAAGGTTTTGTGAAAAGGCGAAATGTAGCACGAGAAAATAGTGACGGTTTACCAAAAGAAGACGGAGATGAGCGCAAACCAAGCAGGGATGAGGAAGTAGACGAAGGAGACTCCAAGGAAACCAGACTAACGTTGATGGAAGAGGTATTACTGCTTGGCTTAAAAGATAAAGAAGGGTACACCTCATTTTGGAACGACTGCATTTCGAGTGGACTCAGGGGCTGTATTCTAATCGAATTAGGTCTTCGAGGCAGAGTGGAACTTGAGAGGAATGGCATGCGAAGGAGAAGTCTCCTTGCTCGGAAACTCGTAGTGAAAAGTGACTCCACTGTAGGTGACGTTCTGCTAGATGAAGCGCTGAAACATCTAAAAGAGACAGATCCTCCGGAGAGTGTACAAAGTTGGATTGAATACCTGAGTGGCGAAACCTGGAATCCTTTAAAACTACGATATCAACTAAAGAATGTCAGGGAGCGATTAGCGAAAAACTTAGTTGAAAAAGGTGTTCTGACAACTGAAAAACAAAATTTTTTGTTCTTTGATATGACCACGCATCCCTTAACAGACAACGTAACAAAAACTCGTTTAATAAAAAAGATTCAAGATGCAGTTCTTACCAAATGGGTGAACAATCCACATCATATGGATAAAAGGATGTTGGCCTTAATATTCCTGGCCCATGCAAGTGACGTTCTTGAAAATGCTTTTGCTCCCCTAAATGATGATGATTACGAGCTGGCAACCAAAAGAGTAAGAAAACTTCTTGACCTAAACTTTGAGGAGGAAGCCAATAAACCTAATACTTGTGAGGTTCTTTGGGCAGTATTTGCTGCTTTCACAAAGTAGCATGGTTTAAATTCTTCATTATATTCAAAATAGTAAATGTATTTGTAATATCTTTTGTAAATTGTTTCAATAATATTATATATGTATTACAATTTGCAAAAAAGATACAGATATATATCTAAAATTGTTTAACTCTTATTGACGACTTCAATAAAAACGTATTATTATTTTCCATAATCTTTTAAACCTTACGGTATATTTTCGCAAATTGTATTATGTATGTCAATAATTTTATTTAGTTATGCTTCTAATGTTAAATACATATTTTGTTAAGTGGCTCACCTCACATATTAATTGTTTCCCAAATTTCAGTTTGTTTACACTGTGATATCAATTCTGATCGAAAAGTATTAGGTCTATAAATCGAGTCACTTTAAGTATTAACTTTAGGACTTTTGGAATTAAATGGACAAAACTGTGCAACATCAACGTATTTTTAAATAATTAGTTACTGTTGATATTCGCCCATTGATTATTTTATGAAGTTCCAGTGAAATTGTGCTCCCAATTGTAATTATTTGTGTTGATAGTAGTGATTCTTATGTATATTTCTGCATCCCATCAGATACTAATATTTCCTTATAGAAAACCTTGTTTGTCTTAGTTCTGAAGGCAAGTAACTACTTACAGTTAAAAATATTTGCTCTGACAGTGTCTGCCTTATGCTTGATTACAAAAATATTTCTTTAAAAAACAAGATAATTTGTTAGCATCAGTATGAATTTATATGTTAAGTTAAGTGTATGTCATATAATAAAAGTAAATGTCTCAAAAGTGTCTTTATTTCTCACTCAAACGGTCTAACACTATTTACAAAAGTTTCAACATAAATAACATATTCCTAGCTTTTTTGAGCCTGTTCTTTAAACAAAGTATTCATCCTTTCTTTCTCGATTTTCGACTGTTCTATGCTTCTTTGTCGTCTTGCTATCCTTTCTGCCTTTAAACATTTAGTCATTTCGATGTATTCATGATCACACTTTCCCAAAAGTTGTCTTGCTGGATACTGAAAACGGTAATCATTTACAAATCTTAATGTTAAATTATTAGGCAAGATATTGAATAATGTGTCTTCATAATTACGTAATATGTTTAAAACGTAAATTACTCATGTTATATTCATTGTTTTCTCTATTCGAAATCTAGCTTCGTCGGCACCAAGTTATATATTTTTTATTGTGGCGAAATGTTGAAAGAAGATACATGCTTTAAGTGTGTTAAATGGTTAAATGCTATGTGGAATTGGTAGATACGCTGCTTAGATCAGGATGTTTTTTTTTTTGTTTTCCAGAAGATATGAGTGCTCCACAACAATTTTTCAAGTTCAGACGAATGTCCGAAAATCCTGGAGAATTACCGGAGATATTAATATATTTTGAACATAATCAGAGATTGAAGGTGAGCATATTTCAGCGCCAGAAATTAATATCATTTTTAGCGAGTTTGAACTTTTGTCAAAGAAGTGTAGATTTTGTACATAACATGTTTCCAGTATGTGTAGAACATATATCACAGGCAATAAAAGACTTCAATGGAGTTTTTCAACTTTATCACAAGTCAATTGTACTGACATTGAAAATTGTGTTGTTTTTATCGAAAGAAATGCCTGATATTGAAACCGATGGCAATTACATGCAAGACCATATTTAAATTCTGATAAATTGGAACAATCGATCAAATATAGGTGAAAAATTTCATGGTTGCTAGTAGAATACATAAATCAAATCAAAATCAATTATGTAACTTTGCTCAAGATGGGGCATTTTTGCTTGAATTTATGAAATTGGTTTATTTATATTGCAGGTTCTTTTTTATCTGGTTTTGTCCCCTTTTCCATTCTAAAAAATTTGGTCATCTTATTTCATTAGATTTCATTTGATTCATGGAGAGTGCAGTTCATCAGTTTAAGCTTTGAATGTCCATATTAATTAACATTTTTATATGACCTTTTGGTTTATATTTTCTTAATTTAGAATCCTCAGATGAGTTCCATGGCAATTAGTGCGAACATTGTGTAAACTCATTCTCTGTGACTAAACTTTGATAGATTTTCACTTACATAACAGCGTTTAAATGCACATTTACATTTATCATATTTATACCAAATAGTGTGTTATAAATTAAATGTGACCATAAATTAAATAGCTGTTTTGACTAATAAAGTTATTTAATTTTCTAAATAATCTTTATTTTACTTACATCTATCCGGCACTGTCGTAATAATTTAATTAATTCATTACACTTATCAGAGTGAAGGTGTGCAGATAAGTCGGTATGCATGATATTAATTTAATAAATAATTTTAATTATTAAAATATATTTGTATATTTATTTATTTAGAAAGGCATGTGACGGTTGACGTAACTGACAGTTATCATCTGTTCAATACAATATGGGGTGTTATTTTTTAAGTGAAACAAATACAAAAAATCTGTGGTGCACGCCAATCAATGCTTCCTTCAAATATGAATATTACGAAAGTAACATGAACTTTTCCTTGTAAAATTCCATTGCAAAACGAAGAAAATGAAGTGTAGAAACAATTGGTAAAATAAAATATAATTATTTTGAATTTATTGGGTCATTAAATATGTTGGTCCTAGGCCACCGTATATACACTTCTGTGTATGTTGGGCTCTCGTTGTACTTCAACATCCCCTTCTGGTATTCCGAAAACTCCCGAGCAGAGATCGACGAGTCGTTCGTAAATGTTGCTGACATTTAGCGTTTCAGTGACAAACAGCTGTGTGTTCGTGGTTTTTGTAGAGTTCGGATCTGTGACATTCAAAACATTCTTTTTTGTAAACTTTTGAAAGAACAATGTTTCAATATATTGCTGTGATCTCAAAAGGGTTGTGATACTAAGGAATTAGAAGAAATTCACAATTTTTTACCCGATTTTAGCATGGTCCAAAGAAGCATTGACCCTAGTAAGTAATTCAGAAGAACTAAAAGAGTTCCTCCAGTTCTTTGTTTTTCTCTTGTAAATACTTGTCTGTAGCTTGGTGCTCGTTTTATCTTCCATGTATCGTAATTCTGTTACGGGCAAGGTCTTAAAAATGTACATTATAGTTTATTGTCGTAATTAATTGTTACTCAATATCCTGTACCCTTCTCTTTTTTAACTATATTATTTATTTATATCGGTGCTACTGGCAATTTATATTAATCATCAATGTCTTAGACAAATTATTTAATTTAACTTTGCTGCGTATGTTACATTGGAACAGTTCTGCAATATTATTTTACAGCTGATTGTTTGCCAAGCTGCAGCTTTGGTTTATATTGGTAATCAATTTTCTATTAAAACTACAGCAGCTTATGCTAATGCGCTATATTGCACATTTTTCTAAGGTCTAAATTTAGATCAAATAGGGTTTGCACTAAACTGTTTCACAATAAGTAATGACAATCATATAATCACTCACATTCAGTCACTAATTAAATACGTAGGCACGCAATAAAGATTTCATTTCAAATCTTCATTGCATGTTCACTATTACACATTATCGCCATTTAGGTTTAATTATTTTTTTTTTAATTTTCGTGACTATCATGTTGCGAAAAAAGTAACAGAACATGCACTACAAATCTGATGCTTCCTATCTAAATATCTAATACTTTTCTTTCCACGTTATCTTTTACATTTTGTATCACCAACGGTTGAAAATCATCATAAATAAATCGACACCAAGCAGCATCCCAAATAGGAGTTATGATTTGATTATAAAGTGAATTAAAGTTTATAAAATATCCATGAAGGTAATAAAGTAAAATCCTAATCAGCTATTTGTTGCTGAATTCAATAGCCAACTTTATATTTGCAACAAGTATTATTTAAATGTATTTGGAGAATATTATTTAGTTTATTTTAAACCTACCTAAGCAAAGAAAGATTTGGACATGATAAGTTGCATCTGTGCATGCAGCAGGAGGTAACATGTGTGACCTCAGTCTAAAAGACTACGTGTATTTTCTATGATGTTTGCATGGAAACGGGGCTATTTCATTGTTTTTATATTGCACAGAGAATTTTCATTTTTAACTCGATTTTACAAGAATTTAAATTCTCTTAAATGTCCCAGTTTTATTTTTACCGAAACCGTTCATGCCTGACCCTTATTACAGTTGTTCGTTCACATTGTTTCCTCGGTATTTCTTCAGTTGTTTGATTTACTCCGAAATGTTGCCTAATGAAATATTAATCTGTGGCTCATAAAATCATCGGGGCAATCAAGTCGAAAAGTGTTCGGTTTCGTCTCGGTGAAATACTTCATCTACCTCAAATTCTGTTTAAAATTGAGCCTAGCTGGTATTCTACCACCCAGAAAAAATATTTATATTATCATACAAAATGATATGGGTTCGTGCGAAGGCGCTTTAGGCGTACAAAGTGACTAAGTCGGTTCTTTTCCTGTAGCTTTTTCGATAATTTTATACAATAATCAAATAAACGATCTGAAAATAGTACATTACTTCTTTTTTACTCGGTTTTCTAATGTTACAATGTTTTAACAATTATATTGTTGACATAATAAATTATATTGTCTTGAAAAAAATCCTTTCTGGGATGTCACCGCATGAAGTTTTCCTATTTTTTCTAGCTTTGGGTAATGTCTTTTGACAAGTTGAGCAACTGTGAAACACTCTGTATATGTCTAAAATGCATTTCTGGAGACTGTTCATTATTTTCTGCAATCGACTAATATTAATATTTTAGTTGGTTTCTAGTTTATAATCACTAACAGTATATTAAAATAGCTGTTAATAACATTACATTTACGGTAAGAACCAAGAAGAACTTACGAAATATGTGTTTTTTTTTTTAATTACAAATATGAAGGACTTGTGAATTGTGAAGATCACGAACCTGAAATAATAGCAGTATACAATCTAAACAATTGCAAACTGGTTTTTGAAAACTCAACTTTAACATGATTATTTGTGTTTCAAAAGTAAATTTGTCAATTTTAGATGCTTAAAAGGTCAAATTAGTTTCCCTATTTCATAATAAAATTTCAGGAAATGTTTCCAACATAATGAAAGAAGTTGGACACATTTCCGTAGATATGCAAACGTTCGTTTGCATATGTTTTTCATTATATTCCTCGTGAAAAAAAAAACTGTAGTTTGCTATCTAAACGATAGCCCAATAATCCTTTACGGAAGTACAGAGCGTTGATATTTAATTTAAAAAAGCAAAATGTTAAATTTTATCAAAACGCACATTTGAAAACAAACCTCTATAAATATCTTTTAAATCTGAACAATTAAACAAAGTACAAAAAATACGTCAACACGGAAATAACAGACCATTCAGTTTTATTTTTTCTTTCATCATTGGATAGAGATTATTTTTGTGTTTAAACTGATGTGTCACTCGGTAGAGACTCGAATTTTAAAAGTAATTGTTATAATTCAAAAATACCGTGTGAAGTGGAAATATTTTTCCTTTTAAAGATTTGCTAATAGCTTGCTGGTACGCATGCAATAGGCAAAAATTAAATTTTTTTATTGCAGAAGATGTATACTTCTTAGCTACTCATCTCTGCATAATTTCGTTGAAATATCTCGACGCGGTTTAAACAAAATTAATCATGTTCCATTTGGTAAATTACATGTTAACACTCTGAACAGCCGAAGCTAAGATATTTTTGATTATTGTTCAAACCTCAAGCTAGTGGTATTTATTTTTTCTTTCCTCATAAAACACGCTCTAGGTACTGATTATTCAGTTATACAGGTGGACAAACATTGAATGAGAAATTGGTCGGTGCAATTCCATTCCAACAGAAATTCGGATTATCGATAAAATTACTTGCATCCATTTATACATTTGCTTCATGTTTCCGTAATAAAATATCGTTGACTCAAAGCTGGTGATCGTGGCGGTCAGCTGCTGCACCTCCATTACTGCTTCAATGATTTTGAAAATTAAAATTTCGACGGGCTGGAAATAATATCTTTGCACCAGCATTGTTTAGAAAAACGTTTGATAATCGATGATGGATGCATCAAATACTCTCCGGTCTAAAGTCATGCCTTTCCTTTCATTTAGGTATATTATTATATTCCGTACGTTCAGTGCATATTCACTGTGGGTCTGGTACTGGGCAAGTACCTATGACAAGCGAGCGAAAGATAAGAACTAACAAAATTATTTAGACAATAATTAGTAGCTACGTGTTGATCCCGTTCACATTCGGTGTACTTACCACAAGTTCCTCAAACAAACTTCTTCCTTACTCGGTTTTCTGAATCTTAATTTGAATAGTTTTGTACGGATATTTCTCATTCAGTTCGATTTACTCTCAAAAGTGATGTATGTGAAACATAATGAATGTGTAAGCTTAAAAAAGCTAAAAGATCATTCAGATGTCAAAATAATCGTTTTTCAAACTCAAAAATGCTTCATAAATTTTCCAAGTCTCTGGCTACGAAGCAAATCTATTGTGGATATTTATAGGCTAGTTGGCCTAAATTGACTTATTTTGAGCCAAGAAATTGTAGTATGTAGTCTTACATTGTCTATGCATTTTCCGCACACCTTGCATCTGCTCCTAGAAAACTTTCTTGGACGTGATTGATGAGAGAACGTATTTTTAAGTGAAATATCTACCACTAAACAATGAGCCATATTTATAAACATTCTGTATATTTGAAGGTTTTTATCAGTTGCAAACAATTTGTACGAAAAGTCTGATAAAAAATTAAAAAGTCGGAACGTTTTGGTGCAATGTCTGAGGTTTTGGCTTTAAACATTCGGTTAGCCTTCAGATTTCAACTGAAACCGAGAAAGTATAGGTGAAAAATCCTTCAAGCCTAAAATTATTAGCACCTTAATTATGAATGCTATTGCTTGCCTGAAAGGTTGAATGTAAGGAAATAATGCCTTTAATGACAAAACAAGACCACTATTTCACAATGGTGTTAACGAAATACACTCCGAAATAAAATAGAAAGTTATACCTATATTTTTGTTTTGTGATTGACGAAGGATACAAATTGTAGAGCGACAAACGTTAAAATGATTGTTCTTTAATTTAAATGCCGTGGTATTTAAAGTAGATTAAGTGCACAATAGGAAAGTCTTTAATTTCAAATTGACAGCTATAATTTGTTCTTCTGCTGCAATTAAACTTTTTATGTGCTTGTTTTCCCTATCAAACAAAACATGATTTCACGCGTTTGTTTACAATATCTTGTCCCATTGATTTGTAAATTGTTTGTTTTAGAAGGAAAATCCTCGGTAAAACCACAAAGCGTTCCGTTACGCGATACTATGTCCTTGTAAAGTTCAATTGTTCCATAGTGTTAGCTAAATAAATATTATACATATACAGGTGGCAATACAATTTTAAATGCAATCCACTACTAGTGAGTCGGTTTTTTTAAAGCTGGTCAAAAATTCTGAGCGAGTTCGGTGAAAAAATTTGATTTCGAGAATTTTTTCTGTCGTTGGAGTTGAAAGTTTTTGTATATATATGTATGTACATATATATAAGAAAAATATTCTATAAAATAAAAACTATTCATACCTGCATTTAAAGGTGTGACTAGTTATAAATGTATTGTTTTTAATTTAAGTTAAAAGATATACCAAGAAAGTAAATTCTCATTAGCTAAAATCAACAGCAATAAATTTTAAACCTCGTAACCTTTGGCATTACATTAAATGTTTGCATGCTTCATGCTTTAGATTAAATGCGAATTTAAGGCCCTGAAAATGACGCTGCGCTTGCCCTAAATTTTTCTGCCACTGTAATAGTATTTTCAAATGTTTGCTAATTATTTAACTTGATAAATTTCAACTGGCCGTGGCTAAACTATTTACCGGATTCCAAAGAAGCAATCAATTAACACGGATCCATTTGTACTTAACGGTATTTTGACTGAGTTTTATATAATATTTGGCTTGATTTGGATAGAAGAATTTTCAATACGTAATCAATTTATATTTCGTCCGAGCTCAATATTTTATAAGATTCTTGCTGATATCAGCAGATGTAAGAAAAAGTATGTCCCACAATGTAAACAGAGGAGCGCTTGTCTTCGTCGTTTTCCCAAGTCAGCATCTGATAAAACCTGATGCAGGAGAGTTAAATAAAAGTCTTGTTATTTGAAATCTCTTCCAGCTCTGTCCTATGCTGATTAACCACACACAATCAACTTTTTCTGACGTAAATTGCGTTCAACTTTGACACCAGATGCTGGATTTCCAAAAAGCATTTACCGAAATATTGTTTAGTATCATATTTGTCTATCAGACCCATTAATGCATTCGTAAGGAAATCTTATCGTCAGGTTTAACTAATATAAACAGAGTTGTACAGTTTTTTTATTGCAGAATTTTGTAGGTCTTTTAGGATTCAAAAATTGATTAATTCAAAAGTCCATATAAATATGAGTTTGAAAATTGTTTTTGAGACACCCGGTGTTTGAATTGTTTTTTTGTGTGTGAGAATGTTGCAGAAGAAAATGGAAGATTTCTTATACTAAAAAGCCACTATTATCTGATACTACTGAACATTACTGTAAGTTTTTTTGAGTATATTTAGTAGCCGTTGAGGGATTTTTTTTTCTGAAATTACTGCGTTTTTTCGCAAAAAAATATTAGAATATCAGAAGCTGCTAAGTGGAGAAAAAAAATTGCGCAAAGGAAAGACTACTGAAATTGCGCTCTGAACCAAATTTCTGCTTCTGATTTATTTGGAAAAAACATTAACTTTAGAATTTCAAAATGACGTTGATGCAAAACGGACAACGCTTTTTCATAGCAAGTTAGCATCAACTAACAATAGTTTTTTTTGCTTGGAGGTTTTATTTCTTAGAAACCATTGTAAATTTTTTTTAAATATGTATAAAAGCTTATAAAAATGTATAATATTTTTTCAAGTTAATTTCATTCTGAAGTAAGCGATATGCATATATATTAACATGTGGCCGTGACTTGATTAGTTTTTTAGTTAATATCCAATAAACTTCAAACACGGATCTAGTACTATTGTACTGGTACTGTATGTACTGTAGTTAAACGAACACACTTAAATCGCAGACGCTACAATAAATTACGAAACTTTGCAACCCAATTGATGAATCATTTTTGAGGCCCGAAAATGTAGGCCTGGGTAACACTGTGTTGAGTTGTTGCCGTTCTCTGAGTCAATGAGTTATAACTCGTCGGTTAATGAGTTATAACACACGCACTGCGCCAAATCCTGAAAATTCACTGGGTTACCCAGGATTAAATTAGAGTATTTTTGACTCTAAACCAGTGTCGTGCCCGAAAGGCTTGGCACAACTTTGACACTTCAAAGTGTCTAATGTATTTGTTGTGCCGAGCCCTTCGGGAACGACACTGGTTTTTGGAAAAACCTGTCAAGGGGCCAGTTGAGAATGTTTTTTGGGTTCAAACCAGTGTTGTGCCTGAAGGGTTCGGTCCAACGTCTACATTAAACACATTTGTATGTCACTAAATGACTTGGCATCGTTCCATCGCTGGTAGATTCGCAGAAATTGGCTAATGTACTTTTGCTTTGCACCCATTCTATTCGCTATGATGGTGCCAATACGAAACTTTCATACTAAAACTCTCATCTTGGTTTAATCTTGCTTAGTTTGGCAGAAACACATTTTTGAAGTGTAGTTTACGAAGAAACATTTGCAGCCCAAGTTGGAAGGTTTCCCAAATCGTCATCCATAATATCGCAGAAAGACGAAACTTTCAAAATCCACAGATTAATATGTGCTCTTTCCAACACACGCCTTGGCCACGTTCTATTCTACTCGGTTTGGCCGAACTGATTTTTTTGAAAATTTTGACGCAATTTACGCAGTCACCAAACACGCCATCAAGCCGTCTCACTCACTTTGGCAGAAACGTTTTTTTTTAATTAGCCGCAACTTAGATTTAACTTCTCTCGAACCAGTGTGGAGGCAAAAAACACAGTTATTGCGCCAGTGCGTTGTGTTGGCGCACCAACTCTTAAAAACTCACTGAGATACCCAGTCCTACGAAAATGTCCGTGATCATATTGTAATGCGTGTTTTTTCTTTTTCAAATATCCCCAGTAGATTTTCAAATATTTCAGTCATCGAAATTCTTGTGCAGCGAATCGTGTATTTTATTTTGTTAACATGTATGTGTTAGAAGAACGGAGTTTTAGCATTTCCTGGTCATTAAACAGGATGGTATTTAAAAAAATATCTATTAGATGCTATTTTCTTGTAAAATAAACGTCAAGGCATAAACTGAAAACGTGTTCTTACGGCTGATTTAAGGTTGCAATCAGAAAGTGTACTACTTTTTGCTCAAGCTTTGATGCAATGCTATTTGTTTTTTCCGATTACTCGAAAACTCTAATCAAAGCTTTTAAAGCGCTGTTCTTTTATCTTTTTAATGGTCTTTTTTAACTATAACTTCATCTCGATCTAACCAAATTCGTATTATTTACGACTTCCGAAATTCCTATACTTATCTTGCATACAGTGTATATCCAAACTTACGTAGTTCTTTAAACAAGTTTCCGTTGTGTGAATTTTTTTTTAAATCAACGCAAAACTTGTTAAAAAATAATATCAGCAGGAAAACAAAATAGTTTGATCTCGGATAACAGTAACAGCAAATAATAAAAATAAGTCATGTCCAATTTTCGTTATATTTGAAGAATTAGTTCTAAAACCAACTGCATTAAACATAAACATGGCATCTGTATATGTATTTATTAAGTGAAAGCCTCCGATATACCTAGATTCACAATTGTAACAATTTTTATGACTGTTATTTAGCTAATGGCATGAACAAGGATACATGCATATTAATGTGTATGAGTACATAGTTATGTAAAAAATTCTTTCAGCTTGTAGCCGCTCACCTAGCTTGCATGTTAATGATTAAACTGTTAGATCATTGTCTTTGAAAATGGTTTACTCTTTTTATATTACGCAAATTTTTTCACTATCTAATTTCTAATTTTCGGACCATTTCATTTTTCTGGTAAGATGGGTTTGCTTCTCTTGTCAGCCTGATTTATTTGATTATAGTCTTGCATGCAGATACCTTGACCTCGCGTTTTCATCAAGGAAAAATCAATGGCTATAAAATACCCCGGTTTTCTGTTACCCGCGAATTAGGCAAGTCACCTTCCATTGTGCCAAACCTTCGTACAAGAAAGTATCTTAACATTAGTTATGTTACAGTGCTATTGCAAAGACATAGTGTGACCTAAATGGCATAGAATCGCCATAGAAATGGCATTTGATTTGAAATAATGATAAGATAAAGCGACACGGCCTTCCAGTTTTATCTTTAAGATGCCTTCTACTTCTAAATATGACGAGGAAGTTCTGTATTTGTTACTGTTATTAATGAGAGGTGAAGCCAGTCATGTATACGCTTGTTAGTGAATCTTTCCAACTATATTATCATTGAGAGTTTCAAAGCGACTGTTACGGTTAGGCTTTGTAATAAATGAATATATTTTCATATGTTTAACGGTACAGTAAGCTCGTAAAATTTGGCGAAAGGACCCATAAAGCTTAATTGTAACTAACTCATTAAAACACATGTGCATTTTTTCAGTGTCTGATACATATTTAATGTAAAATTAGAATTAAAAGTCCTCGATACATAATGCTTGTTTTGAAACGGCGAGCAGCAGCAGCAACAGCACCATGATTTATGAATTATCATCACAGCCTATACACACCTACTTCCCTTTCTATATCAGAATATTGCACTTTTAAAGGTTAATATATAAAAGCTTATATACATTTTTTCAAATTGAATATTGCTTCAAAATCAATATTTCCCACTGCGGTGTATTTTTAGATTTACAAAGAAGGAACGAAATTTAAATTGTATAGGACATTCAGAATGATTCAAAATCATTCTTCAATGAGCTGTTTGAACATTTACAGCCATTTGAATCTCTGAAAATTTACTGTGGAGCTGTATATCAGTGAAACCCTCTAAGAGCTTTGTTACCCTATTGAACATATTTAGTTTTCTGTGAATGAGATGACTGTCAACAAAACACTGTATTGAATTTTCCGTGGTTGAGGAAAATAAATTGTTTTCAGACGAAATCAGAAGGATGGTCAATCATATTTCAGTAAATTAATGGCTTGCCCAAGAGTCAATCAATCAATTATAGGTTGTCCCAAAATCAATAGTTAGCCAAATTACCTTATGAGTTAAGGTGGGCGGCCTGCGAATAGTATTAACGCAATATTATAATTTGTTACTGTCTGGTCGCTGGTCTGGATTCGATTGCTAATCAGCGTTATGCTTTTTCTACTTAGGCAATTTTCCTATGAAAGTTCTGTTATACAAGGTTGTCTATCCAGTTTCGGCTTCTTAATTTATGGTTAGTTACAAGATATGTGTTTTATACGAAGAACTGTAGCAATAACTTTTTAAAATAAATAGCATATGCGAAAAACTATGGGAGATAAGGTAGTAGAAATTGGTTAGTACTCGTTCAAAGTTTGAAAGACAATGAAACCATATTAGATCAGATGTACCATCCTCTATAGTCGAAAGTCTGAAAAGATTATTATAATCGAAACATTGCCGACTACGAAAGTCTATAGTTTTGTATGTAATCGTTGTCATATTTAGGTTGTTTTGTTCAAATTACGTATTTCAAAGTACTAGGGGTAATATTTGAAATTTTCGTATGAGACGGGAAGTGTGAAAATTCCGGAAATGGTTTCGGTAAATTATTTCCTCATTCATAAAATAAATCTGATTTCATACGGGTATATTAGTAACCGAGAAAGTGGGTCAGTTAAAGAAGCAAACCATAAAACCCTCTGCATTATAACCCATCTTGCCTATCTTAAGCTAGTACAACAATGAGACTAGTATTCGGATTTAACATTTCAAACTTACATATATTTAATCACTACGCATTGAAATGTTGTTCATTTTAGTAGTGAATATCACGTTTGTATCCTAGCAGTTGTTTTCAATCTATACAAAGCAGTAAATATCGGATAATTAATTTATTTTTAATAAATTTGAAGAGATTATTTTAATAATAATTTTCTATAATGATAAGCTCATTTTATTTATTTTGTTCAATGTGCCTACCGATAAGACTTGCGTTGATTTTTAATCTCTTGGTTCACGATTACTGGAAAGTTAAATCATTTACAGTTTAGTGACTGATTATTCAGTCTTTACGTAGACTAATAGGTCCGAAACCGGTCCTGGGATCAAACCATTGTTCAGTCAGTATTCAAATAGAAATCTCATAAAAATCATTATACGAAATAACCTAACCCAACAACTAAAAAGGGAAACTCAAGAAATTAAAAATAAGTCAATAAACAAGTAGGTACCTGAGGGAACTAACTGATGATCAGAGCTGAGATTATTCACTGTGGAAAATCACCAGGAGATTAAACCTACCAATAAAACCAATTCCTCCAATTTGAGAAGAACGTGGCACATGGGCTAGAGACAAGAAAATGCTGCTCTATTTGGCACATACCTAGAAAGTATTTTCCAACCAAACGAGAAACAGGCAGAATGTCGTCAAACAAAAATAACACAAAAAATCAGAAATAAACTCAGTTACACCAAAGGAGGTAATTAGAGAAATAAAAGAAAACATAAATTCCAAAAAAGATCCAGGCTGTGATTTAGTTACGGGAGGCATACTCAAACAACTCCCAAAAAAAAAGGATTATTAAAATTACCCATTTAATTAATGCATCGTTTCGCTTGAAACACGTTCCTATGTTGTGGAAAACGGCAGATGTAGTTATGATACCAAAACCCGGAAAAACTGTAAACGAAGCTAAATCTTACAGGCCCATTTATCTTCTGCCTGTGTTATCAAAATTATTTGAGAAACTTTTTCATAGAAGGCTGAAGAAGATAATTGATGAGGGACAGATGGTTCCTTACCATCAGTTTGGCTTTCGCAATAAACATTCTACAGGCAATCAAGTTTATAGAACAACAGAAGCAATATACGAGTACCTAGAAAAGAAGAATATTTGCTCTGCCGTTTTTCTAGACGTCGCCCACGCGTTTGATAGAATTTGGCATGATGGCCTCATCAAAAAACTAAAGGCACTCTTTCCATTACAGTATGCACAGCTATTAGAATCATATTTAAACCAACGAACCTTCAGAATCAAACAAGAGAACGAATACTCGGAGGTAAAATACATAAAAGCTGGAGTCCCACACTATATTTGCTGATGATACTGCAGTTCTAGCAATAGGAAATTCCATAGAAGAGACAACTATCAATCTTCAATATGCAATAAACGCCATAGACGCTTAGACCGCACAGTGGCTGATTAAATTAAATGAAAATAAATCACAATCATAATGTTCATTTCAATTGTACAAATATAAATCATCTTGCGGTAGAATTAAATAACCAAACCTTTCTAATAATTCCTCACAAATAAACTACTAAACATTTTGAACTTAACCTTGATGGAAAGTTCACGTTAAAATGAAGACTGAACAATTAAAACTCAAATATAAAAGCATGTATTGGCTGCTGGGAAGAAGTTCGCAGGTTCGATCAAAAACAGACTACTGGTTTACCAACAAGTCCAACAACCAGTGTGGACATATGGCCTATAGGACATTAGGCCTAGACAATTACAATTGCCTACAAGTGTTCCAGAACCGGGTACTAAGGAACATTATTAATGCACCCTGGTATGTTCGGAATGAGGATCTGAATAATAAGTAATAGAATAATTAGTAGGATCAGGAGTTTTCATGTTCTCTATCCTCAACACAAAAAAGGGTAAATTTACAAAGAGTTAAGAATAATTATTTATCATCCTATGAGATTATGATCAAAATGAATATCCTGTCTGATTTACAGACGCAAAAAACACGTTTTTTCAAAAAAATAAAAGATCTGACAGAGTTTCAGAATAACAGAAAATGTTATATTTTACATCAATATATCAGTATCAATAATTGTACTGTTAATCAGCGACTGTAAGCTGGAATTGTAAATGATCATAAAAATTAAATCATCATCATGCCACAGCTATTCAATCCATTGTTGGATATAAGCCTCCTCAAGTTGCTTCCCAATTATGCGGTCCTCAGCGTGTCATGTGCAGCGTTTCTTCTAAAAAGAAAAAATATATATTCAATATATAATGTATTATTTGGAGATAATGCGATGACCCATTTATATACAGGGTTGCTCATTAGTGCGTCAAAGTGCGATATCTCAGTAAATATGAAGTTTACAAGAAAATTCGTCCAACGAAAGTTTTTCACG
>NW_026017110.1:52339644-52341416 GCF_020466585.1 Dendroctonus ponderosae | reverse complement strand
GGACCTTTTAAACATGAAAAACTTTCGTAGGACGTATTTTCTTGTAAAGTTCATATTTACTGAGATATCGCACTTTGACGCACTAATGAGCAACTGTGTATATATATTCGTTTTCGTAATTTTTTTTCCGACATTTATAATCGAGAAGAAAATAATATAAAAACAATTATAATGATGATGATAATAATAATAATAATAATAAAGAATGCTGGCCAGTTGCTTTAAAGCAGTGCCATAAAACAAAATCATCATCAACCGGTCCTGGGAGTGCTTGATTGTGACTTAGCCAAAAACGTATGCGTCTACTGTATATTTAATTTATTTAATTATAAAAGTATAATGTTCAGTTACAAAATTGCTACTCCTTTTAGCGATAGCGAGCCTCGTTGAGGAGGAAACGTCTATTAATATTTCTGATATATGGATTAATCAAATGAACAGAAATTGGCGAATTGTTTATTTAATGACTGAAGAAATGAAGATTGACAACGCCCACTAATCCCAGATGTTTTATGACTCTTTTGTTCCATTAAATGAAAGCTCTTGCCGGAAATCAATGACAATATCTCTCAATTACTCATCGATTTGATTTTACAACATCACGTCCCAGGTTTCCTCTATACGTAAACAGTTATATTTACTTATTAATTATTAACCTTTAGAAAACAAGTGTTAGGTGGGTTCTTCATGATTTAACTAGCGAATAATATTTTATTTTAAATTTAACAGTGCTAAAGGTGACTTTCAGCTATATGTTGTTGTTTTAATTGTATTTTTGGTGTTGTAAACGTGAAAACGAGCCACCCCGCTCTAAAAGTGGACACAACCGAATACACGTTAAGGTGAAGTTCGAATTGATCCTCGATACTGCGCCACTTTTACTCATGCCTTAATTAATGCAAAAATATTAATTAAATAGCCTTAAAAAGCCATAGCCGACACCAGAATTGAATTAAGGTCGCTCGCTTTGAGTTTAAGTAATCGAAATTAATTTGTACATTTTTCGTTGTTTAGTTTGTTTTTTCACTTTGCCGCAGATCGATGTTGTTGCTTATTGCATTAAACAACTGGTTAAAATTGTATTTAAGATTTCAAGTTTGCTTGACATAGTTCCTACATGCATAGGCTTCCTGAGTCTTTTTTCAAAAGTTTTCAATTTTAATGCATATTCATTCATTTTGTAAACATGACTACTATTTAAAAATTCTAATTTCATTTACTACACCGATAAATTGAAGGAGCGGTCCAAGTTATTCACGATTTTATCAATTATTTGTGGAACTATTAAGCACATATTGATCAGTTTCAATCCCACGTTAGGGAATTAATTAAATAGTTCGGTTTTCTGTTATATAAATGTGTCGTTGTGTGGAAAGGAAAAAATATTTCAAAACGGTCTTGCCTCAATACCGAGCCATTTAATTGGAATTATTCAGCCATTGAATCGGCAATAAAATTGCAACTTTGAAAAACAATTTAAAAATCTGAAGCTGTTGATGTTTAAGTAAATGGCATTAGATGTTATTCCTGCATAGTAGAATTTGAAGTGTAGTTATTTTATTGTTTTAACGCATTATTGGAATTAATTAAATTTTGATGATTTTTCTAAAAATACGAAACTAGATCTCTTCAAATCATGTTAATGTTTGCGTTTTTTTACAGGGATCACTATCAAAGGCAGCTACTACTAACTATGGTATTCAGTCTTAGTTTTATAAAGTAAGATCCCAAGTAGCTACGGCTTCAAGATGACAAGCGATAAAGGGGTAGTG
>NW_026017110.1:52323262-52339259 GCF_020466585.1 Dendroctonus ponderosae | reverse complement strand
AATTGAAAAATATTCTTCATGTCAATCCAGCCATAGGATATCAATGTAAACAAACATTTTATTTGCAATTGCATTTTACTACAGACTTTTATAAGTTGTTATCTGTCAGGTGACTCATTTTAAGCCTAGCAGAAGCAAATTTAGCTGATTTTTTAATAGATATCTGGCTTACACGTAATAACATTAGTAAGCTGGTAAATGTAACAGTTACGTTTACGTTTTGTGCGTTTTACAACACTGAAATGCCTGCAATTCACGAAACTATTTACATAGTAGATCTACAGAAGTGCGCTTCCTGGATTGTAAGTCCAGGAAGTGCCGGAACGAATTAATTCGAATTGCGCTAATATTTATAAACAGATCGCCCAGTGCTATTTTTCTAGTCATTACTCTATTTAAAGATGCCAGAATCCTAGATCTTCATTTAATCGTTGGTTTTCATTCCCATGTCGAATTTTTACTCGATATTCTACACTTATACAAGTTGGTCCCCCGGAAACAAAACTATATTCAAGGGGCACACATTAAGAACACTTTATCCGGGGATGAGTCAAGGAAGAAGCAGTTTGGAAAGTCGAGTTGTCTTGAAAAGGTATTTCGACTCTCGTTATAGTGATGCTCAAATTGACTAACTTTTTTGGGAAATGTGATAAAATAGATTTAAACAAATAGGATTAAATTACAAATTAATAAACTAGTCGGTAGTTACTGTTGATTGTAAAGTGTTCAAGTAAAGTGTATTTGTATCTTATCAGAGGTGTAGAAAGGCGATTGTATAAGGTCAACACAGTTATTGCACTGAGTGATTGAAATATTATACACCGAATGAACTTCAGAAATTCGCTAAATAAAAGTCCATAACTTAGGCAAATGCAAAAAGATGAATTTTACATAGTGTACTCTGTAAAGGACAGAGAAACTCGTACTGCACGTTTGTTTAATGAACGACCTCCGAACAAACATGTTGGCAAGGAGTTGCAAAGTTCCAACTGACTGAATCAGCTCTCAAGAAAAAATGCCATTCTGAACATGAATTTCCACTTAGAAATAAGTCTTCCGAAATTGAAATCTTAAAGCAAATAGCGGTGGACCCAATTTTGAACGTGAATAAATTATATACTATTAGCAAGATCGCTAGATCAACTATTCAAATGAGAGTCATCCATACAAGCTTCATGTAGTACACCAATTGAATGAAGATGATTTTGTCGTCTGAAAAACCCACAGATGTTTCAAAATAGATTTGTTTTGGAAAAACTTGTATATATTGCTGTATGGCAGCGGGTGATTAACAATTTGAGCATCTTTTCAAAGGAAATAAATTTTTATTACTTAATGTGTTATTATTCGTTTCTTTTTATTTGCAATTTTAACAAAACATTCCACTTGTAGCCAATTTGATCACATTGAAAAATGTTGAATCATAGTTAATCGATTTGCATCATTTTAACACGAATCGAGGACCTTTCCAACAATATAAGTACTACTTGACCCCATGATATTAAAACTAACCGAACCCAATTTCTATGGTGTTGTATGGTGTCTATGTGCTCTTCTATAATGTGTCCCCCTTGAGGATAAAGTTTACCAGTCCGAGCATTTTTTGCAAGATTCAAAATATCCAAAAATACCGCTGTTTTGTTTTCTATGGACTACCCTGTATATATTTTATTACTTTATATACAAACAGTAAATACAAAAAGGAGTTGACTTGATGAGCAAGGACTACAATGTGAACAAATATACACCAGGGGATTAATGCAGTTGAAATTGAGTGATATTTGTGTGACCATTTCAAATTCTCTTGAAATCTATACCGAGGTCTATCAAGCAAACATTTTCGATATCGCGACCGTTCTTTTATTATGATCTTTCATGCCAACATTACTGCTTTAAGTGAAAGCACTTGAATATCGTTAAGAGTTCAAAGTGCAGTGAATTTATTCGCATTGCTGAATCACTAAGTAATTCTTAAGTCCCCAAAGCGATTTATCATGGTGTTATGTGACAAATATATTTTTCTGTCAGTTTTTTTGCAGAAAATATAAAAATCAGACTTGTAAAAGTTTTTTTCTCGAACAAAGTAATCTGGATGGGATTTATAAATCAACAACATTATTTTGAAATTCCGCGATGTAAATAAATATATTATGTAATATCATTTTTAAAATACATCTTTTATTTAACTGTTTTCGTGAAATCCATTAAATGAAATTACCATTCGTGCGGTAAAATCACAATTTCATATGCTTGATGCATTGATGTAACACTTTTAACGATCTATTTTCAATTACTTAGCTCTTGAGTGTATTTACAAATAAGATCAGCTTTTAATGGAAATATTCATAGTATTTCATGTATTAGTTGATAGTGATTGATAAAAGGTCAGCAAAATAATTAATTGAACATTTACAAGGTGTTGTAAAGTAATATGAAGATTTTTCAAGTATGGCATATTGAAAACATACTGCATAATTTATTGTTATCTTAAAAATACCAGTCGCGACTTAATTACATCATATTTTAAAAACAATTTAATTTCTAGTAAAGGGACTGTCTATAGAATGAACAGAAACCGAGATTCACAAGAGATTTACTTAAGTAAACACATATTTGATTGAAAATCCTGCAGTAAATGTTTTTACTTAGACTTACGACTGGTGCTCCAATTATTAATTTTATTGCTTTAGTACATAAATGAAACAAATGAATGAAAATCATAAGCTAAGTGTGAGAAGCTTTTCGAAATGGAGGACAGTCAAATTGATGGAATTTTAAGAAATAAAAGTTGATAATAGAATCTAGAAACATAAGAAAAAATTCTAAAACTGGTTAATTTATCAAATAGTGCTTGTTTGTTTTTTGTGTGCTTTTGTAACTGCTTTCCATGTATAAGTATTCTAATTTTGGAAAGTTATTAAGTTGCAGGAGCAACTGTATGCACTTTTCACAAATATTTTTGTTTTCATCAGGATAATCTTTCAGTATCCTCCATTAGAAATCAATTCGATTCGTTTATTTCAGTAATTACCGTGGTTTTTTGCTTCTCAAGTCCAGTTCGGTATTTTCATTTCAAGAATTGATGTTATTGCAAAAACAACTAACGTTAATAGTTACATAAATTATAAAAAATTACAGTCTGAAACTGTTAATGCCATTGAGTCACCTTTGACCAATCAATCACCCCGTGTTGAATTATTTTTGTGAGCAATTTATTTATTTAAAAAATTAATATAAATTTAAACGACAGAGTGAATAATATGCACGGTCCAATTTTGACCCATATTCCCAGGTTAAGCATTAATTCCCAGCAGGTTAACAATAAATATAAAGCCATTAACTACCATGTCACTGGCCGTTCATTTATGCTTTGTTTATAGAGCGTTTGAGGCTAAATGTAGAGCGTTTCTGAAACAGGTTTTAAATTTTTTACTTGATCAATATGTGTAGGTTTGGAAAAGTTGAATAGTTTCGAGATCTCGCATGTCTACCCCAATATTGATTGGAATATCGTTCTGAAATGAACTGTGAAGTTCCAGCCAATCGAATTTCGCTTTCATTTTTAATGTCCTATTGAATTTCAAGTTTGGAAACTAAATTATGAGTTTGGCATAACATAGATCCCACTGTAAATTTCCTTGTAGAATAACGTCAATTATGGTTGCTTTAAATATTCCATTGATATCGACCTGCATTCAGGCAGGTTTGTTTTTTTTTTCTTGAACAAGCAACTTTCATTTATTAATTGAACCGTAGCTGGTCAATATGTAGGTACATGGAACATTTTTTTTTCGCAGGCGGCAAGAGTCAATGTATGCTATGACCGGATTGTACTCGGAAAGTATCCCAGAGGAACACGCTGAAACATGTTCTGATGATCTTGGCACTACCAAGTGTACCACTGCTTTTTGTCATGGTACTGACACTGTTGTTAAGTGTCATAGCAGAAATCCTTCATCAGGATTTGACCCTCATAGGACTGTGCATTCGGCTGTCGGAACTATGGGCCGAACCAACGAACCACCTGTGATACTGAGAGATTTAAAGGACTGCGGCATACTTGGTTTTAGACCTTCCTGTGTACAAAGTTTGGCTAGTATAAAGGTAAATTATTAGATAAGAAAGCATAATACAGCTCGACTGATTTGAAAACTGAAGTGTCTACAATTCTAAACGGAGAATGACTAGCGACGAATAATAATAATGTTTGAAGAAGCAGTCGCTTCTGATATATGTATTGTACTTTTCAACCCTCCTCATGGTCAATGAGAACTTTCTCTGCTTTTACAGCATCTACAGTTTTAGTAACACACTTCAAAAGATCTAGAATAAGCTTTTGATACAAGTAAATCAAAACACGAAAGATTTTATTCCCAAAGCCAATTTAGTGCAACCTCCGCTTTGTCCAATTTTACTTCTGGCCCGTTTTGATTTTTTACTAAGTCCGTTTGTTATTTTTTTCAGTTTTTCGTTTTGCTGCTGTCTTTCCTGGTCACTCTGCAACAAGCGCTAAGTTCTGGATATATCAATTCTGTGATAACAACAATTGAAAAACGTTTTGAGATACCTTCAAGCCTTTCGGGGCTTGTGGCATCTTCTTATGAAATTGGAAATGTGATAACAGTGATATTTGTAAGTTACTTGGGAAGCCGCCGGCATATACCAGTATGGATCGGTGTTGGAGCGGTTATAATGGGGATAGGTTCTCTTATATTTATGGTTCCGCACTTTATAGCGGATGAAAATATTGAAGTGACTGAAGTGAATAACAGTGAAGATAATATGTGTCGCGTAGTGACTGTTCATGAACAGGATATGGGACTGGGACGGTTATCTTCAAGTTTATCTTCACCACCTTTAGCGCCTAATAATATTCGTGGAGACAACTGCATTCAGGGATCTCCTTCAACGACTGGACCCGTATTACTATTCGTTTTAGCCCAACTTCTCTTAGGCTGTGGAGGGTCTCCCCTCTTCACCCTAGGGACCACTTACATTGATGACCATGTTAGATCTGAAAGTTCTTCTATTTATATTGGTGAGTCCTTATCGCAATTACTCCAACTTTAATGCTAAATTAAACGTTTAGCAAATACTTTCTGAAAATGTTCTAATTGCAATTTTCATTAAGAGCCTCGAAACTGCGAATTATTTTTTCCAGTCAGATATTGATTTGATTTCCATATTTCATTCGGATATTGTACATCCAAATAGAATGGATGGACTTTTCTCACCATCATAAATTACTTATCGTATTTCCTATATGTACAGGGTGTTTCCTCATAAGTTGACACCCCTCCTAGATCGTTTATTTCAAAACAATTGTGAAAGTGACCAACACAAAAGTTGTTTAATTTTACTCACATTTTTTAAACCTGAATTTCAAATAAAAATATAAAACACATAAATGTTAATTTTACATAGTCCTTTTTTTAAATGAAACAGCCTATATATTTTTAGACACGTCGATGGGATGTTTTTTCCTAATTTCAGAAATATATATATTGCCTATATTTGTGTTAACGGTTTTTTTGTATTATGTTTTCAAAATTTTAAATAGCAACAAACTAAAGTAACCTGAAATGACACAAAACTATAGAGAGAATATAACGGAGTTTATTGCTACTATAAATGTGAAAACAAATAAAAAAGAGAAAAACAAAATCATTAAAATCACTGATTTTGTATATAACCTTCGTTTGACTCTAGACATGCTCTACAATCTACTCGAATTATATAGATAAAATTTTTAATATATTAGTTTTGATTAATATTAATATCGTTAATTGCATCCACTATTTTAAGACGTCTAACTAAAGTATCATACACCATATTCTTTAAATAACCTCATAGAAAAGAATCAAAAGGCGTTAGGTAGGGGCTATTTGGAGGCCATTGGATAGGACCCGCTGGCTGGTCCAATTAAGACATTTTCATTTAAAAAAAAGTGCTACCGCGCGGACGTTATGGGGTGGAGATAGCGCCTTATCAAATTTTAAGGCTACTTTGTTGCTATTTCAATTTTTTTTAAATAATACAGAAAATACGGCTAATACAAATATAGGGAATATGTATATTTCGGAAATCGGGAAAAGAAATCCACTCGACCTATATAGGGTGTTTCAATAAAAAAAAAAGACTACGTCAAATGTCCATGGTTTATATTTTTATTTTAAATTCAGATTTAAAAAATTTGAGTAAAATTAAACAACTTTTGTGTTGGTCACTTTCACAATTTTTCTGAAATAAACGTTTTAGTTAGGTAATCATTTTTGCATTTGATTATCGTTTCAAGAGTTTTTCTAAGGTACTGCTTTTCCAAAGAAATTCAGGAGAATCATTAGTTTATAAAGATTTTGAAATGGGAGCTAAAATGTCCTCTGTTTTGAGTCGATTCAGATTTAAGACCTTTGAAAACACCGCGGCCGTTGTAGGAAGTGAAAGGGCGTTAATTAAACTGTATTTTCGAGTAATTTTTTTTTAATCGCCTTATTTTAAGTGCCGCTGAAACACGTTACATCCCCGAAACTGTTGAAACTATAGAAACAGTCGTAATGATCTTTTACCTATCAGCTGTCGCTGATTTTATTGAAGAGATCCGAACGTGAAATGGCTTATATCTGATAACTATTTCTAGACTCAGACGCCAAGCAACATTCCTGACTAATATTTGATAAATTTTGAAACATACATCAGTTACATCTCGGAAGCGGTAAAAACATCGGGATAATTGCAAACAGCGTGTTGATAGAGCGGCCCAAGAGCTGTAATTTCCTAATAACGCCTTCTCAGTAATTCTTCATAGTTTTAAAGTTGCAAAAAAGCGGAAATGCAAAATTTTTAGAGCATATTGAAATTTAATAACTCATCTTTCGGCAACGGTTCAAAATGTATTTTGAATTTACGTCAGTTTAAATGAGTTTATATGTTTTCTTGCAGGTTGCATGTACAGCATGGCAGCGTTTGGTCCAGTTCTTGGTTTTCTACTGGGCGCATATTTGCTCTCCTTCCACATGGATTCATTTTCGAAAATAATTTCAATTAATGCTGGAGACAGCAAATGGGTTGGCATGTGGTGGGGAGGGTTTTTACTCTGCGGATTTCTGCTGGTAATAGTGGCCGTTCCATTTTTCTCATTTCCCAAAGTGCTTACTCATGAGAAAGAGAAGATCCGTCTGATGGAAAAAGAGGCGGCGGCAAATGGAGCCGGTACTAGTGCAGCTAATAAAGATAAAGACAAACAAGTTAATACAAATACCATGGACGACAATGCCTACGGAAAAGATATTAAAGGTAATTTTAAAGTTTAGAGAAATTAGTGTTTATTTTGAGCTATACGTTTTTCGCCTAGATATTCCTAGATCTATGTGGAGATTGGCGTCGAATCCCGTTTACATGGTGACCTGCTTAGGCGCATGTATGGAGCTGATAATAGTTTCGGGATTCGTTGTTTTCCTTCCTAAGTATCTTGAGACACAATTCAGTTTAGGAAAAAGTCAAGCAAGTGTATTCACTGGTAAGTGTGCATTTTTAGCTTGAAAACCGAAGTGATATAAAAACGATTTTCAGGCTCCATCGCTATACCTGGAGCTTGCATTGGTATCTTCATGGGCGGTTTGATACTGAAAAAAATGGAACTGCGTCCAAAAGGGGCCGTTCAGTTCGTCTTAATATCCAACACAATTTGCCTATTCTGCTATGGCCTACTTTTCTTTCTCGGGTGCGATAACTTGAAGATGGCGGGGACTACAATTCCATATTTCAACAGTACGCAACCTTTTCAAGTCAATTTGACTGCTTCGTGTAATTTTGGTTGCGAATGTAGCATGAATGATGTCGAACCTGTTTGTGGAAACAATGGGCTGACTTATTTTAGTCCCTGTCATGCGGGATGTACATCGATTTTGAGCTCCAATTACACCAACTGTGCCTGTAGGTTCACGTTTATTTCAATAATGCAATTCTTCGTGTTATACTGTCGATGTTTTTCAGGTATTCATGGAAATATGAGCTTGAAAAATGGATCTTCCATAAATTACGCTTCTCCGTTAGAGAATGATTTCTCGGAGGTGACCATTGTGCCTGTAGCTACGGCAGGACCATGTAATTCACAATGTCATACCATATATCCATTTTTAATATTACTATTTTTTATGACATTTATCGTGGCAATCACGCAGATGCCTTTATTGATGATAGTATTAAGGTAATACAAATTTAATTCTTAAATTTACAAAATGTTCATTGTCGTCTTCATTACAGATCTGTTAGTGAAGAAGAAAGATCATTTGCTTTAGGTATGCAGTTTGTGATATTCAGGTTGTTTGGGTATATTCCAGCTCCCATTCTTTTCGGAAACCTTATCGACTCCACTTGCCTGCTTTGGAAGAGCACTTGCGGCTCAAAAGGAGGTTTGTTACTCCTATATATTGAATTTTTTTTTTTAATAAATACTAGATATATATATATGTATATGATCTAACTTGGATAAGGATGAAAACTGGCGTTAATATGGGTAAACATATTTTTAAAAACGTGTTTCAATTAGTAAATTAGTTTAATTAATTTAACTCATCTGAACATATTTAGTTCATTGGTTTTTTTTTTAATTTTCATTTTTCAATTACGGATGTCCAGGGAAAGTATGGAAGTACACAAAATTTTAGATATTGAAAATCTTCACTTACATGTCAACATGTACATTCATCACTATCAGAGTCTTCAGAAATTGATCGTTCGTCATTAACATTATTCGTCAAAATGCCATCTTTAACCCTTAAACTGCTCCAGACGTATATATACGCCGAAGTTTTAACTGCTTTAGACGTATATTTACGCAAGCAATTTTAGTCACATTATTGAACTTTTTTCAGATTATGTGTCCTCATTAAGGACTTACAATACCTAAAAAAGTTTATTTAGAGACAATTTGCAGCTTCAAATTTTTTTATACGTTCAATGCTCAAGACGTATTTATACGCGCTTCGAGAATTTAAACTTATGATCCGTATTGCTCATTCTAGCACGAGTTATTTTTTCGCCTTACCTGCAGGTGGTTGCGTCGCGTAGTTTATGTCAATGCGATCCTTTTTACCGTAAAATAAGGCTAAATACTTTCCGCTGCACTAGACGTACTTATACGCAACAACATATTGCTGCTCCAGACGTAGATATACGCTGGCTCTTATTTGAGCCGCACGCAGTTGACGAATTCGAAGTTGCTGTTAGTAGTGAAAGGGTTAAACAGTCAATATACCGGCGATGCATCGACACTGTCTGCTAAAAAGAGCTTGTTTCATAGAATGGAAATAAATCTAAATAAGACACCCAAGAATATGGCCTAGGCCTGGGTAATACTTTGTCTTTAGACAGTTGTATGGCGCTCTGTGTGTACCTCGCCTCCTACGACGCATCACCTTGAACAACACTTAACATTAAATTGCATTCAAGGTGGCAGACTTCGGATTGCACTTCGTAAGGCCACGTGCAGTTACCATATGGTTTCCGACCCTCTCGGCAGGGAAACGAAAAATTTTGGAAAAGTGGCGATTTATTTCTCAACAGTCGTTTACTTACCTCCTTTTAATTCGATACACTTGACCCAGCGATGCTCCAACTTCATAACCCGTCTGAAAAATAATTTTTGTCGAGGTCTGCAAAGTAGGCCTCCGTGGTGACAATGACCTCCTTCGACCGATTCGACTGAAATTTCTGCCCGGCGAATGAATTTCAAGTTTGGAAACAAAAATAAGTCACACGGGGCCAAATCTGGAGAATATAGTGGATGAGGCACCAGACCGTAGCCCAATTGACCCTTGCGACGGCGGAGGTGTGAGCCGGTGCGTTGTCATGGTAGAAGAGCACCTTTTACTTCGCCAAATCGGGCCATTTTTTCTGCAATTATCAAACCGCAAAATCTGCGACATCAAAAACCGACATGCGGCCACGTTGAAACTCCTTAAATCAATTTTGGACAGTCGCAATCGAAGGAGTAGATTCACGGTACTATCCAAGGACTCTATGTTTCGCTTCGTGATTTTCCTTCCAGGCACAAGAATCAAATGACCGACCGATATTGCTTTTTTCTTTTTTTCCCATTTTTCTGAAGTCCGCAGATGCCCGTTTCCTCACAGTTTTGACAGTAGCCGTCTACGATAGTAAATTTATCTTGTGATAGTGGCGCAATTTGGCGATACTTATCAGACGGCCCTCGTATATTACGTTATAAAGCCGCACGAACGATTATGGAATTTCGAAGCTACCGAGATAGTCCCACATTTTATCGCATTTTGAAACCCTTATTACTACATGTTATATACAGTGTCATCTACTTAAGTTCGCATCATATGGGAAACTTTTTATGATTAATTTTAAGGAAAAAGTTATTCTTCTTTAAAAGTTCTGATTGTATCAAAACCTAAAACGCAACCATCAGATTTTTGTCCAGTCGTATACGAGGCATATTAGAAAATATGAATTTTGCTCAAGAATAAAGGATCTTTATTTTTGGCAATATCGAAAAATGTTATTAAGAAAAGTTGATTAGAGTTGAAAAATACGTTCAGTTATCTAATTCATTCTAAATCATAAGAGCACCTACTTATGATGAGCATCAAGTTTTATTATTTTTGTTTGTTTAAATTGGTTTCATATGGGAAACTTTTTTTTGTTAATGTTACTAATTATTAATCAATTTAAAAAGTTACTCTTCATAAAAAGTTCTGCATGTTCTAAAATTTGAAATACAATTATGTTTTTTTTTTTGTCGTATCCGAGGTTTGTCAGAAAATGTAATTTTTTTTTCATATAATTGGATGTAATTGCATAATGGAACGTAGTTTTCAGTTCTGATCAACTTTCCTTAATAACAATGTTCGATATTGTGAAAAATGAAGGTACTTTATTCCTCAGCAAAATTCACTCGTATAGGTACGACTGAAATACATTAATATCTGATTGATATATCTGATGATTTAAGGTTTTTGGACCAAGCAGAACTATCAGTACAACATATGGGATTTCGATATTTCAGCAAAGCAAAATGGCAAATTCCTGCCTTTAAATCCTGCAAAGGTCAAGAAACTAATTTAAATGGTTTTGTCACATAAAGGAGCAAAAGTCATTCGGTCATAATTTATGGCTGACTCAGCAGCTTCGAAATTTAATTACCTGTGTTAAAATCACAGATACTTATGGGACAAATAGGTTTTACAAGAAGACAACATGTTGCGACTTCATTCATTCCATTTATTAAAACAACGCAACCAGCATGTGTCATAGTCTCTCTTCAGTAAAACCAAAAAAGCACCGCTAGCGAACTTACGAAACACAGCGTCTTTTCCTGTTATAACTGTTCCCAACATATAAAAAGTGTGGCGCGCTATGTCGCTGTATCGATACGGCAAACCGTATCGGTGTCGCTAAGTGAACACCTGAAAATCCACTGTGTTACCCAGACCTAATATGACCAATTAAATCCGACTCTGAAGTACACCGCCCAATATAATTGTAATGCGGCAAAATCAAGTTTACGTTGACACAATGAGGTAAAATTGCTTGTATTTTAGAAACGCTTTCTGCAGTAAACTGATCATGCCCAGTAGTAGCTTTATGTAAAAAAAATAGTTAATTTCAGCTACGAACTACAGAGTTCTGATAATTTTTGTATCAAGACACTCAGGAATTCACCACTTGCCCAAACTGGATGGACTCGGCTACTTCATCTAAATATGAGTCTTACATAAGAATCAATTCACAGCGAGTTGCATTAAAATTCATCAATTCATCGTATCATTCCCCCGATATTTCAAAAAACAGTTTTTTTGAAGAACTTTTTCCATCAATAGCAGAAGTTCGATACTTTTTTCCTTATAAAAACTAACTCAGATCGTCTTTTTTGAGCCTAAGATTGTCGCAGTACCGTTCTGATCATGTGCTTATTAAGATTTTATTTACACAACAAAATAATTTTGTTAATTGTGGAAACTGTGAATACTGCTACTGAAATGCTACTGCTATATTTTGCTCACGAATACGAATTTCTAGTAACATGTTTTTAATTCATTTTAGGACGTTGTCTTCTATACGATATAGAGCAATTTCGCTACCGATATGTGGGCTTATGTGCGGGAATAAAAATTCTTGCATTAGGAATATTTTTAACGGATTGGTGGCTTGTACGTCGAAGAAAAATGATTGACGAAGATAAGGTCATATCTGCAAATGAAATTGTAGGATCAATAATCAGTTTAGACAAGCGTAAGTGAAAAAAGGAAATTGTTAGTATAGATTTTTAAATGAATTTGTTTTTTGTTTTCAGTATTTGCTGAAGGACTTCATAGTCGAGGTCACTCACGTTGCCATTCACGAAATCTCAGTTCTGCAACAGCACATGATTTTCCTCCACCTAACTCACCGAAAACAATGAAGTTAGTGAAAGAAGCACTGGAAGCACACGTAGCTGCTAAAGCCTCGATGGCAGCTACTGAATACAAAAATGAGTTTTCTGAGAACGAAACTGATCCTGGTCTTAAACGACGCCACATTTAGTGCAATCAATCTATAATTTATTCCTGCCTATTTGAGTTACTTAAAGTTTTAGTTGCTCTAATTTAGTTTAGAGTTTATGTATCTTAGCAATCACTAGAACATTTTTTCAGTGACAGGTTCCTCTTGGTGTACAAACGCGAACTGGTATTTTACCAATTTTTGTCAATAAAACACTAATTAAATTTAAGGAGTATTAACGTGGAACAAATTCTAAATGCGCTAACAAATAAGAAACTGTCTATATTTAATGTATGCACACTCAGGGATCTGTCCTTGTAAATGTAAGTACATGAATTTTCTCAATAGATTTAAACTTGATGTTGAATTTATTACACATCAGCGTTGTTTCGATATACGCCACTTGGTCGCTCAATTATTAAAAATATTTAAAAACAATATAATTATTGCTAACGTAAGGAATCCAAAGTTTGTACAATAATTGGAACAATATATATTTTTTACTAAACACTAATTGGATAATTAGGTAAATTGTTAGCAAAATATATGGAATAATGGTAATCTCTTTTAAAATACTTGGCTGATCTTACGAATTATGTCCCGAATGGCAATATTTCCACAAACCACATATCTTCCAAAAAAATTGTTACTAATTATCGCGTAATTTCTCACAAGCTTCTAAATTTTACACTCAATAGCTTTAGCAGATGTTTCCTAATACTAAAACTTAATTTTTAATTTAGATCTATACCTAGTAATACATTTAGTTCATTGCCATCTATAGTAAGTTGACTGCATTTAAAAGATTTTAAAGTAATTTAAATTTTAGTGTAGCTCACTTACATCTTATAAACGATTAAGTTTGACTGTTGACTTCCTCACACACCCGTATATTTTACGCACATGTCAATTATGTTTGAAAAGACTGTACTCTGCATATCACATATGCCACACTTTTGGCATTCTCAAAACGATCTTGAATACTTAATAAAAAATATAGTTTTATTGTTGCTATATAAATGCATCAAATTTAGTTAGTATAGCTTGCATAGTTTCAGCGCATATGCTATAAGTAGCAAGTCAACAGTTTCGTCTTCAAATAGAATTGTAATGTGTCCATAGCTATTGTTGGAACACGTTTTTACTTCACCGATTCACCGTGATCATTAATCAGATGATAATAAATTTTCTCATTACTTTATTCTTCAGTACAGTTTGTCGAAAGTGATCTCCCCATGATTTTAAGGTACTTACGCCTATTATTAAGGGTTTAACACAACATTAATGGAGCTTATCAAAGTGTGTTCTAACTGAATGCAAACGGAGTAAGTAACATTTTGATTCGTGGAAACATTTGCCTTTGAAATTGTAAGACATTTCATTAAAGTTAAAATCATTTTTTTGAAGAATAATTGCTGTAAGAAGAAATCGTGCTCAAAAATATTCAATAACTAATTAACTTCATGCTTTCAGAATTTGAAAAGTTTATTTGGACAGGGGTGTTAGACAAATTGTTGTGATTAATCACAAGGTATTTGATTTTTATCGAACTGGAAGTGTTTCCTGTTTTCCATTTATGTGACACTTGCATTCAGCTTCATTGCATTTTTTATGTAATGTTCAGCTACATTCCATGTATTGTATCTTTATAATCAATTTGTACTTATGAGTATAAAGTCAGGTTATATATTGCGCCAGAAGTATGCAGCAAGCTGTATTCTTTTGTAAAATGAAATCACAGTTTATAGAAATTAATTATAACAAATTAATATTTTTCTGTAAACTTTGATGATTGCAAATGTTTGCATTTGATTTTATCCTTGCATTTTTGTGAATCTCATCAATTTTAGATCTGTAGTGCTTTACTTCACAAGTACTTTAAAATATATTAAAAGTCCAAATTTAATAATTTAGTACAGCTCATCTTTGATATTAACTTGATGATATTTATTTTATAATGTCGCGGAAATGCAAGGAATTTTAGCTGCTTTGAATACAATATTTTCAATTAATCGAAACTTCTCAGAAAGGACTAAGGAATGAAATTAAGCTCGAATATTGTAAATCTTAAAATTTACTCGAAAGCAATATGGCAATTAAGTGTGATCGAATGTTTGATATTATGAAAAAGAGAAAGTGTATTTAGTAGAGGTACAAATATTTATTCTTTTTTTATTTTAATATCAATGTGTTTTATTTTTGTTAATGATGATTTTGCTTAAGTTTGTAATGTGGTTTTAATAAAACACTTAGGAGTAAATTTTGTCTTTTTGCAAAAAAACAATGCGACGTTAAATCTAAACGAGATAATGGTCTTGCTTAACACATCCAGGTAGAACATTATTATTTGGAAAATATTCACCCGCTGCTTTTTTTACGTTGGAAATATATGTACAAGGTTATTGATTTAACTTTGGCCACTCCGTTTTAACATCTAATTTGAAAATTAGAGAAAAATGTTAAATACAAAAGTTGTAGATATTAACGTCTAGTTTATTTTAAGATAGCATCAATTGCTACAGGGTATCTCAAATTCAAGTGGCAGACCAAACTTGCCTTTTTTAAATGGAATACCGTCCTTTTTATTGCATATTCGAGCTCTTCTGAAAATTCTAGGCCCATTCGATGTAAATGTTCAATAGTGATTTTTAACTGTTTTTGAGTTAATTACCAATATTGATCGAACTGTAGCCACCTCGATTTTGCAGCTAATTTAAAATTTAGAACAAAACATTATCTAAAAAGTTGTAGATATTGACATCTAGTTTATTTTAAGATAATAACAATTGCTACAGGGTGTCTCAAATTCAAGTGCCTGACCAAACTCACATTTTTATAAATGGAATGCCCGAATATGTAAATGGTTATTATCTCAAAAACAGTTGATCAATATAGAAAATTTCTATCCAAGACGATTGGAATTTTGCCTATAGTTCGAATATAAACCGAAATTGTACCGCCACTTGAGTTTGAGACACCCTGTATTAATTGTTACTATCTTAAAATAAACTAAAGCCAAAGTTCAATCAATAACCCTGTACATATGAATCAGCATTACGGCTTTAGATATTAATTTAAGACAAACCAGGTTGTATGTTTGTTTCGAAACATTTATAAAGATACGTTAATTGTTTATTGATACATATACATATACAATGCAATATTAGGCCAATATAAACAAAAAATGCGAAAAAAGAAGCCACTGAAACAGAAATGAGCCAAAAACATTTCCATTTAACAGCTCGAACAGGGAAAAAGGAATCGGCAATGGTCCTGTTAAAAAGGCCACTATCCTCCTTATTTTTTGCCTGCTGAAACCTAGCAGTTCGTTTTTACGTACTGCTTGTGGAGGTCCCACCAACTGCTTTGCGGTATGGAGTCGCGGTGTCTCCTCCCAGTACTTTCTGTGTTGTTCCAAGATTCACTGCCCAACTGCCACCCTAACTTGGGCATGAGATATACCGCAAGCAGGTTCTTGGTTGGTCAGTGG
>NW_026017110.1:52265411-52322263 GCF_020466585.1 Dendroctonus ponderosae | reverse complement strand
TATGGCCGTCGCTAACCGGTCAGACATATCTGACCGGCCTTCCCCCTATCCGCCACCTGGGGACGCGCCCGATGGGTAGCTCAACCTGCACGGGAAATTAGTTGGTTACAAGCCCAAGTAGGTAATCAAGATACGAAATGCTTAAGCCACTTTCCATGTTTTAAATTATTCTCAAAATGTAAACTGCGAATCCATGTTTTGAAATTACTGCGAAAATAAAAATCCCTTTTGCTTCAGAAAAATCGATGTGCTTTTGCGGACCGTATGGATATTATAGAGACGTTATTATGAAAAATAGTTTTCAAACAAAGAACCGTTCGAGTTTTAAGCTTACTTCACTTTTTCAAGCAACCAAAATTGCTTATGAAAATTAAGTAATAAGGGAGCAGGCGCCAAAAGTTCAAGAAGTAGACACAAATTGTATTTTATTTATTATCGTGCTATAGG
Organism: Dendroctonus ponderosae; assembly: GCF_020466585.1. Taxonomy (NCBI): domain Eukaryota; kingdom Metazoa; phylum Arthropoda; class Insecta; order Coleoptera; family Curculionidae; genus Dendroctonus; species Dendroctonus ponderosae. The sequence goes on along the minus strand of NW_026017110.1, from coordinate 52,321,816 downwards.
ATTAGTTGAAATATAGGACTCAAACAACAAGAAATAATAAAATATCATTAAAATGAGTAGATATTAAATATGTTTTAAGTTTACCTAAAGCAGTTTTTCTGCCGTTTTACATATTTTATAATCGAGCAATTATAAGTAATTTATTGCATATAATTTAATTTAAAAAAATGAAATTGTATAATCTTCTTGCAGATTTTCTTATACCGGAAATTTTTTAAAAATAAGCAGGAAATGTAACTGAAACTTGCCTACCAAGTTGAGATTTCTAGCCTCTGCTATTTTCTCTTATTCCATAGAGACCGCTAGATGTCTGGTGACTGAAGGCTCTATTTGAAACTGCTATTTTAAAAATGTAGAATGTAAATTAGAGGTCAGAATTAAGCAAAAATATAAATCATTTACTAGAAAGTAAGATGAGTGAATAATTACTGAAGCCTACAGGAATGAGAAGTGACCGTTGTATAGTTGAAATATACAACCTAATTAGAAAAGGAGGAGGCGTTAAGGCGCCAATCAACTACCCTTGTGAAATACAGCCGGCGTCACATAAAGATTTATTTTCGACTTAATGGGTTTTCCTTCGCAGGAAAATTGGGTAGCCCACGGATTCCATATTTACTCTTCTTATCTAATCTACCCACAGGAGAGCTAAAAGCACACGGGTATTTTGGGTTGCCTAGATTTGGGCGTGTCGTGGTGATCTGGGTCGATAACGCAGGTGTTCAAAGAAGGATAACTAGATCAAAATTTGGCGTGTTAGACAAATGAAAAAGATTTATGACGACTTGAATACAGGTCTGCCTTAGTGAAACGAACGAGGAGGCGGAGTTTCTCGTTGACGTCAGCTCATAATTTAGTCCAAGAACCATCTTGGAGGCCCATCCCCCGTCCTGCATGCAAAACTGAATTTGTCCTCTTTAGGGCTTGACGTTACTGTGTTTTCAGTGTTCTGTGATTTTAATCCACGCTCGTGGTACTTAGCAAATTCCATTTTCAATGTGTATGGCTATAGCGGTAAGTCTTTTTCAGTTAGATATAGGTGTGATTTTCCTTCATTGTTTTAGAAAGTTGGCTTAGGTTCTAGATAACTCCTTTCATAAATCATCTAATACTAACCTTCCGCTATTAGAAACTACTATACTGTGATTTTTGTAAATTATCTACCTAATGTACGATATTGAACATTTCCGGCAGGGAGAAGCATTAATTATAAAAAAGCATGGACAGTTGTCGAGGTCTATGTATAAAACACGTTGTGGTCCTTGTCCATGCTCATTTAACTATACTAGCGAGTAACTAAAAAAACCGACAAAAATGCATTCCAAAAATAGAAGTTTAATGTGGGAAATTACCAGTTTCTGTGTCAAATCAATGATAAGAAACTCACTTTCAGGTCGTCTCATGTGCCCACATGTTTATTTACACAATTAAAATTAGGTACATTAGCTTACCCACCATCAACCAGGTGTGGATTTAATATATTACATAAAAAGTTGGTTTATCTATAAATATACTATTTTATTTAAACGTTAATGGCAAGTGCATACTACAATACCCCCACTAAGATACTTACTTCTAACCTCAACAAATACATTTAAAACCTATTTCTGGTGAATGGAATTAGGCACGTTTGATGAGTCAAGTAAAAATACCATGCTGTTTAAAAAATAATTTTCTTAACTTTCGAATCCATTTATGCACATATTTTAATTATCAAATCGCGTGCAGTCGTATTTTTAGACGTATACCTGCACACATCTGCCATTACTTAAGGATTCAAACACTTGCGGGTTACTTTGCATTTGAACTTGTGCAAGTTTGCAAAAAAGCCTAGACTTGTTTAAATTGGTAGATTTGCTTAAAATTAGTCGAAGGATTTCCACTTAATTAAGAAACAATCACCCAATAAAAAGAAAAGTGGAAAGAGCGCATTTTTACAATTACCATAGTTGAGTAAGGTCGAGAACAAAGGCATACCTACTGTGTTGCACAATAACGTCGAGATATTTTGGAACGTGATTCTGAGATTACTTTGCCGGATAAACTCTTTAGGAGGGTATAACCAAGCCCTCAACTTTGAAGAGATTGCTTGAAGCATTGAAGCTCAAGTAGCCACTTGAAGAAGCTACTAATTGTGTCCCTGTCCATATTATCGTTAATTGGTTTATAGCTTTTTACCTACAAAATCGGAAATAAAAGCGCAAAAAACAGTTTTCCGGATCCCATAGTTTAAAGATTTTTATAAATTTTACCCAAACCATTTCATAGCTTCAAAGGGTTCCAGTTCTTGCGCTTACATTTTCGCGCTTGGGACATTTTGTCGATTTATGTGTTTTATGAAAAGTAGTAGAACCTAAATTCAGAAAACAATCCTGCTATTATGTCTAATTTGCATTTGCATTATTAACAATATACATACATACTGTAAGGTAAAAATTTCGCAAAACAATATATACCTAATTGCTTACCAGCTTTCAAAACGTTTCCGAAGTATTTAGGTATCATATACTTTATACAACTTCTGTGAAGAGGAAATTAAATATATGACGCCAGTTTAGCTTTACTTTTAGATAAGGCTGGTGTAAATTGTAATTTTACCGATTATCATGTTGATACTTTGTAATCTTATAATAGTATGCAGGTTATTTTTTTTACTCTTTCAAGGACTATATTTAATCAGCCAATTCGACTAATTAGCATTCTCGCTCTAAAATCGCATGTGCATCAATCCTGTATTATAAGTGGCCTGGTAAATGGCTAAATTATCATATCACATTTCGCATAAGGAGTTAATGTCTTAATTATAACCACTGACCCGAGTATCGAACACATTTCAATAACGTATAAGGTTTCTATTAAGTACTTTAGTTGATCAAATTACTGCATTTTAGCTGCGCTTCTACACTTTATACCTATCCAGAGGCTGAAACATTATTAGCTTTCACATAATGTTCCGAATGGTATACAAAATCTTGGCACCGTTTAAAGTTTTTTTCCAGCAATCAGGGGCATTCGAGCGGGCCACAATCCCTCAATAAAAATGTCTTGTAACAATCTTAGTTACGTGAAGTTTTACCTGTTTGTAACTGTAACTAAGATCGTTGTGAGGGCCTTTTCTCAAAAAGGATTCACATGCCTCTAGATTTCTATGATAATATATTTCATTCATAGCTCGTTGTTTCACGGAAGTTTTCTGAGAGTGAGCAGAACTTTCCTTTTGCCCCGGCTTGCTCAAAGGTTGAATCATTAGTTTAATTGTCTAGCCACATCTATTTCTTGATACATGATTTAAGAGAATATAAAATAAAACGTAAGCAAACGTGTTGTTGCATCTCCTAAAATGAACTCCTTTGGACAAAACGTGTTTTTGACTAACTGACAATATACCGGGAAATCAGTCCACAAATGTGCATCTTTTATTCTTCTTTGCAATGATCTATTGAGCTTTCATATCACATGCCATAAGTTCGCAAGTTGTTTAAAAATATCTATATAGTGGTCCTTCTTCTACGCAGGGATTCGGAAATAATGTCGAGCTATTTCGGAGGGTGATTCTAGAGAATAAAATAATAAAATAAGCTTTTATAAACCTGCCCAAAAAATTGCTTCTTAAAAGAACTGGAGCCCCTTAAAGGGAGATCCCTGGAAGAGGTTATTCGCTATATTTTCTAAACTGAGCGAAAAAATTTTGAAATTTGGTTTTATGGGTAAGTGGAAATGGGGAAACTGTTCGCGTTAATAATTACAGATTTGATGTGATATGTAGGAAGTGTCGTACAAAATACTGTCTTAATTTTTTTTGTTTGCTATATTTTCTATTCCCATTTAAAGAATATCGGAATATATTAGGAAAGATAATAAAAAAGTTCTTTTCAGTCTTTCAGTGCCTGTAACAAGGAATTGTTAGCGATTGTGAAGCTTTTTGTACGATTTGAATCCTTAGAAACATAAAAAAACATCCTGCCATTTGCACGATTATTACCACCACAATATGCATGTTAATCTAAATACAAAATTTTCAGACTGGAAAACGAATGGTTCACACTTTGAATGACCTTTTGTGTTCATATAAATGTACGTTCTGTGAATTAAATGGCGTGAATGGCATGAAACGTAGTGTAGAAATTTTGGAATTGGCTTTGTATCTCTTCAAGTATGTCCTTAAAAGTAAATTGATTTTTATGGTTGAATGAGTTTGGAGAATTTTATCGGACAGTGCAGGCTGCGTATGTTGGATATCCCAGGTGCCCGTCGAGAAACCCATTTGAATTCTGTTTATTCCAATAACTTGTTCAAATTATATTTTTCATATGCTGATGTCGTGGAAAGCGTTTGAGATGTTTTCAACTGAAATGTTCCCCCTTACTTTCAGCGCCTACTTTATTATTGTTTTAATGCGGACCACATATTAGGTCTGGGTTATTGCAAGCGTCTGTATAAATTAAGATACGAACTTACTGCTGGTCGGGTATTGTTATAAACAAACCGGGTATTATGGGCATGTGTTTGACTTGCACATAATATATTTGCAGTGATATCAATCGTATTCTTAAAGCATCGCAAGTAGCAATTGTGTGTTCGTGAAAGTTCCCAGTGCTCTTAATAAGAGACGTATGTATTTTTACTTTTACTTAATAATCAATACGTTTTCTAACTTTAAATTATAATTGGGAAATCTTTAATAGATCTGTAGTTTGAGAACCAATCGGTTAAGCTTCATTTCATCAAGGTTAATTTTGTGTCTTATCTTATATCAATTTGCACAAGTACCATGATATGTTAATGGAAGCAATTGAATATTGCGCCCGTCGGTATTAGGGAATTTATCATACTAGGTACTTGTTATCTTCAAACTACTATTTTATTCTAGCTTTTGCAAAGGGAACCCAACTCTTTAAGCCTTGAGTTTTAAGTTTGACCTCAGTTCTTGATATTGATCCACAACATGGTTTCTATTACTATTCTTGGGCTGGAACCTTCGACTTAACAAAATAAAATAACTAAGTTGTCTGGTTTTTTAAAGAAGAATGAACTATATAAAAATAGAAAGGATATTAAACTGAGTTTTAATGTTCCTCCGAAAAAGCTACCGAAACGGCTGAGTAGTGAAACTTTATTCATGTCATTTTAATATGGTTTCTATTGTTGCTCAAATAGAGCAGACATTTTTTATCAATTACATACTCGGTCTAAATCAGAGTAATTTGGTTGTTTTCGTATGGTGTGTAATAAATTTAAATTTTCATGTTAAACAATTTTTAGTAGCACTAAAAATGCTTCACTCAGAAACGTATTATTTTTATGTCGACATACATTTTCATTTATACTTTGAACAATGTCATGCTGGCTTATAAATTAGCACGTATCATTAGTTGATATTGATAGAAAATATGAACTGATAACAAACACATGGAGGAAATACGGAAAATGCATAACTCAATTTTTTCCCCAATCAATCATAAATTACTCAATCGTAACTTGGTTGTATGTTATTATCTCGACTTGCACAAGGACCTGCAAATCAACATTTGAATTTTGACGCTTTCGCATTCTTTCTAAAATGTGAGCTTATTTTTTTCGTGATAAGGGAGCCTATGATTTTGTTATTTATTGTTTTGTTTGTCACCAGAAGTCATGTGAATGTGGCAAATGTTTTCATTTTCTGGATTCAAAGCACTGCCATTGATTGAATAAACTTTTTTGTGTTATTGGCTGAACCGAAATAGACTAAAGTTTGGCAACAACATCGCAGTTTAGTGTGTGCGGCTCGCAAAAAGAATCCACGTGATTATTACATTTTTGTTCGCAGTATTTGGGATTTGGCGCAATTTTGTTTTTAGGATGGGTCGTAAACAACAGCGACTAAAGTCTAAAAACTATGAATATACTCATTATCCGTGTAATGTTGTTTACCAGCTTGGTTTTTACTAATTGCACTTAGACCCGGAATCCTCATCTCCGAGGAATTTAATACGGCAAACAAGTATAATAATAATGAATCATGATTCAGTTGAGGAACAGTAATGATCTGTTAGGTTTGGGGATTAATTTTCATTTTTTTCAGATTTGCTGCTTACGATTTTATGATTTACAATATCGGGTAAACGTAAATTGATTCAACAGCAGAGCAACTACGTTATGCATATATTCTAGTTTTCTCGCAATGTTGTTTATTTGTTACAGCAGTCTGATTTTTCTTAATTAGGTACACATTATCTTCGGTTAAACTTCCAGTAGCTAATTATTGAATTTACAATTTCAATTTCGGTTCTTGGATATTGGTTCTTAATTCTTAATAGTTTGCCACTGTTACAGCATGTAAAGAGATTGCAGAAGAAAAGTTGTCTCCTTCGTATAATGAAAGTGACCTGGGTTCAGGTTATTAATAGGATAAGTCTAATTTTCGCATTAAATTTGCATAATACTAATAAGTTTTGAATCCAAGCTCTCATTAATATGGAACATCCAAGGGAAATTGTTTCGCAAGCAATATTATTAATTTGTGACAAGTACATAGATACTCCTGTGTATTGATTAGAATTTCTATCCTCATTTTCTATGCCCGTGTCAATGTTACTTTCAAAAATTTAGTGAATGAGCTAAAAGCTTTAGAAATTATCCAGATGTGCATGCAGCGTATTCAAATGCTACCCTAGAAATTACATTAGTCTCACTTTTCCAAGTGTTATACACTTGGTTTAAGGCATATATCTTGGCTGTGGAAAAAATCACGTACACATTTTATAATTTTCTGGCAAATGAATATGTGGGTTCCTCTTATATTAATAAATACATATACATATCAGTTATTTTGATACTAATTTGAAATCCGTAAGCTTATTGTTCACACTAAGATTTTCTTCTGTGAGCTTTATTAGTTACTTTATTTTAACAGCGGCCCAAAATTGCTTTTGCTCAATCAATGCTAATTTTTCATTTTAAATGTTTGTTAGAAAAGCTCGAATTCTTTATCTTGAGCAGATTATGCTAGTACACAACCATTTAATTGAATGCTTGCTTACTAATCTCGTTGCAGATTGAAAACTGATATACAAAGTAATAAAGAATTTAGTGGTTAATAAAAGCAAAGTACCATATATATATTGTATTTTGGTATACGAACATTTGTTTGGATTACGTATTATTGACGTCAATTGTTATTCGACGCACTCATTATCATTACTTAAAAATCCGCTGTTACTGTTAGCAGTAACTATGATGCCGATCTGATTGATTTCAAGGTTTTCCGTGATACTGGCTAGTTACTTATTGAATGAACTGAAAGTCATGGGTTTTGATTTCAATAGTGAACATTTTTCAACAATTCCAGTTTCAAAAATAAAAAAAAAAGACGCTGTTAAGATGATGATTTAGACCGTGTTTAACGCCCATATCTAATAACTGCTCAACTAAGCTAATGCCAAAATACATTTGAGTTAAGTGAAATATCCGTTTTTCTGGATAGGTGAGCGATTATTACACAATATTTAGTGGATTTGGATTCAATATATCCGCAAATTAAACAGTAGTTGCTGAATAAATACTGCTGAAATCCAAAAAGTTAAGTACCTAGAAATTGCAATATTTACTTGAAATTGGACATGCATGTTTCTAATTAATAAAATAAGTAGCTGGGTGAAGTAAACGATGAAGCATGAACTGATCAAATTTCTTTACCAGATCTCTTACTTTGTTTCGATTTGAAGACATTTAACTGAGTTGGAAAAACATAAATTTTAATCAGAAGCTAATATTGAATAGATAATTAATAATCACTTCATTAAACCGCTTGTAATTGGCCGGGCTTTGGTGAATCCCTAAAATAAATGGATTTGCAAATCGCAAATGGCTTGCACGTGGTAACGTGCACGCGGTTCATAATGCTGTTGTTTTCATAATTTTTTCAGCATATAATCAGTAAAACAAAACAGTAATTTCAGCAGTAATTTTATTATTGTATGATAAGTAGCCAGTTTATGGCTACAGTTGTTTTCTTTATTTTTAAAGCACAGACATCTTGTTTTGGTATTTGGTCTTGTAGGTATATAAATAACGAACAGCAGTCACTATTAAACGTAGTAAGATACGAAAATATGTTAAATGTGGGAAAGTCAAACAAAATGGTGTTTTAAAAATGTTAATTTCTATTACTTCCAGAAACATTTGCTCAAACGATTATTATTTTTTATAATGTTAATGAAATATTATTAAAACACCGTTTAATACTCTATAAAGCTGTACTATCAAATGTGGAGTTAAATGTTTTATTTTCGGCCCAAGTCCTAGTGGATATTTTTTTCAAATAAAACAAAATATGATATTGTGAAGAAACGATCGACCAATATTTGAAGGTAAAAAATTACTATGGTTCGTAGAATTAATGAACAAGTGTCCACGATACATGTCCGTATTTAAAACAACGCAATTGATAGTGGAGCGAAAACGAAATAATTTTAACAAATTTCTGGAAGTAGTCGGAACTTTTGAATCACCACCAGCTTAATTTAAGCGACTTCGTATCTCTAACGGTTTATACGAGCTCCCAATGGTACCACCTCGAATTTGTAACGCCCTGTATAAATGGCAACAGTAACTGAGTAACCTCGTATAGCTTGCAGAACCGTTTGCTACTTGAAAGGTCATTTATAAAATCTGTTTTACCCTGACTGGTTGGGTAAATTTTAAATATGTTTTATTGCAATACTATGCCGAAATTCCGTTTAGTATTGCGGCTAAGAAAGCCGTTATTAAAATGCCGCCAGACAAAACAAAAGCTAAGTAAACTAAACATTGCGTCATATACCTATTACGTTTAAAAAGTTATCGATTATTTCCGTCTGATTTCAATTATTCTGGATAAGAGCATGCGATTTTTATCGGTGGAATTGTCGCTGTTATCGGCAATATTAAAATTTTAAAGAGGTATCTACATTTTTTTAATTCGGGTTTCAATGGCTTTGAGTTTGATGAGTAGAAAAGTATGACTAAAGTCTAAAAATATCTTAAATTAGATTATATTAGTGATGCGTAATACAGATTTTTAATTGAATTTAACGCTTTTTGCCCCCCGATAAATTATTATAATAGAATCAACCACATTCATGATAATGACATGCTATGTAAATTATGACTGGATACAACTGTGCTAACACATTCAATTATTGTTGATTAATTTCATCTAAAACACATTATGTAATTGATGCATGGTTTCAACCATCCAACTCACGCACATGTCCAACAATGACATGTATCTTTAATATCATCCCTAGCCTTTATTGCTAATTAATTTAATAGCTGCTATTCATCATATGAATCAATAGTTTCATCTATGTGACCTTAAAAAAATGCCAAATTTAAGGTGTTTTATTAACAACATTTTTCTGAACAATATTCAAGATCAATTTTCTTTTTCAGTATTTTGGTGAACCTGTTCTGGTATACATGGAGTTCCAGTTGGACAGTGCGGAATATTGTCAGGCTCAACACAAATAAATTACTTACAAAGAGGCAAAAACTAATTCCTGAACTTAGTCATTTTGCAAAGTTGCCATAGTTTTTTGGATTTACCTCAGAAAACCAAATAAGCTGTGTGTCTAAAGAAAATAATTTTTCTCTTACCGCTATTTCTACGAATGATGAGCTTTTCCTAGTTGTTGAGTTCTTTTTTACATTGCTGAAGCATATCAACTAGTGTAAATACCTACCTAAACAAGTTTCGTAATCCTTATCCTATTAAATTGATTTCGAGAGACTGATATTTTCTAATCGACGGAATCTTCGAAACTAAGCCAATAATAATAGTAATAATAAATCAATAATCAGTGCCGAATTTTATCATTAAACAAAAAGGAATGACCACCGGCATCATGAGGCAAAAGGACATTCGACCTGCTCCAGCAGAAATTGAATACAAAAATTTCAAATTTTTGATTACCGATAGACCTTCAGACCAAAACATACTACTTTATATTCAGGTAAGTGAACGCCGAATACCTTAAGCAAACTTATGGCAACGTTTGGTCACTGTTTTTTGAAACCTTCATTGTGTGTCTCGCAAAGATGGTAAAGTTGCGTGCAAGTTTCACTAAGCAGATATTTAACTACCCCACGTTTCAAGGATTATAGTAATGAAAACATAAATGAACTAGCAAATTAATATTTCGTGGCTTTAATTGCTTTAGTAAATTACTTGAAAGATAGGAAGCGACCGATTTTATTCAGAACGTCTTGGCCTTTACCCTTTGTTGAACCCCGATCAATGTTACTTTTTTGTTCTTCACGGGTACCTTAATCACATTGTGTTTGAAATGGGTTGTATAATTTAATTTGCAACCGATTTGACGTGTTTGGGAACAAAGAAACTGAAAGATACAAACATTCTGAATCCCAAAGAGTTGAGTACATACTACCAGATTTATTGGTTTTGTGAAATTTGTACTTTGGGAAAGTAAACGCATTTTATTTATATTTGCAAAAATGTTTTTTTGTAAAATTCATATTTAAGAATGCGACATTTTATATGCCTACTCAATAATCACACGGTTTTTTTATTATTTATTACATTGTACGTTTGTAGTTACTTTTTATTATTCTACCCAACCCTGTTCTAACAGTGACATGCATTTTCATTGCTTAATCCAGAGGTCTCCAAACTACGTCTCGCGATAGCACACCCCTTTAATTTAGTTTGTTAAATTAAATCAAACGTTCCCTAATAATAATTAGATAATACTATGGGAATTTATTAACTGACGAAAATGAAAAAATGAACATAATTCCGCAAGAATAAAATCCAAAATCCTACACATACGAGCAAGATAAAGGATATCAAAGAAAAACTACAACCCTGGTTGCCATCTACATTTCTTTCTACAAAATAAACTGCTGTCCGGATCCAGACCTCTGAAATTTCCTAAATCCTTCATTTTTACTAAAAAAATTCAACGCCATTTAGTGGCTTAAATTTAGAACCGCATCAAGTCTGATTATAATCTTGATCTGGACCACTTACAGCCTGAAGGGCGCTGGACAACAAAAAACTGTAATAGTCTGACGGATCCTGGCCGCTGAAATTCTCTAGCACGAATCGTTTGATGAAAATAATTTGTTTAGTGTGTTAAATTTGGAAAAACAGTGCGAAATCTAAATTGGAAAGTCAGGACCACTTGCAGTCTCTTAAAGCGCTTTTCGGTAGACCATCATAAAGTAATAACAGAAGAAAAACACGGTTAATTGATACTTTGCTTCGAAGATAATTACACTTGTGTTCGCGAACGAAACAAAGTAAAATTTGTAAATCTGAGCCATACCTATTGAGAATACAAGAACTGTATGGTAGAATATAATTGATAGCAGAAAACCATCAAAAAATTATACACAGTGTAAAAGACAATACAGAACTTCGTCGTTCCTCGTCGAATAAATGTGCCATGCAACAACATCATAAAATACTAATCAACAGTAAGAGACTAAAAGCTCTACAGCTACATGGCAACCACGGGCAAGCAAAACTTACCGAAAGCTGCCTCGTGCCAGCTGGAAAGAAATAAGAAAATGTGTTTAGTAGAGCAGCAAATCTGTCCAAAGCCATGTTATTAAAAATAAGAAATGTAAAGAATGAACTTCAGTTGATTTCCGAAAAACAAAAATCAGTTCCAACTAAAGGATTTGTAGATTAGAGATAATTCTTACCAGCTTTCTGCAAGCTGGCGCCCCATCCTCGATTTTCCACCAATTATTCCTCAAAAAGATCACACAATGAAAATGCATTCCGAATTGGAAACATTAATCCTGCACATGCAAGAATAAACCACCGCACTTACCATAAAGGCCACAATGATTCAATTTTTTTTTCATCTAAGTACGCGATTCACACGACACAAAGGACCTATATCGTACATTGCCTGTAACAAACTGAATATTCAGACACTGTCCAAAAAACTCATGCGAGCTCGAAGGCATCGAACAGAACCAACATGATTAGATAATCATTTGCTGGGTCACCCTTTGGATGACTCGTTGCTTTGCTTGGCAGTTCAATTTCAATTTTTTTATTTATTGACTATTTTGTACTAAGTGCCTGTTCGTTCGCATGGCAATATTTTCAAAAACACTTCAGGTTTCAACTCGTTTGGATGCTGCAAATTTTGAGTCATTTGAGGTTGATATTTTGTGCAAATCCTAGCTAAATGGCAGGCCTTGTGAGCTACGGAATACGTAACTTGATTTTTACGAAATTTTTCCGATGAGTCTTCGGCTCGATTTTTTCCGAAAATTGTAACTTTTGAAGCCTGATATGTTGGGTAGTCTATAGGAATATTTCACTTGGTTTTGACAAGTTTTCCCATTTGCTCGATTTTTTAGAGCTAATTCAGCTTGATGTTTTTGCAAAAGCCTGACTAAATGGCAGACCCACATTTAAGCCATGCCATTATTTATTAATGTTTCTTTGGTCCCATCACCAAGAGCGATGGAATACGTTACTTGCGTTTGACAACATTTTTTCGATTAGTCTTTCGCGCTCGCTTTTCATGAAAATTCAAGCTTTTAATGCTGGATATGTTGTAAAATCTACTTAAATGACAGATTCAAATTTTCAGTACAATTCACAAATTTAACCTATACCATGTGGAACAACCTAAAATTATCAACTTGCTTACTTTCCGATATAACCGCAAGTTATATTAAGTGCGGATCTTGCAAACGTTTTAGATCGCCTGCTCGCAGTGATTTTACTACCCCGTCCAAATTAAAAAAAAATACTCATTGAAGAGTGATGCAAGAAGGGGAAATGTGCGATTTTTTTGTTAATTTTCTGCCTATAGGTAACAGAATATGTTCTTTGACTATGGCGCAAAACTAGTACTCGTGCGATGAATAGCTATCAAATTATAAGCGAAAAAGTAAGCCTTGGGTAACATTAAAATTAATTAAAAAAATTGCCTCCTGTAAAAGCTAATAAATGTTATTATCCCTTTCTTGCATCAGGGTCTTCAATTGTACATAGTTTGCCGTTGCCATCTATAGATCGAACCGTTCCCCCGTGTACACACACCCTGTATATCTACTTTAATAATTTTCGTTTGGTGACGCTTGGTTCAATTAGTTGCCCTTTATTTCGCGGAATCGAGGTTAGTAGGTCTGGGAAAGAAAGATACCTACGGTATTATAACGTTGCTATAGGTAAACTTTATTGCTAGTCGCAAAATAAGGCAGACAACATGTAATTTAAAATCCAAAGTAGGCCATTGCACGATATGCTTCCCAAAATAGGAAGCTTAATGGCTCTGTTCGATGCTAAAAAATTGCTGATGCATGTCACATCGTCGAAGTAATGCTTTCGGATATTGATAAGGTTAATAGCCAAAAATGTTGGTACAATGCAATTACCAAACGCTCATATTAATTAAAGGGCCTTGATTTGTAGAAACAATTTTCATTCAATTTTGATCTTAATATAAAGCAAATTGCTTTACAAATCGAATTGTTTTATTGTTTATTTCAACATTTCAATATTCATTTTATTGTTTATTTCAACATTGAACAAAATCAATTGACCACAAATTGGGGCAACAATTGTTCAAATCGAATGTGATTTTGACGTAAAATGTGCATGTTAGTTACATATTATTAGGAGGCCACAAATGGCATGCATCATCATTTCATTACGTAAGTCAAATGACTCAGAGCGTCAAGGTTTAATTTTTTTACTGACTTGGGAATAACCCCTATTTGTCCGACCGAAAATTAGTTTAGATAATATTACAACGCAGTTGTTTATTGCTTTTTCAGCCAAGTGGCAACACGGTAATACTTAACGCTAATTACCACAGATTGTGATATACTTAAATGTAGTTTTTTTGTGTTCTATCTAATGCGAATTTTGGATGACTAATTCGTTGTGAAATCGTCGCTCATAGTAATTGCCGTTTCCTGTTGCAGTGGATTTTTTTATGGTTTAAATTAAATTTTCTGACCGTATGATGTGAGCTTTTGAAAAAGGAAGACTACCGTTGTACGAATATTCGTTCATTCAAATACTTGGTGATCATCATTCACGATTTTATCAGTCAAAACGAAAATTCCTTGAAAACCAAATCCATAACTATGCCCCAAAAGATCTTTCTAAGTCTACCAACATATTTTTGAACTTTTTGAACTGAAGACCACCGTGTTTCTCAGTTGACATCAATTTAGGAAGGGCATGTATTGTGCTTCCGGGACAAGCCACTGTTACGTGTTTGAATGGTGAAACTTTACCTGTTCACGTGTTGTTAGTATAAAGAAAAAGATCGTTCGTTAGTCTGGAGGAAGTTTTTTACTTGTAATTCGTTTCTTCTTTGTACTGTCGATTTTAGTTTCATTTATGTTGTCTTATATCTTCATATAGTATTATTCTGTGAATATTCTTTTTTCGATTCTTTGAAGTTGCTGGAATGAATATGGTCGTAAGCAAGTTGAAAATCGTCGATTCATTGTGGTGCTCTCGACCTTTTGATCTCTTAAAATTATCTTTGCCGTTGACGCGACGTCGTTTTACGTATTCGTTTCTAATATCAGCGAGCATTTAGCATTACTACGTTTTGCACTTGGCGCAACCATCCATCAATGCCAGACATGTTTTTCTCAAAACTCTTTTATTTCATCAGAAATAAAAGTTCTAGGGCGTAAATAAATATCCCATTTAAATAGCTTATTAAATCTTAACAAAAATTATTCACACAGTTCTAATAATAATAGAAGACTAGAACGATTGTCCTCAGATGTATTTTCTTTATTCAGCGACTCACTTTGAAATGGCACTGTGCCAACGGTTAATACAACTTAATTTTGGACGAAATTACATTCCTTTCAACTATATTTTTAAAAATAATTTTTGAGGCTACTGAGTACTGTCTGCTAATACCTTTTTTGCGAGTAAAAGCTCATGAAGATTGAAAATTTATAAATTTTAATACTGTATTATTTAATTTGAATGCTTTCTTTGATAGGAACTGCAAAAACATAGAGTAACAGCAGTTGTGCGGGTCTGCGAGCCATCCTACAAGATCGATGAGCTGCAGAATGTCAATATCGAAGTCTTTGATTTGATGTATGATGACGGCACCTTTCCACCAAATGACATAGTGGAAGAGTGGTTTAAAGTTTTGAAAAATCAGTTCAATGAGCACCCAGATGGTTGTGTTGCTGTTCATTGCGTCGCTGGATTAGGACGTGCACCTGTGATGGTTGCACTAGCGCTTATTGAGTTAGGTCTCAAGTATGAAGAGGCTGTGGAACGTATTAGAGAGTAAGTCTCCAGGGCAAGATAATCAATTTCTTCGAAAATTCGTGTACGAATGATGGGTTTACTTTCAAGCGGAGTTTGTGCGACTATTATTTTAGCATTTTTTTAACAGCTTATCGCCTCGCTTCCAATTTAGTGTATGCATGTGTGTGACGGGATAATCAAAACAGCACAAAAATTCACTTCAAATAATGTCAAGGGTATTTAACTAAATGAAGTCAGGTCTATTTACAGCGGCTGATGCGAAATGAAAATTCGAATTACTTATGGTTTTTTAATGTGTTTTAAAATGTGCTCGCGTCTTAAACAGCCTTAATTTGGGAATGTCAAACCTCCGAAGTGAAGCTGATATTATTTGTCTGGGTAAATGTAAATGAAGAAAGTAATTGTATGTATAGTGGATTTTTAATGTAAAGGAACACAGAAGAGTCGCTTTGTTTAAAGATTTCACTGGTTTTCTAGTCAAGAAATTGATTATAAAAATACGTCCGCTACACATTGTGCAATTGGTTGATTCAGCCTCGAACTCAACTCGAAATGCACGTACCCAATACAAGGTGGCCCCTAATATCAATTTAAGTAGTTAACTTTGAAAGGCACATTTTTCGGCTTCAAAAACAAAGCAAATTGACTCATTTATTTCTACTTATTAACTGATCATTTGCATCATGGCATAAATAAAATGCAAATAAATCAGGTCTAGATTATCAGAGGTTTTTGTTGAAATAAAAAACGCGAAGACAAAACAACGAAATTATTTTAATTAGAAAGTGGAAAGGAAGGATACAGATTTGGCTAATATTTTCGATGTTTTTTTCAGAAAGCGGCGAGGTGCAATAAATGCGAAGCAATTGGCGTTCCTGGAAAAGTACCGTCCGAAGTCTCGTCTAAAAGCCAAAAACGGACGGCAAAATTCGTGCTGCATGCAGTAAAAGAATTTTCACCGAAAATTCATTAACTTAATATGTGTTCATCTCTTAAATATACAGGACATTAATAGTAAAGTCTTAAAAATATGTGTGGATATACGTAAAATGAACAAAAAAAATTGCTTCCTTTCATTTCGTTAGAAAAATCAAAAAATAATTTTGAATTGATGTGGAACATGTCTTAGAATTATTGATAAACATATGACTTTAGGATAAATATATATACTTGTTGATTGGTTTCGGCTACAGGTAGTTTGTCTGGTAGAGTAATGAACGTGCGTAATTCTCAGAATAAAATTAAGTTTCCTTTTTATTTAGATTTTAATTTAAAATTTACTTGCACTTTGTATTCCTGATAATTTACTTGTGTTTTTATTTTGAGAATGTTATTTATTCAGGATATTCTAGTAAATTTATTGATAGTATTGTGACGAGTATATGCTAGTTCTTTCATTTTTAGGAATCTGCTTGAAATTCATTTGTGTTTGTAGTAATTTTCAACTTTAGCTATTTAGGCTTATATGACGGCAATCAATGACATTGAAACAATGTACTAAGTTAGTTTCTGTATCACGGTGTAAGTGCTATTATTTGTTACCGTAATACATAAGATTTTAAATGTATATTAACTTATATTTATTTGAAGTCTTTTTATTAATCAATCATCACGTTAGCTTTCAAGATTTTTATTGTAAACCCCAAAAATATATTTTAATATTATGGGTAGTTGTGTGTAGTTTTATTTCTAAAATTAAATACCTCTGCTGATTTTGGGCTAATTTCATTGAATAAGAAAAGATCACAATGGAAATGCGGAAAACCTACTCCGAGGTACTGTTCCCTAAATTTGCAAGGGCTTAGTTCAACAATCCCGAAATCTACTGATCATCAATCTACAATTCAAAAACTTCAGGTTTTTATTGTATGAACGAACAGGGTGATAAAAAACATTTAGGTCGACTAAACTTGCGAGTCTAACTTGCTGGCAACGGCTTCTTTAAATATGTGAGAGCGCCTTACCCCGTCTAGGTTGGAGTCATTCACCTTCCGAAGAATGGGCTAAAGGAAAAGTACCAATTAAACGAGTTGTGTCTGAATTTAAAGGGCGACCGATCATGTTTGAATTATTTATCGTTAATGGAGAGCTCTAGACAGAATTTTACTTGATGCCTGAAATAATGTTTACATTTTTAATAAATCCAGAAAAATATATACACATTTACTATCAATGTTGAAGAATTGGTATAAACTGGCGGAAAAAATGGGAAAGTGCTAAATAAATAAAAATGAAAAAAAAAACAAAGTCATTATAAGGTGAGTTTATAACAGCAAAACGATGCAAGCAAGCCTTTATTTTTTGTACTAAAACAATACAGCTTTTAGTCTCAATTAAAACTGACCTAATTAAACTATTTAATTATAAAATTACTAAAAATGCTGATCGCTGCGAATGAAAAGTAGGATAATCATTCAAGTTTTTTACTAATTGAGTAAAAAAAAGTATTCATGAAATACCCAGGGGTTGGAAGACGACATATTGCAAATTGTGCCGTTCCCACAGTCACAACTTGGGTGGTACCAAATTCCGTTGATCTATTGCTAAAATCGGCCTACAAAGTTCATTACGCAAATTTTTTCGGCTACTATTTGCAGCATTTTTCAGTATTAATTAAGTTTTAATTGATGATTTGAATAATCTAGAAAGAGACGTGCAAACACGACGAACTGATTGGAAAAAGGATGTGAAACCTACACGCCGATGGATGCTGGCAGACAAGTAATCCCCGGGAGTTATTTATTTCGAGGCTTTAATCATTTAGTCCAAGTTTTAATTCTTTGGAATGAATTCGAGCAGTTGGAAATAGTATATCTATATTACGTGATATTCAGAATTAGAATTTAGATGCAACGTTTTAGTTGCAGAAAATGAAAATATTTATTGCAAATATTATAAATTCAGATACTTTTATTTAACTAGGCATTAAATGTTACGGCTTGTTACTGACGATTTAAAAAAATTGGTTTCATATTGTGATTATTATTATGTATAACAATATTTCTTACTCTCAATTTGAACTCATCTTCTCCGCAAGTTTTTTAAAATAAAATGAAACTATTTTAAGGGTTTTGAGTTGGTGTTTTTCTCGATTATCTACCTATATTTAACATCTATCACTATGCTCATGTTTAAATGTTTAAACATCTAAAATGAGTTTGTGATGTAAAGTGATCAGAGGGCTTAAAACTTAGTTTTATAAAAGATAACTGAATTAATTACAGGATGATATAATTGTAACGTAAAGGCAATTATAGGTAATAACAACATAATAAGTTGTAATGATTTTATAATTGCAAAAGCAGGTAAATTACACAAGAACTGAAAAAATACAGTCTTTCATGGTAGTATACGGGATGTTAAGGCAATTTATTTCTAAAGCTGCTGTTGAATGAGAGATAAGTTTGCCAAACAGTGATCGTCACTATGTTATACAAGCTACAATTTTAGTATAAATTTGACTTAAATGAATTTTGAAATGGAAATTTGAATAAATGCGAATTTATAATTTAGATAAATACTCATCAATCTCAGGCAAATGTGCCAACCCAATTGACTTTTTGTTGTTTTAAATTAAAATTTTACTGACCCATCGACAGGAAAAATGGAGAAAAACAACTTTCTCTAAGCGAAATTTAAGATATTAACTATTATGTTGGAGAATCTATTGTTAGCCTTAAAAACGACTATTAACTAATTATTATACTTTTACATAAGTACCATTTCCTATCCAATCGACAAAATTACTATTAAATTTGCAGATCTAAGTTGTTGAAACGATTAATTTGCAAAATAATTGTTTCACCTAATTGAGTGTCGTTTTAATTAATTTTATACGAAAATAACGATTTCAAATTATAGGCTGCCCACTATACTCATGAATCCTTTATAACTAAAATTTATTTAAAATATATACCTGAAAATTAAATAAATTTAACTAATTTATGAAACCTCCACTAAATCAAAAATAGATTAATCTGTATTAGTATTGCGAAGGAAAGACTAATACTTAAAATAAAAAAAAAATCAACTGCCTAAATTAAGTAATTCCATATTGTTCTTTGAAGAACCACCTCAGTGCAAATGAAATGGGAGTCTGGTTACCAAATGTTGATCCTTCCGGGGAAAAGGTCAGAATGTATAATAAAATATGACTTGAAGCAAACGAAACTTTACATTGAACAGCCAATACTTTGAGCTTACGTTGCTCTAGAACTTTAAGTATCATTAGCATCATTACTAAAAGAGATAAATATTTTGAAATCTAGTCATATACCAACGGACTATGGAGCTTCCAATTCTGGCGACTAAGTAAAGTGTTGAAGAAAACGAAAGCGCTTGTACGACTTGTATGGACTATGGCTTTCAGTGTTCAGTGTGTGGTGGTGTTAACGTATCATGCCGAATTTAACATGGGCGCTGTTATATGCAGTGATCATAACTTCAGTGACACATGTTCGGTTGGATGAAGTAAAAGATAGTGAAACTGTCGCCGCCTTATACGAAGAAGGGACACAAGCTTACCTGGAAGAAAGATTTCCAGTATGCGTAGAAAAATTGGAACAAGCCCTGGAAAAATACCGGTGGCAAAGAAGGAACACTCAGAATTGTAGATTAAAGTGCAAACAGGAGAGCGAGGCCTCAGATACACTGTTTCCGGTCGATATTGAAAACTTGCGGTTTTTTGAAAAAAATATCAAAAACACCCTTTGCCTTATTAACTGCAAAATAGATAGCAATGGAAATAATGATAATGTCGATGATGAAATCCAGAAACTGTTTGAGGAAAGAAAACCGTATGAATATCTGCACTTATGTTACTTTAAGGTAAAGTAAATCACCAACAAATTTAAATACTTACTCACAGCCTGATGTAACCGAAACTAATGTATTTTTAATATATTTTGAATATAAAACTGCACATATTCAAATTTGTAACCATTAATGACCACACAGACCACATGTTGCGTGTTTGATTAAATTAATAAGTATTACGCACTTCAATTTATACATTTAATTGTATATTGTATATAAACAGACATAATTTATTTTTTCAAAATTTGAAAAATCACAATTTCGCCAGAAACTGAAATTAGGGATTAAACATATTTTAAAACTTCTTTCTATCTAGTTCTGCATTTCATAAGCAACAACCTTTTAACGAAATGAAATTTCGTTTCCAGGCTTATAAATAAGAGATCAATAATTAATCACCCTGGCTTTTAAACTATGTAGTTATTAGGTATATAGTTAGAAAAAGTTGCTTGAATAGTCAACTATTAAAGACAAATGAGGGCAATTATCACTGTAAGGAAGAGTAAAGATTTCCGCATATAATTCCGGTAAAATACGTTGATCCAAGCAATCATTGATAAATATTCTTCGTCTTTAAACATCTGGAAAATTTATGGCACATGGATACCCACATAAAACTCCAGCTTTATAGATCCACTGTCATAAAACTATAACTAAATATATTTTAGGGACAAAAGAATAGCTTTCAGGCTGTATTTGATTTGAAGAGTGATGCAATCAAAATGGGTTTCGCTCCTTTTAAAATATCCAATTAAGTAATTAGATTTGGCTAGCACTGGTTGTACCAATATGGATGTTTTCCTAACATTTCTTCTCAAAATCATCAAACATATACAAATATATGGCTGATCATGGCTATTTTCCTGTTATTGCTTCTCGATTTTGAAAGAATGGCTGCCCACATATGAACATTTCAAAACGCATACCTAAAGAATGGTTGGTGGGCGGTCAATGGATTACGAAATAGATCAGTAAGTATCAGTCAACATTTAAACATGCTGCCGACAAAAACATAAATATCATATGCTATCTTAAATTGAAGCATTTCATCGTTAGTGAAATGATGGATAAAAATTTGAGATTCATTTTGTTGTTTTGAGGTGGAAATTAACTTCAACAACACCCCGTATAGTGCAGTACTAGTTTTTTCTAGAATGAACTACTCTGGCCGAGTGATTGCGAAATCCTACAAATAGGATGTTTTTAACACATCCATCCAATATTTACGTTATCATATCCAGATGCGGGCTTACTAATAATAGGCCGATGACCTAGTTTGCAAATTTATTTTCATACATTTTTCGCAATGAATTTAATAACTAAGTAGAATATAAAATTATGCTTTATTTATTGTAAACAAGGAAATGACTGATGTTTTAGCTTTCACAAACTACCTCAAAGTATTTGCTGATCATGCATATTGTTTCTCAATGGATAATTAAGTATGATTCGATAATTCATTGATCAGTAAATACTATACTATTTACAGAATATGATGTTTAAAGTTTACAAAACATTTTTTTAAACAAATATAGAATTTGAAGATTAGAGAACTATTAAGTTAAAAGTTAAAGTAGTTTAACGCTAATGCTTGAAACTCGATCGTTTGCAATGTTCCGGTGATCAAGAACAAGAAAGTTTGTATATTCGTTAAAAATAACATAAAGCCAAGTTATTTATAAAGTTATTGCCTGGTTATTCATTTGCATGGTTTGACCTCTTCATATAACATTCACTTTCAGATTATATGAAGTGATGATTATATGAAGTGATTATATTATATGATTATATATATTTACTGGATTTAACTATTGGTAGCTGCTTCAGGTACATTGTTAACGTATCAAATATCGGGTCACATAAAACTGTTGAAGCGAACAATTTTATTAAGTAGATACCTAAATTGTGTTTTCTTCCAGGTAAATGATGTGCAAAAAGCTGCATCTGCAGCATTCACCTATCTGGTTTTAAATCCAGACCATAAAGTGATGGCAAAAACCTTAAAACAATACTCTGAACTACCTGGAGTTGATTTAAAGGATGTCATCAATTTTGAAGCAAAGGTAATTGTTACTATTTCTTCATTTCCAAAACACTCAAAAATTTCAGTTTGGGTAAATTATAATTATTAAATAGCAATGAAAAAGGCTTAAAATGAACTAATGAATGAGTCAGTTGTTGGAGTTAACGAAAATATTTATAATTGCATTATAGTCTCTAGTATTAATAAATTATTGATTTCTCAGTGCTCTTTTCCTCCTCCTCTCAGTTTAATCCAAAAGCTCTGAACCTCTTATACGTATTAATTAGGCATGGGTAATTTAACTAAGTTAATTTTTGGGGAGTTAGCGCAGAGATGCCGAAAAGGCTTGTTGCGCCAACCCAACGCATCGGTATAGTAACTCACCGGTGCAGTTGCTTTGCAATCACCCATTTGGTAAAATGTTGCTCCTAAAAAATGAGGTGACGTTTTTTTTTGTTTGATTGATTCCTGCCTCGGGCCTCGTAAAGCTTTGGGTTAAATGCTAAGCGTAATTAAAAGTGCGGCACAGTGAGAAGCGATGAGTTATAACGAAAAACTCAGAAACGAAAAATACATTCGCATCGCATTTTTCGAATGTTGATGTGAAAACGTTTTTACGCTTACTCTTCATTAAAAAAATTCCAACTTCCAAATTAAAGCTGGTAGAAATTTGAAAGATTGACCTTAATGTAGGAGACGTTTTTTTTAATGAAGTTTTAGCGAAAACTTGCACCTAAATGTCTGATATTCAAATATTTGTGTGACTTGTGACAAACCTACCAGACATTACTCACGCGCGTTGTTATAACTGAATCGCCGCCCAAAATATTCCCAAAGTTTAAAAATTTCTCTGAAGGAATCAATAATTTAATGGGATCCAAATCCACACTATCAGTAAGCTGATGCTTTTTGAATGGAATACGGCAACCCAAATTTCCATATCTGAAGAGGTTCATTAGCGAAAAGCTTCACATGAGCTTGATATGAAAAATACAAAGCCGCCCAAAATATCCCCAAAGTTTAAAAATTAACTACAAAAGAACCAATAGCTTAATCAATACCAAATCCAGCCTACATGTGAGTTGATGAATATCGGACTAAAAACTACCCATATGTACATGTGAACTTACCGAAAGCCGCGTAGTGTCACCTGGAAAGAAAGAAGAAAATGTGTTTAGTACAGCAGGAAATCTGGGCAAAGAGAAACTTATTTAAAATCATGAAGAGAGAGAAATATAAAAAATCCGTAAAACGTCAGTTGCTTGTAGGAAAACTAAACTCAGTTCAAGATAAAAAATGTACAGACTACAGATCATTCTTACCCGCTTTTTGCAGGCTGTCGCCTCATCCTCCATTTTCTACCCATTAATCCTTAAGAAGTCCCTACACTCTTACAAACTCCCGTACTTGCCATAAGGGCCACAATGTTTCTATATTTCCCATCTAAGAATGCGATCACCGACCAATTTCGTCCACTGTCGGTAGCAAACTGAACATTGATACACTTTTTCGAGAAAAAAGACACCGAACTACAGAATAAACATGGTTATTTAATCATTTAATTGTTCGCCCTTTCGATGATTCATGCTTTATTTGGCAGTTCGATTTCAGTTTGTTTATTGTTGGCATTTTTGTATAAAGTGCCTGTTCGCACGATAATATTTCCAAAGGCAAATTTCACATTCCCACTTAAGGAAAGTCAACAACTAAACGGCAAACGCTCCAAGTGTCGATCTTTCACTAATTTAATTTTAAATTTAGAGCGATTTTGATTTGTCTGAATTTCACTCAGCTGCAGTGATTAACGTACAACGCCAAAACTAAAATTAATAACCGATTTAACAAAAAATCCGAAAATAAATCGCTTAAAAATGAGAGTGTTGCTGAATTTCCGAGCGATGATAGAAACCAATGAAATTTCAACTCATTAAAAATGTCCTTTAAAAATTCTGATCCGGTGCAGTGAGGCGCCATGCGTTATAACTGACCAACTCACAAAGCGGCATCAATTCAAAAGCGCAACTCAACACAGTGTTACCCAATCCTAGTTTAATAAAAGCTGTAAGATAACGATCCTTTGAAAAATCGCTTGATTGGCTTTTTTCAGGTATTCCTATTGCAAAATCCTTAAGTGAATGCATAAAACAGCGGATTTTTTTTGTGCGCAAAAATTGCTGGGTCAAAAAAATATTGGGCGGCAAAAAATATTCTTCTTCAATTTTTTATTCTAAGTACTTGGATTCAGGTACTATGTCCTAAACTTAAAAAATGAAAAATTATTTACCAAAAAGACAAGATCCCAGAAGAGTTTATTAATCGCCTTGGATATTGTGAAGCCGTAAATTTTGGCACACATTTTTAACATTTAATTTGTAATTTGATTGTCGTTCTGTTTGTTCGAAAATTGGTCCTTTTCAGAACTACAGAGATTTGAAAGAAATCCACGCTAATTAATGATACAATCGTAAATTTCTCTGTACCTGTTAAGTTTAAGTATAGCACCTATTACCTGAATCATACTTAGAATTCAATGGAGATTTGAAAAATTTAAATATAAAATAGGTGCTTCTATTTGAAAAAAATATGTAGATGATGGTAATTTATTTTTGAACCCCCTATATAAATAATTTTGATATAAAAAGATGCATTTGCAAATAAAAATTGACGGGTCTGAGTTTTTCGAATCAAATTTATTTATGACAGGAAAACCGTTTGAAATATTCTAATGAAATTCAATAGCATTTGAGAGCTAAGAAACGAGTAACTAACCCTTCGAGTTGCCTTAATAACCTTCGAGTTGCACAAAAATTACAATTATCAGAGACCTATAGAAATCGTTTTTTTCTTGCAGGATTTCGTTTATCTGTACGTATATGGGTCTGACGCTTACGAGAAGAAAGACTGGGATAATGCAATAAATAATATGGAAGAAAGTCTAGCGTCTTATTTGCACGAGGAGGAAGAGTGTAGAGCTCAATGCGAAGGTCCTTTTGATGCTGGCTGGTATCCAGACTTTGTTCCTGCAATTGCCAGTAAGCGATTTAATAAAATGAATTTTCATAGAGATGATTAATATAACAGTGCTCGCTTTCAGATCATTTTACCTACGTGCTAAAATGCAAGCAGGGTTGCAAAAAAAAGTTGGGATCTTTAAATGGAGAAATCCATGCCGATCTACTGGCGAGCCATTACAATTACTTGCAATATGCGTATTTTAAAAGTGAGTGCAATTGTTAAGTATTTGTTTAAACGGTTAATTATTTTTGTTGTTATCTATACGATTTTCAGAAAGGAATCTGTACGCAGCTTGCCAAGCAGTGGCGTCTTACCTCTTGTTTCTCCCTGATGATGAATCCATGCTAGCGAATATGGAATACTATCAGAAGCTTCCGAAAGTTCAAGACAGCTTCTTCACACCTAGAGAAGTAGTTTTAAATGCGCCTGGTTAAAAACTATAAAATATCTTCAATCTCTTGAAATTTCAGGAAGTAATCCGTTATGTTCAGCGTGATACGTACGAAGAAAGAATACTGCGATATATCAAAAATGAGTTTAAATTCAGCAAGACCTCAGCACAGATAGCGGAAGCCAAGGTAAATATTTAATTTTGTCATTAACTGGCGGGTGCAATTTTATCGTTAACATAATTTGGTTGGAGCATATATTTTACGGAAATGGCTTAATTCTTCCAAAATAACCTCTGTGGACCCCACATGAAAAAGCGGAATAAAATGCATGCGCCTGGCATTTATATATTAACATTTCCTTAACTTTTAGGAGGATTCTGCTTCTGATAACGAATCAACTGACAATGACATTGACGATATTGTATCTGATTGACTCTTGTATCTTTTGGGTCATTTACTTGTATATATTGATGTCCGGTTGCATTTTTTCTCTGCCTATTAACTTTTATACTCTTACGGTGTGCCATGTATTTTAAATTGTGTATTGTTTTAAATAAAACATTTTAAAGGAATTCGTTTATTTTATTCCTAGTTTTTTTTGCGACTGGTGAGGGTCTAGTTGAGAGCTTCCTATAATGAATTTCCTTGGGTGCATTAGCTGTTGCTCCGCCACGAACGTTTCAAATTAATTTTAATATCGCTATGATAATTGAAAAACTGGATTCTTGCCAGGCCAATTTATCTTGAAAATATTGAAGGATGCTCTATTTGTTAACAGCAAGGAAGGAGAAACTTCCGTTTCACAAAAAATGCAACCGATTTGGGCGGTGGGAAGCGATTTGCTTCAGACGGTCTAATTTCACGAAACGAGTGCCAAAAATTGGTTTATATTGCAAATAATTTTATGAACATCAACGACGGCTATAAGGGAAGCAGTGGCGGTGAAAAATCAGCATCTCCACATACGAAAAATGAAAAATTTGAAGGTATTGATCTACGTAGAATATCATTTTTGGTTTACATAGGATTATTGAAACCGGCCTACCTTCGTCTTCTGCTTGAAATTACCGAGGAAATGAGAGTTAAATTGGTGCACAAATTCAATATTGAAGAGTCACTGTACTTTTCCTACACACATCTAGTTTGCCGATCTGCCTTGGCAGGTGAATAGCAGTAAATCATTTGAATGTTATACTTTAATTGCGTTTAGTAATTTAATTTGCAGGTAGCTCTCAAAATAGAACTGATTTAAGTCACAAGATCCATGCAGACAACTGTAATGTACTTGGAGATAATATTTGTGCAAAAAAGTATCCAGCTTTTCACTGGAGAGATTACAGCGCGATATTGTATTTAAATGATGATTTCGAAGGAGGGCATTTCATTTTTTCTGCGGATTCCAAGGGCAGAAAAATTCAGGTGAAATACATCAAAATTTCGTTTAGGGTTCGGTTTCTTTAGGGGCACGTTCTTTTCGCAGAGTTCAATTATGCCGAAATGTGGTCGGATGGTTGGTTTTTCCTCGGGAAGTGAAAATCTCCATGGAGTTACAGGAGTGACCAAAGGTAGAAGATGTGCGTTGGCAGTTTGGTTTACTTTGGATCCAACTTATCAAGAACTAGACAGGGATGTTTCTCAACACATGTTGGATAACGATATCACGTTTCATCAGTATTATAGCCAGGATATTAATACGGAGTGAAACATTTTCTTTTAGTGTTGCGAAATGTTGTTGCTCGTCGTGCTTTAAACTTACTTTTTAAATTCACTGCGTTCGTTCTGAGCAATGAATGTATGTGTATGTGTTCAAATCACACCTTTTTGTGGTTTTGTTACTGTTTTACAGTTTTGAGATTAATTTCAGGTTTGTTAGGATACGTTTAATAGGTTTTCAGTTACTAACTTAATTTTTAAGAAACAACGGTTGTGCTGAAGAGATATTTTGGGTTGTGCTTTTTAATTGTTTACTTATATTTAAGCCATTTGTTTTATTAGTATTATGTACTTCACTTTTGCTAGTCCATAACGAACTCAGGCCATTTTATTATGAACAAATAGTGTAATAAATTTTTGTATATATATAACTTAATTTTTATTATTTGTATGTAGATACTACTTGTAATTGAATGTAGGTAGTATAGCTACACTACCTACATAGAAACTGGTTGAGTTGGGATTGGGATACTTATTTAGCGTCCCATTTTGATTATATATTACAAATATTTCGTATTGAAACTGATTCTGAAAATAAATATTTGTAATTTTTTACCGAAAATATACATTGACGTGATCTCGTCTGCGTGAACAATTGAAGAACATCCTGTTTATTTCAGGCGCCGCGGATTAAATAACTTTCCAAGTAATAGTTAAAATCAGGTCTTACAATAAATTAACTGTAGGTGAACTGAACTGAAAGTTTAAATTTATTCAGTCATCTGTGGATTGTAGGGAGCGACTTGAATTTAGTGGGGGGTCAACGGGCATCAATTTTTGGATGTCTATAAACAGGGGCGTCGCATAAATTTTAAAAAAATGTTTGGAAAACTAATTTTTCTGCTGCCTGAGCTCAGTGAGCAATTTATCTTTACACGAAACTTCCTTGGTTTTGTTGAATGAATGCTTTTTGGTAGTTTGTGTTAGAATTGCTGATGTTTCTTGTGCAGATTAAACAGAGGGTGTTTGCGTCCGGGTAGAAAGTCACGATAGGCAAAAAGGAAGGCTGCTTCAGTGGGGAAAGCTTGGTAATAGATGTATTGAAGATGTTGCTAATATGATATTCCGAATTTTGTGGTGCCGCCACTGGAAAGGCACGGGCGTCGCGATGCGTCCCGATGCCATAGTCCACGGTAACCTGGATGTAGTAGTCGTCAGTGCGGGACTTATATGTGACCGGTGTGGTAAGAAGAAAACCATGGAGGTCTACCCCAGGTCCTCATGGTTTTTGCTGCTTCTTGGATTCGCCCTTATAGCTGCCACCTTGCAGGGTACGTTTCCAGAAATTTGAAATTTTTCGACCGCGTGTGACCTATTCGAAGGTTTAGGCCGCGAAAAAAACGAAAGGTTACCAAGTACCAGTGCTTTTAGTGGACACTGTGCCTTTAATCCAAAATATCCTGTGACGATAGTGGAAAAGAAAAAATTATAATTATGTAATAGATTGTCGCCACCGCTTTTTCATGATCCTATTATATGACATTACGTTATTTTTGGATCGGCAAATTTCTAATAATAAAATTTGCCATAAATAAACTAGTTTTGTCTATAAATAACAAACTTTTCCTAACATAATAACTGGATTTTTTCACACAATGCTGCTTAATCAATCTATGCATGAATATTCTAACAAGTTTGGGCTGTTTCTTCTTAATTAATTTATTCGTTATTATTATCGCAAAAACCACCTTACCAAACAAGGCAAAATCTTCAAACAGTTGATGTGGTATCCAAAGTGGTGTCAAATTATTTTCATTTAAAGCAAAAATACGTTGCGAATGCCCACCAATTTTTAGTAACAGGCAACACGCCAGATACCCTAGACTTGTTACAGAATTAGAATTTGAGACGAGCACTTTCGACATGCCCTTGTTTTAATCACATATATTTTCTATTCAAGGCCAATTTTTTTTATGAAATGTTTCGTATTACGTAATTTTGGAATTCCCTTAAATCAGCTTGATCAAAATGAGTAACAGCTACCCAAACGTAAAGGACTCTCATATAATACTTTGGACACAATTTCTCTAAAGTGGACTAAAATCCAATGAGGAACAAACCATTTTTTCGCAAATACTAATACATTATTAACGCGTAACATTTAAAAGACCTGGAACTTTTTGCTTGGCGTGTTTCGAATTTGGGACATCTCAGCATCCCGGTCGCAAAAGAAGATAGTGTCTAAACATAGCTCAGTTTTCTATCCAATGAATACATCAGTAATTGAGCACTAAATTTAATCCTTTAGCTAGTTCACTTTTCATATCCTATTCCCTGCAGCGTTTTTTCATTTTATCTGGATTTATTCTATTAATATCTCTATTAAATACGCTCTGACCTCCAACGTATTTTTCGAATTGGCCAGTTACACAAATTATTATTTTATCATTCAAACTGACATGAACATCTAGCAAACTTCTAATAATCAATTGATTTAAATTTGTTCAAGCCGACAACATGGAAATTGACAAATATCGATGTCAAAATAGTTCAGTTTATCCGCTAACATACTGCCTTTTCTGCTGCAAAAGTTCGTAATTAAAAACTAGCAAAT
This sequence comes from Dendroctonus ponderosae, assembly GCF_020466585.1. Lineage (NCBI taxonomy): Eukaryota > Metazoa > Arthropoda > Insecta > Coleoptera > Curculionidae > Dendroctonus > Dendroctonus ponderosae. The sequence goes on along the minus strand of NW_026017110.1, from coordinate 52,292,033 downwards.
TATTTTTAATACTTTGTCGATATATCAAATAAATTTCGAACATATTTTGTGCGTTTTCATTCACTTTTTCGTTAATATTTCCGCTATTGCCAGCCGTAGTTTGAAAAATTGCAATTTACTAATTAATGCGTTTGGAGCCCAAAAGTTACGTAGTTAAGTATTCCCACCAAATCTATACCAACCAGTCAATAACGCCAACCGTTTCATTTGCACCGAAAATGAACAAAAAAATATTCTTTCGTTTTGAGTAAAAGCAGAAACGATCCTTACTAATTAAATATTTTTTCTCATGAAAGCATTGACTTAAACGTAATAATCTCTACATCGACTTAAATACTTTTCGCATACAAAAAATTATTCCGAATTCCATCAAATATCTCAAATTCATATTTAAAAAAAATAAATCCAGAATTTATTTAAGCTCTCCACAAACATTTGATAGAAATTAAAAGAAAATCGGCCACTCTTTTAAATAAGTTTCCATTGCCTTGCATTAGGAGTTTACATGTTCTCCAACACCTCAACATTCTGCTCTAAACTAAGACAAAAATACAACTTAAACTCTAGGATTTGAGCCAAATATATGTATAACTACTACATGCAAAACAACACTGGCAATTTCGCAATTTAACAAGGGTGTGTTTTAAATAACAACTTCAAAGGAAAACGATTGATGGAGGTTCTGGTATGTAAATGTTAAGACAAATATCTAGAGCAGTCACTTAAAAATGCAAGGTATTAAATCTCATTTAACTTGCTGGCACCAATTGTGATTTATTAATAGAACATTTATTCATAGGGAATATACATTTAGTTAATCGTTCTAATTGGCGAATTATAATATTATAAAAACTATGATTATATTGCGCTGGAATGTAGGTATACACTTTTTTAATTGATAGATCATCAAAAATACATTCAATTGAAAGGTTCAACGTTTCAATTAGCTAAACCTGTCCTGATATAGTCAATGCCTTTTGAGTTGTCTACATGGGAGCCTTTCCAAAAATATTACGGCGCTCAATATATCATTTTTCTAACATATGAACTTAACAGCTGTTTTTATGGAGGCTTGCCAGTGAATTAGTGAGTTGAAAAGCCATTGAAATTTTAATGTCGTTTGAAGTTAATACCTAAAGACACAATATATTATCCAATTTGTGATACATAAATTATTTATAACTGGTCCCTCGACTGTTATTTAGTGGCAACCTGCTCCAAATAATCTTTGCTTTAATCGGCAAGTTAATTATTTTCCTGATTTCAGCAAAAATCATTGAAATACCAAGCGTATCAAGTAGTTAGGGAACGCCAGGTATTTATACATTGAAAACCTCGCCTACCTTATCAAATATAAAAGGATTCCACGTAATAGAAGTCATAAAACATTGTGATTGATATATTTGCCAAGAAAATAACAATCTGAATTAAAAAGTATACTGCCCACATCCGCCAATGTGATCTTAATCACGAAATTCAGAGTCAATATTTAGATTTTTGCGGTTATTTGTTTGGTAAAATGTCCATCAACGCTTTTTGAAAAAGCTCATTGAAATATGATAGCGTTTGTCTGATTTCGGACTAACGCTTCACACAAAAAAACCTTTTCAATTAGAAAATAACCGCATAAAGCTGAAAAAATACGGTTCATCATTGTATTATTAAACAGGCCTGAACTGTTATATTCCTTATAAAAATAGCCTACACCCAGAAGGTGAATCATTGGATATTCAAAATGCTCAGGATGTACCTATTAAACTGTTAACCAGGTATCTAATAAACTTCTAGTAAAGATGTTTTCCTTGGCCATTAAAATGTTTGCAAAATCGAAACGATTTGCAATTAACATTTCGGATATAGAAATCTGAATGAGTTTTACGGGTATATGTCATGCTTATATATTTATTTTGGATTGGGAGTATTAAGTGAGTGAATCATTTCTGTGAATTAGACATCAACCAGAAACTTGGCCAACTTTTGGGTATTGGTTTTGCAACATGCCATCCTACTATTGTTAAAGTGAAGCCAATTTTCCATCAACGCCTAAATGATATATCGCATTATTAGCATTTAAATTTCTAAGTATATGCGTATAAAGTCCCATAGAAGAAACTTAGCAGATTCAAATAATTTATAGTTCCTTTCATTTACAGAAACCACTGACTGTCCGACATCCGACCAAGTTTCATGTACGAGTGGAATTAAGTGCAATCAAGATGAAGACTGTCAGAGTAATGAAATATGTTGTGCGAACCCGTGTTATACGAAACGATGCATACCAGTTCCGAAAGGTATCAATTATTTAATAAAATCACCCAGCTAATAAACTACAAAATAAGTACCTAGACAAATCTCATTTCCTCGAGAGATAATCCTGGCTGGAAAATACAATAGAAATTAGCGCTTTTGAAACTCGGTGGAATCGATTTATTTTTTTAAGGTAAACAGTGACGTATTTAGCAGCATTGGAACCGCAAAATACATATTTCTTCCAGTTTATTCCAATATATTTTGGGATTTCTGCTACCCACGTTATTTTTGGAACGACCCGTGGCCGATCGTTGAGAAATATTGTTTTAAATAACGTTAGGGAAATCACATAAGACAAAACAGATGCTTTCCAAAATCCTATTTAATAGACCACTGTGTGCAATGTCTTAATGCATTAAAAATGCACACTTTCTCTGTATGCAGGGTGGTTGCGGTCAGTCGATATTAATGATTAAATAGAAATCAACCACATTAAACCAGTGATTTAGCCCTCAACATTGGCGAAACTTGTGTAAAAGAATCGTAATTAAACAATTAGGCTGTTATTTATTTTCCCTTTGAGTATGAAGAAGTAGGAACATAATAATCAGCAATGCGGGGTGTTAGCAAGCAAATAAAACATTACACAAATGCCGTCTGATAATATTGAGCCAAGGCTATCGAGCAATTCGCAGAAATATTCTATTAAAAAATTATGTCATTTTATTTTTGGAAACTGGAAATGAATCTGTTCAGGACATAAAGCGCCAGACCATATCGTCAAAATGTCAATTTACTTCACATTCTGGTCTAACAAATCGGTTACTTTTATATAATTTGAAAGTTGCTTACGACTGTGTAACATCACTTTCGATTTGAACTATCACCTGGTCTTTTAAATATCATTTGAATCCCCATAAATTGCTGATTTCTATAGGTGCCACACTTACTGAAACTTTTTAAGAGGTAAATACCACTCTTGAGTAAACGATAAACACCAAGCAACTTCCTTCAAACATTCCAATCATTAAATATCGTAATTTATTCACTGTGTAAATAAATGTAATATTAACCATATAAGCAATAAATATAGTTAAATAAAACGGTGCTAATAAATGTAACTAGTAACAGTAAATATACAAGATAAACTTCATCCCGTTGAACAGAAACCAAACATTCTTGCAATGTGTTAATATTAAGCACAAAATTATTTGAAGTATAACGTCCAGCACGAATTTCCAAACACCACCTATATTAAAGAGTTTTAAATTATTTAATAATATTAATTTTGAAAAACGAATGAGAGTTTCATCACCTGAGTTTATTGTAAGGCTGTGAAGGTTTCAACTCATCTTTTACGAGTTTTTTTAATTTAAATTACGCGTTTATATATTTTATTTCAAATTATTTTTAAATCATCAAAAGGCATTCAGAAAGTAGTGAGCCGAAATAACATGGCATTCAACCATGGTATTTTAGACAAGCAGTGACTTTCATTTTAACCGAAACCTGCCTGCAAATGTGTACGAGCTACAGATAAATCTTACATACCAGATGAACAAAATGTTTTCAGGCGTGCAAGGTGAAGCTGATACTGATGGTCCATCCGAAACCGACTGTAGGCCTTACATCGAGAAAGCTCTTAAGGAGCTCGAGATTGGTGAGGCCGGACATGTACAAAATGAACCTTCAGACAAAGACGAAAGCGCGGAAGATGTTCCCACTGTAGAAATAACCGACGACTCCAGCCGCCAAGTAGATGTGGATGGAGAAGGCGGAGCTAGTGATCAAAATGATGGACCTGAAGATAAAAGCGCGGAGCAGGATGTAACACAGCAAGAAGCTGCGCGAGGGGTTTGTTTATTTATAACTATCGGATTTAGTTCACACTGTTTAAGGCCAAATTGTGCTTTCAGAAATCTGAGGAAAATGATGACGATTCAGGTGAAGCACCCGACGAAAAGGTAAAGGCACCTGAATCAATGCTAAATTCTAAATCAAAAATGTAATGCCCAGATTGCGCATCATTTTCCACATATTTACAGGTAGTAAATAAAAGCGAAGAAAATGCCGAATCCGATGAAGAAACGAAGACTTCAATCGAACAAACCGAAGCAGGAGAGCAGGCGAGTGTAGAATCGGAAAGTGTAGAGGAACAACAAAATCCCGAAGATGCAGCTAGTGCAGAAAGCGAAGAACAAGTTGAAGCACCTGAACCTTCAATAGTAAAAAGAGAGGCTCCTGTGGATAAGACTGAATCAACACCGGTTCAAGCTTCTGCTGTTGCGGCTAGTCAGGAGGGTCCAGATGATGAAAACCCTGGTGCCACAAGTGTCGAAGAAGCACAAGAGGCAGCTGAAAGCCAAGAGACTGACGGAGCTGAAAGTGCTGAAGCTGTGCTACCAAGCACAGCTTCAAGTGCTGGAAAAGTAGAAGTACAACAAGAAGCTCAGTCAGTGGAATCAATTGAAGAGGCAGGCGAAAGCGAAGAAGACAAAAAAAGGGAGCAGGTTGGCGCTAATGAAGAAAACGATGAACCATCTCAAGAAGACAACAGTGACGAACAAGCAACTTTAGAGGAAAGCGCTGAAGGTGACACTCAATTATTAATTTTCATTGACACATTTTGATCAATACGTTTAATTACTAGATGGTGGATGTCCTCCTCCGAACAAAGTGTCTTGTATAGAAGGCGAACTATGTACAAAACACAGACATTGTGGGGAAAATCAGATCTGTTGTCCCAACAAATGCTACAGACGACGATGCACTGCAGGAACAGTTCCACAAGCAGAACTGGATGCCGAATCTGCATCTGAAGAATCCGACGAAGCAAAAAGTGAAGAGACACTGGCTCCGAGCTCACCAGGTAACATATACATACTTTTATGTACCCGAAATAGTTCCTGCTAATAAAAACATATTGCCTGCATAGAAACTGGATGTCCCTCACCCAATGAGGTGTCTTGCACTGAAGGCGATTTATGTAGCAAACATGGGCAATGCGGAGAAAATCATATCTGTTGTCCAAATAAGTGTTATAGAAAAAGATGTACTCCTGGAACAGCCACATCTGCAGAATTGCTCGAAGAATCTGAAGAAGATTCTAAAGAAGAGTCGGAACAAGTTGTCGAAAAGCCTGACAACAAATTGCCAGGTAAAAAAAATTTAAATAAGTTTCAAATATTGAAGCAGTTTAACTTCGGGCTAATTTGCAGATACTGGATGTCCCGCACCTAGTGAAGTTTCATGTGTGGAAGGTGATTTGTGTAGTAAACACAAACATTGTGGGCAAAGCGAGATTTGTTGCCCCAACAAATGTTATCGAAAACGTTGCACTGCCGGAACCCCAACAGTCGAAGATTTAGAAGACGAAGAAGTTAGCGAAGAGTCCAGAGAAGAAGAAACCAAGGGCGCGGCAGCCTCAAGTGTTTCAAAGAAAGGTATAATTACAATTGGTCGAACAAAATTAAATATTTAAATTGCTTCACATTCAGACACGGGATGTCCAGAACGTGACGTAGTACCCTGTGGTGGGGAGCCATGCGTTAAAAATAAGCATTGTGGTACTGGCGAAATATGTTGTGCAAACAAATGCTACAGGAAAGTTTGTGTAGAAGGTACCCCGGGCTCAGACGAAGAAGACGAGGAATCTGAAGAAGAATTGAAAGAACAGCAAACTGAAGAAAGTGTTACTGGTGCAGCCGAAAGTGAAGAAGATGGTAAGCACGTTCTTAAGTCAAGGCTGCTTTAAAATTGAACCTATATTATCAATTTTTTGACAGACAGCAATTGCCCATCACCTGCCAAGGTGTCGTGCACAGAAGGTGAGAGATGTGGGGATGACGATGATTGCAGTAGCCGGGAAATATGTTGCCCTAATAAATGCTACAATAAACGTTGTATTCCAGGTTCCAAAAAAGGTATGTTGCGTTTAGATTGATCGGTGAATGAAGCATTAATAAGTTATTTTAATACTTAGACCAAGATGTAAGTGAAGAGAAACCTCCCGTTAAGGAATCAAAACCGACACCAAAGGTGCAACAACCTGCAAAAGTCGAAGTCAAGAAAGAAACTAAACCAAAAGCTGCACCTGTACCATCACCTGCACCAAAACCATCACCGCCACCACCTAAAAAGGAAGTAAAGAAACCTGAAGCGAAAAAACCCTTGGACGAATCAACGGTTGTATTTAAGCCGGTGACTGTTGTTGAACCCCTAGTTGAGGAAGATGATGAAAGTCTGGAAAAAGGTATAAAGAACCTTTTGATTTTCCCTAAGACTAATACATTTGTCTGGTAGGTGGAGAAGCGCCAGTGGAAGAATTATCTTTAGATACTGACATTCCGACTGAGCTGCGATCCCGAGAGCATGTGGAACACTTGTTGAAGCTGGATCAATACTCAACTAAGACGGATAACGTGCAAAATAAAGTATACGAAGAGACTCTGAAAGAATTAAAGAGACTCTACGAAAACGCCATAAAACCTTTAGAAGGTTTATATAAATACCGAGATTTAAGCAACCGTCATTTCGGTGATGCTGAAATATTTTCGAAACCTCTCATTCTGTTTATGGGACCGTGGAGTGGAGGCAAATCTTCCATTATTAATTATTTAACTAATAATGAGTTTAATGAAACTGCTTTGAGGACAGGTATTAATAAAATTGAATCAAAATTCGTAGGCACTAAAAATATATTATAGGAGCCGAACCATCTCCTGCTTACTTCAATATTCTGATGTACGGTGAGGAGCCGGAGATTATTGACGGCACCGAGTTGGCTGCAGATTTTACCTTTTCCGGCTTACAAAAGTTTGGACAAGGATTAGAAGAGCGACTCCGAGGAGTAAAGCTTCCCTCCAAGCTGCTGGAGAAAGTAAATATTGTAGAAATTCCTGGCATTCTAGAAGTCCGAAAACAGGTTTCAAGACTGTTCCCATTCAATGACGCTTGCCAGTGGTTCATTGATAGAGCCGATATAATATTCTTGGTATACGACCCATCCAAACTTGATGTAGGCCCGGAAACTGAGGCTATTTTAGATCAACTTAAAGGAAGGGAACATCAGGTAGTTAACTAATCGTGTGGATTTATAAGAATTGAAAACAATATTTTCGTTACAGACGAGAATAATCCTAAACAAGGCCGATCAAGTGAAGCCGGAAGAGTTAATGCGAGTCCAAGGAGCACTTATCTGGAATATTTCTCCTCTGATGTCCTCACCCCAGCCTCCTGTGATGTACACAACTTCTCTATGGTCCAGGCCGTTCGAACCTTGGGCCCCAGTTCGACTACTTCAAGCTCAGGAGCGAGCATTCTTGAGAGATCTCAGAACGGCTGTTGATAGGCGAGTAGAAAACAAAATTGCCAGCGCTCGCAGGTTTGCCGTAAGTTTGAATTCACCAAGTAGTTGAAATACAGAATTAATTGTTCTCTACTTCAAGGTTCGAGTGAGGAACCATGCTAAAATGGTCGATTGTTATTTGACTACGTATTACAATCACAAATCGGTGTTTGGTAATCGCAAGCAAGTTGCCAACGAGATTATTGAACGTCCTCAGGATTATCATATCTACGAAGGTCTATCAACGCTTACGAATATCTCCAGATATGACTTGCCAGACCCTGATGTCTATAGAGACTTCTTTAAACTCAATCCATTGTATGAGTTCCAGCAACTTGCGGCTACTTGTACTTACTTCAGAGGTGAAATAACTTTTTCCGCCAATTTCTTATTTTTCGCGGAATAAAAATCCTAAGTTTTTTTAAATTACCACATTCGTATTGTAAACTTTTTTCGCATCTAAATCGACTGATAACTGTTCTGTTCATTGTTGCAGGTTGTCCTATTAATAGATTAGATATAGCAATCGCCTATGATCTACCAGAATTGGTAGGCACGTATAAACGGAATCTAGAAGAAGCACTAACAACCGCCAGCAATCCTCCTAAAGAACCAACAACACCACCGAAGAAGAATAAAAAATCTGCGCCTGGAAGTTGAAAATGCATTGGAGAATGTAAGTAATCAATCACAAAAAAGAACGTTCTATGAAAATATTGCATAAGCTATGCTCTCATGAGGGTAGAATCGAATTCCTAGGAAGAGATAAAATGTCAGTGCTGCCATTAGATCTAAACATAATAAACTATAAAAAAACTGAAACAGTGCACATTATTTCAATGAAAGACTACAATCAGAAATGCTTACCTTGTCCTGCCGCCATACTTGTGTGTTGATCGCATTTACAGTTAATGCATTCGGAGTGTTGTTATAGTAAGGGATAAAACATAGACAAAGAGAGTGGACTATACGTATGCTGCATTAATTTTAAGCACAATTCATAGAACTGGGTGTACAATTTCTTACAAAATTTACTAAACCTTACAGATAAGTTTTTAAACGTCTTATTGTATAAAGTCTCGATGCACAACACTGCGTTAATCTAAAATAATTAAGTGATAAAAAACGTTATGGAACCTAGCAAGTTCCTGTTAGTGAAGTGCATTAGTCTTTACGTAACGAGTATACATTATATAAATTAGTGTACAGATAAGTTTATGTTTACCCTGTAGAATGTTGTAAGTAAGTAGCTGGTTACTTGTTTTTCTTTTGTTATATTCGAAACGAATGGATACTGTATGAAGACAATTTTAGATTAAGCAAAATAAATATATTTTCATTTGTATTACATAGTTTCATTTCCACTCTACACGATTATTACGTAGCTGCAAGTTTATTCTAATCATCACAACACATTGAAACAGTGATAGGTGCTTCATTTTCAACCAACACAGAACCAAATATTTAAAATCACTTGAACTCCTCTGTTTGTACGTAGTTACGGCATGATGAATGAAGAATAAAAATCAGGAACCAATTAATATAGAACAGATAAATTCTACAAAAGAAAAATAAAACATTTTTTTTTAATTCTAAACTCACGTTTTGTTTGGTCGCAACATTATTCTTTTGATATCTCCATAGAATAAATTAGTTTAAAAAAATAGCTCAAAAGTAAGATAAAAACACTATTTTGTTGCTACGTTAACAAACCCCTAACAAAACGTCCATCCTAAACATTGCGATTTCTACGCTTTACAGAGTGTGCCCAACGAAAAGTGCATAAGAATATGAAATGAAAAATTGGAAGGTTTTTTACCAGTAACTTCTAAGTTATTTTACGAAGCTAACACTTGCTTAATATCATGTTTTCGCATCGCAGATACAAAATTATGAACACCTATAAAGTTAATAAAACCACTTTATATTTTAAAGATCCAAAGGCACATTCCAAGTAATTTAAATTTAGAACTGCTGAACGTGTTTAAATATAAGCAGCAAATGGTGACATTACGTTACTTTAATAAAATCACAAACCAGTATGAATTTAAATACTTTGAATTATATTTAGTCTCAATATTAGAATACAGTAACATACATTTATATATATAAAAACAATAAGTATTTAATGTATTTTTACAATTATTCACCTTAGTAATGGGAAGAAACATCATTGACTCGATTCAATATTCTATGAAAATTTTGGGATTTACAAAATATATAATATATTAACTACAGTAACTTAAACATTATACATAAGCGGTCTTTTAATTATACTCGCACACTGTTCATTGTTTGTGCAAAAGGCATGTGCAGAAATATAGCAGTTAATTTTTACGCGTGGAAAATAGAACCATAAAAACATTTGCAAAGCATTAAACCCATCTTTATATGCTTTTAAAGGCTACATTCAATGTTATCGTATATAGATAGAAACATTACAAGCTGAAAGACTACAATGTTTCAGCTACGGATATTCAAAGATGATTTAGGCGGTTTAAAAATGTTTTTGCCTGAAAATATAGGTAAACGCTGTTATATACTATAAAACTTAGGGAATATACCCTAAACATTTATAAATTCACTGTGATGTCAAAAATAACTTTCTCTTATACAGAATAAAATATATAATTTCTAACCAGAACAATTTCCACTTTAAAAATAACCTTTCAAATTTCATACGATAGGTTAAGAGTCGACACTTTGAGTTTTGATTAATTCTGCCAAGCATCCAATAAAAAATCAGGGTTGGAACTGACTACTTAATTAGATGATTACCGCTTAATCAAGGCACTAAGTACCGGGCCTCAGTAATTAAAACTACACAGTCTATACAAACTGTATTAATAATTAATGTGTAATACAAAGAGTGGGCCTCTATATACATGTTAATCTAACAAACTTTTTCATTTCTAAATTACGAAATACGAATAAATCAAATCAAAACTATTTCAAAGTACATACATTTCTACTGTTGGACTGAAATACAAAAAAAAAACGACGTGATAACTAATTTGTGATATACAAAATTAAATTGTGGGTTGTCGACATTATTTCATCACTTGAAGCTATGATTTGCATATACATAAAATAAAATAAAAATAAAATGCGTTTATGCATAGAAATTACCAAAGATGTTTATTTGATGATCATTAGATTGAACAGGGCTGATCCCAGAAAGCTATTTATGTATGATGTGTACACGTATATGTAAGCATAATTTGCAAAGGCATTTTTCGGTTCAATTTCACTTCAAATCAAGGTGTGACATTTTTACTCAGTTTCCATTAAAAGTCTAATATTTACCACTTAATTTTGTATATATTGCTGACATTGGTCCCAACAATGTTTGAAAGACCATTATATTTGCAATTGCTGAAGAATGCAGATTGCCAATTACGTGTTTCCTAAGAGCAAAAAACGCTTGAAAACACATTACGACATTAACTGTAAGCACAACAGATTTAAGGAATAGGAAGTTAAAATTTATTAAGAAAATAAAAGTCACTAATAAAATTTGATATTTTGAAATCGGACAGAAACATCTTTGAAGCTTTTATCATTTATTTAAACATAAAAATATTAAGTCTTAGTTCACTTTATTTAACTGCATTTTCTGCAAAACAAAAACATTACTCGGAGGCCTCAGAAAAAAACGCAGCATTCAGATCATTGATGGGCAATACAATTTATCTACTGACTACGAATCTTCTGAGTTTAGGAGGTTTACAAAGGAATTAAGCCGATTAGTAACATAATATAAACTGATAACGCTACTCTTAGAGAATTTTCTTTCTACCTGTATTAATGTGAATAAAAATCTACTTTATTAGTGTTAGTAACATCGGATGATAGTCATCGCACGACTAGATTTCATTCAATAAGTGAATCATAGACATGACTGAGCACGAAACTACACAAATATACTGTATATTCTAAGTGACAATTACTAACATACATACTGAGAAAAAATAATTTAATAAAATAATTTTCTTCGAATAATATTTTGAGTCCTAAGTTTCTCTAATGGGCAAATAAAATAGTCCTTTTAAAAGGGACAAGCCAAGACTAGAGCAGTTGCAACTGTTAAAAATCATTTTATTTACAAATGTTTATGTGCATAAGATGAAGATGTGCAAAATACGTTTATCGGCATTGGCGTGGCAGTTGCCGCATAATCCGAATTAGATAATTCTCTAATTCCGCTGATTAAATTAATAGCATCGGTTTTCTTTAATTGCATGATAATAATAATAAATTGGAAACAGACTAAGTTAGTTTAATTAAAGCCTAAAATTCTGTAGATAATCTAATAGAAAAATGATATTTTCGAGGCAGTTTGCTTAGTTCGATTGCGAGGCAATTAAAAAAATTTGAAAATAAGAGTAGATTTTCACAAAAAAATATCAAATAATAACGCGGAAGAAAGTTTCAAAACAAAGCAAACTCTATAGGTGCTGCAGAAACTTATAAAACGATACTGAAGATAAAACATATTAAGTATATCCAGTATCTTAACGATTCACCTATGCCAAATGAATCAACAAATCAAAAACACGCTTACCATCCCGTGCTCTGGCTGTCACAAGGGCTTTAAACCCTCAAAGCATTTTTATGGGGTACAATAATTAGAAACTCAAACTAAAACAGTAGACAAAACCTGTATGTTATGTAAAAACTCCATCCAAATCGATAAAAAAATTAATACAAATTGTTTTATTGCATCTATTAACACAAAATCTATATGAAATATTCCATAATACAAGATTTTATGTATTCACTTGCACTACTTAAAGCGCTTTCATAAAATTCTAAAAAAAATTAAAGCCGATTCACTGGATTGTAACTGGATAAAGGATAGCGAGTGTGTATTGTACATAGATTTACAAAATATGATAACGAAATGGATGAGTCTAGCTTGAATCATGCCTGCCTATTCATCAATAAGGAAGGAGCCGAGCCATATTCGAATAGACACGATAAACCCTTTTATCAAAGAGTGAAAGGAGATTGTTCGCATGGCTAATCCAAAACTAGAATCAAAACCAATTCATTCTCTGAAAGACAAAAAATACCAGCTCAAAATTATAAAATTTTGAGAGCAGTGAAAACTTGAATCCTTTAAATGATCTTTTATTAGTATTCAAGAACAAATTAATCTAATATTTATTTAGTTAGCCATTATAAAAGACAGAAGCATTTATACAATTCAAATGAAAACTATAACTCATATTATAAAATTCCAATGTTTGTTCTAAATACATAAAATAAACATATTTGGATATTTAAATACATTATGCAAGTTTATGTGTTGTGAATTTAAATCTAAGTGAATCGCAGTATATCCAGACTGAACTATAAAACCAATATACATAAGCCCCTACATGTACAGTATGAATTATCTTGGCATATACAGATCGCTGTGTTAAAAAAGCCATTGCACTGTTTTATACCAGCGAACTTATTGGTATTTTCTTCTAATGGGTAAAAAAACAATAGGCGTTTAATTAATTTCAGTTTCAATTTACCAGATCTAAGAATCAATTTGAAAATAATTCACCCTGTACACACAATACATAGGTCTTCCTTCCAAAGGCTCAAAAACATATTCCGATATTTAATTTAATAATCCTCTCTGCCGTTATGCTTCTCTATTTTAAATCTCCTACACCCTGTACACTAATCCGCTTTCAAAGTATGTTAAATGTGAAAAAAAAACTGCCATACCAATAAATGTTATATTGTCAAATTAACGTCTATGTTACACCACTGCTTAAATTATTAATTAATGAGACTTTTATAGTTAAAAACCCAATTACACATGTAGATGTTACAAATGGAAGACTTAACAGATTGAATTTTAAAGTATTTTAATAGTAACGTAAACGTTTGGTTTCGTGTGATTAGATATAAAATTCAACACAACTAGCGAGGAAAACTTTTCTATTCTAAATTATCATAGCATGAAGAACACCGGCTAGTTTAAGCACCAAAGGGATTTACTATCACAATGACGCGAAGGTCCGACCTACACTTGAAACGCCTTAGTGCCACATGTAGCACAAAGTTAAGGTCAATCTAAACATTGGTGATATAAGCAGTGGTGACACTCAAGATAAGTAAAATATAGAACTTTTGACAACATTCCAGCTTTTCTTAATGAGCCATAGCTTAGTAATTGAGGAATTTGCAGACAAAGAAACGTTGCTTTCGCCCAGTACAAGATTTTCTGTTGCTAAAAGTATTGTCCTATAAAGATGTCTGAAAGTTTAAGGTACTCGGCAGGAGTGCTTAAAAGATCTACTTCTATTTGACACCACAAATTGGCAGTATTTTTAAATACCCTATCACTAAAATTGCATCTAATTAACAACCTTAACTTTTGGAAAATGACGGACAACATAGATTATTCGGCGACTTTTAAAAGAACATTTATATAGGGCTATACTTATTTCAAATTCTCAACCGCAGTTGTACCGCGAGTCCGCACCTGCCTCACGCTTTTACACTGTTGCACCTTTATAGTATGTGATAGTCTTTATTTTTTAAATGTACTTTTTGGTTCCAAGTGCAGTTATTTTATAGAAGCGCACAAAGCGATTTCTTTTTCTTGTTTTGTTTCTTCTCTGGAGATTTTTTATTAATTTGTCGAACTAGATCATAAAATATCTGAAATAAAATAATCACTTTTACTCTTAATGCAGCGTTGGAATTAAACATATTATGCAGAAAATGTAATTTTTGTCAAATCACAACGGATAGTTCTGGTTTACCTGAATTGAAACACCGTGAATCCGCATGATATACTAACTACTGAAGCCCTTAAAACCTACTACTTACATCGTAAACATTAATTTTGGCTTTGGCAGAAGTTTCCATAAAGGCACAGTTGAACTGGCGAGACAGGACGCTGCCTTGCTCTTTGCCTACAACTCTTTCATCTTCCAAATCACATTTATTTCCAACTAAAACCATTGGGACATCATCTGTATCCTGGAACAAACAGAAAAATTCCATAAAAAAAATGAAGAGTGATTCATTTGATAGATGAACTGTAATATATAAAAGGTAGGTATAAAAACTTGGTAATTTCAATAACTAAAGGGAATGAATTAGATATTACATTCAAATAGCTTAACAGTTAATAATAAATAAGATATCGTAAATGTGTTCCACCCAGATGAGAAGCGAATTGTAATTGCAACATTCCGCAATGAATCACTCTTTAAATTGAGCAAACATTTAACTAATTCGCCACAAAGCAATAATATGTGCTGTGGTCAGCAACAACCGATGTCTGTTTCCAAAATATTGATTAAATAGCATGCAATTGCGTTAAAATACTTTATCGCATCCCACAAACATTTAATCATTATTATGCCGCCAAATTACCAGCAAATGGGTAACAATATTTTAACACAAATGCTGCAAAAACTTTTTTCTAGGTGATAATAACTTGTTTTTTTTTGTTATTTTCAAAAAAATTTAAAATTTTACAAACTTTATTTTCACTTTAAATAGATTTCGTTGTTTCCCAAGACCTAAAAATTACTATACTTAGTTGACGAAAAATAATCAACACGTGAGGTAAGATTTTGTTTGTTCAACGAATAGCTTTTTTAAAACGAGTTGTCAAAATTTGTAAGCTAAAAGTATCAACAACATATTCGTATTAGATCAAGCATCGATCACTACTTAAAGAATGTTTCTGCAAAACACAAATGTTAGAGAAAATGTAAAATTCTTCGTTATTCTCGGTGGGGTTTCTCAAGAGGTTTGCAATTGTCACTATCGATAATTCGCGTGGAATCAAAAAAAGGGAAGTCTAATGTTTTATAATTGGTGGTATTGCCAAACAGCTTGATAATACGGTTCGATTCGTGTACAGTTCTGTTAACTGCAGAGATAAATTTCTGCATGGCCGAGAAATAAAGGAAATGAGAACAGGAAAACGATACCAATCTACTGGTCTTAAATTTTATAATCGAATTTCAAATTGTCGGTAAATTCTTTCGGCAGGCTTCAACGGTACGTTCAGATATCAAGAGAAGATATTCAGGTAGCAACTTTTCCACTTCATTACATTGTTAAACAGGGCCGTTTTATTGCATACTGCCTATACTAAATAATAATACTGATTCAATTAAATTCATTGCCATTATGCACAATAAATTGGTGCTACAGCGTTTCTGGTTGTGGCCAGAAGGTATTTAAGAATATCAAGGTTTATGAATGTTATCGCAAAGCATACCCGGTTCAGCCGTAAATTAGCAACTATGAAGTTTATACTTGACTAAAGGTGTAATATGTTAAAGGGGTAAATTCTTAAACGCTCATTTTCCTTTCGTTACGACAACATTTTACAATATCTCCCAGGATTAGTAAATTATTTACTTTCCTTATTATATTATATATTAATATATTTATATTTTAGCTGTAAAAATATATATTTAATAGTTGTGAAGATAAATTTTACGTTGAATATTGCATGACCCTTTATTTCTGCCGTTGATTATGAATAAAAGCAAATGTATTACACGGTTAAACTCGACAATTTCCCCTCGCCCACACGATAGGTCCTTTAATTTGGGGCCTCACTAAACCTTCTTGTATATTCTTTGCCTATAGAAAGGGTGTAATTGCCTATCTATACAACAAATATTTCCAAGAAAATTGGCTTTTTTCGACATACTTGACCCCGGCCAAGGTGATACCATTTCATAGGTGGTGATTAATGACCCCATCGATCAAAATTCTTTTATGGAATTAATGGACAGAGAAAACGATGGTTTCATAATGGGTTCAAACCTAACTGATTCAAACCATAAAACAGTTTGCGAGCTATGCAACTTTCTGCGACAAGCTGATTATTAATAATTGTATTACTGAGTTAAAAATGACGTAGAATAACGTTTAACAAATTATTATTGTAGTATAATTACTACAATATCGATAACTACTTGATTATATTTGATAACTCAATATACGTCTGTTTGTTGTTACAGCCAAGGTTAAACGTATCGTTGATATCTGAAAATTAATTCCAGAATACTTAATAGGGAAAAATCGTTGGGGTAATAAGTGAATGTTTTTCTAATTAACTTGACTTTCCTAACAACCTACACCGAAAATATTTACTTTTCAGCCTTATTATTCTTATAATAAAAAGAAAAACAAATAGCAGAACAATTAATCTGCCATATTAATATGAACTGATAACATCGTTCATTAATTAACGCGGCCATAATGTACATCCTGAAATAATTTTCCATAAGGGTGGATCTAGGGAAGGTATAATATGATTTTACTTTTTTCCGAGTATCTGTGATGACTCACTGGAATTAGTTGGACTTTCTGTACGATTCTTCGCTTCACTTAATTAACTGTTCAAAAATTTTGATAAATCGCTCGAATAGCGAAACATAAAAATTACAATCATTTTAGCCACATTACTGTTAATAAAACTGGTTTATTAAGGCGCCTCTCGGTTCAGCAATAAGACATTTTATAAATAATTATGCAGCGTAGTACGTTCTAAATTGTCCTAATGAATAAATAATTTAGCGCCTCCGATCAATTTGTCTTGATTGCCTTGTTCTCAAAATAGGTATAGTCGCTTCCATCTAACAAGCTGCGGTTTTATTCGCAATTTACATAAAATATTACACGCATCAGCTCTAGATAAAATATCACCTCAATTTATAAAAAAATGCCAATCGTGCTCGTCACACATTATTAGCGATCATGTAACTACCTACCAGGAAAAACGGAAGTTTGTGCTTTGGATAAACATATATAGTAATATCTTATATCAAATACCAATATTTGGTAAAATAAACATCTCAGTAGCTTTTATGTCTTATAACATAAAAATCAAGTCTGATGTGACAGTGCAAAGCCAAGTAGTTCATTTGCATTAGAATAGTTTGATAATCTAATAGAATAAAATTAGTAAATCCGTCATACTAGTACAAAAAAATTCTCGCATATGGCTAATATATGAAATAAGTGCACGCCAGCGTTAAAACAAACAGACAGCTGAAATGATAAACCATTTAATCAATTTACGCCCGGATATAGGTATTAGTTTTTTCCTGGCTGATTAGAATGGGACCGCATTTGTTATGATAATGAAACTAACTGTAATAGCATTGAAAGTAATACCGGGTGGCCGAAATACTGTAATGTCCGATAAATAAAATGGTTACATAACTGCTTATATTACCCCATGTAATGAATAAATGAACTTCATTTTCAAGGTATTTAAGGCGACCCGAAACTGAAACCCACTTTATTTCACACACGATAAGGGCGATTTCAGATATTACTAAATGACACCCAAATGAACAGGCATTTTTATACCAAGAAAATCAATAATTCATGTAATGTAACCGCTTGCTACATGCTAGCTAAAATTGATAAATGACACTGAAAATCGCTAAAATTGGCAGCATAATATCAATTAAATAATTTAAACATGATTCATCTAAAATATGGCCGCTGTTAGTCATTCCGGTTAAATGATTCAAATTGACGATTCGAACAATTAAAAAATAACTTACCTTGACTCTAAGAATTTGCTCTCGGAGGTCTTGGAGATCGTTAAATGTTGACTGAGCCGTAATTGAATAAACCAAAACGAATCCCTGGCCATTTTTCATGTACAAATCTCTCATAGCAGTAAATTGTTCCTGTAACAAACGTGTTATTTATTCACAATGAAACTTGATCTGAGCAACACAGTGATTTGCTTACGTAATGAACAACTTTTATGCTTTCAAAAACACTCATTATGAAGTCAATGTTTTAATAGAGAAAAAACTGAAAACCCTCTAACAGTTTGATAAAATAAACTACCCCTCCAATTTTTCCGTAAGGCGCTTTAAAAACATCGCTGATAAAATAAAATGCTTTCAACAACTTGTGTCAAATGAATCAACATGGAAATAATTTTAATAATAAAATGAAAGTATGAATTATTGAGAAAAAGTCCTTCTTAGGAACTAAACTGAAACGTATTCAATTTTGA
This sequence comes from Dendroctonus ponderosae, assembly GCF_020466585.1. NCBI lineage: Eukaryota > Metazoa > Arthropoda > Insecta > Coleoptera > Curculionidae > Dendroctonus > Dendroctonus ponderosae. The sequence continues at coordinate 52,273,407 of NW_026017110.1, read as the reverse complement.
AGATACATGTTATTAATTGTTTGAAACTTTGAGAAAATTGCTTCTTTACGTAGCAGCATATTTACAAATTGAATAAAAGTTTACTGACGAGTACCTATATTAGGAAAGTTTAGAGAAAAAGGAATAAAGAAATTATTTTTTTCAAGTTCAGGAAGGCGTTTGAAGAAATATTTCCGGAATATATTAAAATGATACTAGGTATGTAAATGTTATTAATGTTAATGAGTAAGAGTTGATGAAAGAAGAGAAATGATGAAAATGATGCTTGCAAAAGCTCAAGTTCAAACTATTAAGAGATCCAAGAACTGGACATAATATTAAGTTACCGGGTACCAGAAATTCTTCGGCGAAGAAAAAACCAACAAATATGCAATTTCTGTAAAGGTAATACGATTACAAAAAACCTTGATACTTACAGTTCCAGCAGTATCTAAAATTTCCAACATGCATTGCTGTCCATCGACTTCGACTTGTTTCCTATAACTGTCTTCTATTGTCGGATCATATTTTTCTACGAAAATTCCTTGCACGAATTGCACTGTTAGTGCTGATTTGCCTACACCCCCCGAACCCAACACAACGATCTTGTACTCTCGCATCTTCCTGGTATTATTTGGCTTATAGTCTGAAAGGGAAATTACTAACATAAGTTACTGGTAGAAATATGGATCATTATCGTGTAAAATCATATTTGCGATGGAAGATGAGACACGAATTAGTAATCCATACTCGGGCAAATTTATAAAATATTTACATACAATCATGTGACAAATAAAAAGGCACTTTAAAAAAGTTTGATGGCACATTTGAGATTAGGTACTAAACCCCCGAAAACAAATAAAACCAGATAGTAAAAGGCTCTTGCTAACAATAGATAGATAGGTTCAATATTTTCCAGCTGTAAATGAATATTAATATTTTTCAGAATCGTATAGAGGCTAAACTTTATCTGATCATCCGGCTTGTAATGAGAAGTTCATTTGTTAATGTGGAACACTGTGGAAAAGAGCTAACTACTACTAACAGGGTAATGGACATAATTATTTATTTGAGTAATACTGTAATTTATGATCCGAAGACTATTTTCTTCGCATTTATGCCACAAACAAGAGTTTTTAATTATTGGGGGATATTAATGAAAATTAGTTGTATAAGAAATTCGGCCTTTTATGGAAGTTAATTGGCTGAAATTATAAACAAATTACTTGGCCCAACAAAAGCCTTATATTCAATGCCTGAAAGTGACTTATTGAATAATTTACCGTTTGAATAGATTTCCATCAAGGCAGGGGAATCAACAAGACCCACACACTGAGAAACCCTTCTACAAGCAACAGTGAATACAAGTTTAATTATAATTAGAACTGCTGGCATTTTCAGAATTAAAGATGCTTGTGCTAGTTTAGTTAAAGGCGATGTAATTGCTCCCTCAGTTCGCTTTACTCGCAAATTTTCAATAAAAGAATGTAGCCTTTTGATATGTCAATCATTTTACAAGTTGTATACAATTTGTAGTTTACTACGCTGGAGACGTGTTTATTTAACATCTTGGTTCGTGATAAGGAGAATTAATGGTCTAAAATCAACAAATACTTTTAGATTTAATCGCCTCAATTCTTTACGACAACAAAAAGAAATGGACAGAGCGCAGGTGAATGAGTACGATAAAACAAGTTGAGAATCAAATACAGATTTCCTATTTCTTCAACTGCTACAACAAATTTCAAACGATCCTAAACGATAGCTCTGATTTTCAAACTAGGGCAATTTTTCTTCGATAAGATTTATTTTGCGAGTTTTCGACATTGCATTATTTCAGAGAGGACTGGCGTAGCCAGGGACAATAAAGCTGTGTGAATTACGTTGACAAACTTAACTATAAATCTCCATAACTAGTAGAAGTGGAAGAGGCTCCGTAGTAGAGGAAAATACATGTTTGATTGAAGCACCTATTTTAAATTGCCACTTGTATAAAGGAAATGTGTCGCGCTTCGTGAGTTTGCGTCAATTCCAATCACTTAAAAACCGTTCTATGATAAAAAATCTAATATTGGAAATAATTAGAAGAATCAATAAAATATAACATTATGAATTTTAGGAATAATTGCCCAACTGTCAACTTGTTAATGTGATTATTTTTCATAGCAGCTTAACACTATACTTAAAGTTTTATGTTTACTTAATAGACACCTATGCTTTTGTTTGCTTTTGAGATTTTACTTAAATTGATTAACCAATTAAACGAGATATTTTTTAAATAAAGTGTGTATATTTATTGCATAGTGTGTGTAATTAGTGTATAGGTATACCGGGTGTCAATTTGAAAACTTCCCACCCTTAATATCTTTCTTGCAGTTCAGAAAATTTTTCAATTTTGTCTCAATTGAGAGGTTTGCTATTTAAGCGTCGAAACACGAAAGCAAACATATTTGACATTAAAACATAACGATAACATTAAAAGATGTTTGCGTTTCTGACTGGCTGGTAAAAGATCCAAACATCCCAATAGGAGAAAAATAGTATAAAGAAAACAAAACAACACATATCAATAATATAATATTGTGTGAGAATAAGTTTTACCAATTTATTCCAACCGTCCAAAAACAAAGACTTATCGATAATTGTAAAGAAACTGTCTGCATAATACGTTGATAGAAGGTTCAGTTTTTTTTAAATAACAGCTTGGTGCATGATTTCAGAGTTAACTAGAGTACGATAAAATATTAAAGTGGTGTAGGAAACGATTTCTGGACATTTTCCTATTTTTAGAGCTGAACCAATTCATGCAGCCATGACAAAAAATAATTTCACAAACTTTTTTTTATAATATGCATGGATATAACGACGAAATATTTTGCAACGTGATTAAGTATAGAGAATAAAATAATAAACAAGTCGTTTCTGTCAACATGCCTCAAACATTCCTTCTTAAAGTAATTAGAATCTCTTAAAGAGGGAATTATGAAGATGATTGTTTCCAATATATTCTAAACAGTTTGTGCTAAAACTATGAAGGTTGATAGAGGAAATTTGATGTCTATGTAACCGTGCATTGGGTTTGGTATTCAAAAATTTCTGGAATGAATTAAGTAAAGGGATTTTTTTACTGTCAGGTTGAAAGTGTAAGAGGTTCTTGTTTTTGAACGTTTATTTGACAACAAATTGCAGTGTAAACATGGAAGTTGTATAAGAAAAGAGTAAAATAACTTTTATAGTACACTCGAGAATGAAAAAGAATACGGGCAGGCATACGTCAATAAAATGAAGAGACATTCGCCTGAAAAATTCACCTAATCCAGAGGCAAGAAATTTTAGGCTCATGTAGTTTTTAAAACAAGATAGTACAACTTTCTATTAAGTGCTCAGTTTTGTGGCATGTGATGGAGATTTCGCTCCAATTGAAAGAAGAAAGCGTGCTATAAACGGTGTCAAATGATATACAAAATGTAATAACTTCCCCAAAATATGATCAGCCCTTCGAGGCTTCTCACATGTCTGTACACGAATTTTGAAAGACAGAAGAATCTCCAGACACATTTCCCAACACCAAAGCCTTAACATATCAATAAGACAGAAGAATAACGATTGATTATAGAAATCCAACAGTACTTTATATAAAATAATGTTTTGCCAAACTCGAAGGCTAAAAAACCAATATGACAAAAAACATCAAATTTGCAGAAATAAAACTTCTACCATTTAACCCTTAAGAACAATATTACCATTAGACAACATGGGTCAAGCCGATACTTTCCCGAACCTCCTTCCTTTTCGTTTAGCAGGCGATTAATATTTAACGATTATCTAATCGTAAAATAATATCATTTCATATACTTATTTGGAAATTTTTATTGCCTTCTAACATTTTACAAATCAAAGACGAATAAAGTGATAAAACAAAAAATATACATAAATCAAACAAGAAAATTTATGAAAAATAAAGAAAGTTAGGGAAGTAAAAGCAAAGGTAAATTCCCTAGGCAATGATCAAATAAGTTTCTTCGGCCGTAGACATTAAAGATCAAAGACAATTAAACAGAAAAACAAACAAATACACGTAATTGAAAAAAATTGCGGTTGTGATTTGTGACAAGATAATGTATATACGATATAATGTGAATAACAAAACAATTTGGGATTCTCGATTGGGCCCGTTGGTCCACCGGCCCTGAAGCTACCACCAGCAAAAATATTTATCGTCCATGATTGGAAAATCCGAACACAAAACATTTTATAGAAAATATCTTAACTGAAGAAATTTCGGGCCTGAACAGTAGCTCAACTCACCTGTAATACTAATTACAACTGTAAGTACTAACTTACAACCTTAATAAGAATTTTATTTTGGCACTTATTCCTTAACTTTTTTTATTATTGATATTTAATTTGTTTATTGGTAAATAACGCATTAAATTTTTGTTCTACCATTTACTGTTTCTAGATGTTAAGAATGGCTTAGAAAGGTTTATATTAGAACATATAAAAAATTGTGTTTTCTTAATGAAGTATGTAAGTAGGTACGTGGCGCTTAGCGTCACTCTTTGATTGTAACGCATATTGCTGAAAATATTGCCAAAAAGATTATCCAAGTTTTCCCTTCCAGTTCTTTTCGGGGTTCGTTTATAATAACTTTTCTTATTAAGTTAATATTTAGAATCACCTATAAATATATGGTGGTTATTTCCGGACAGAATAAAAACTGTATTTTTTAATAAACAGCAAGATAAAATACTTAATTTATTTAAGATTTGAATACATTAACGAATCAAATTTTATTAATAGAATTTATTTCCTCATGTCTAATATAAATCTTAACTGTGTAGTAAAAAGCTGTGAAAACCGAATTACTGTTTATCTATAAAGTTGGCAAGTTTCGAATATCTGTAATATTGTATACAAGTATTTTTGACAATGGAGTTGAACATGAAATATTGGGTCTCATGAATAAAACGTAGTAGTAAATACTTTTACTTCAATTCTTAAAGCAAAACCTTCTAAGTAAATGATAAAAAAAAAGCTCGAGCACTTGCTTTACACCCGAAGGAAAAGCATTTGCTGCACTATAAGAAATACTTCAGATTATATGAATAGTCATGCTTTTGCTAGGGCGTTATAACAAAAGCTTAATTTTTCTTAAGGTACCTCCAGCGAAAGGAACCCGATAGGATAATTTGTTGAAGACAAGACGGTGTACTGAACGTTGCATGGGACAGCCAGAAGGTATCCAAAAACTAATAATGTGCTGAGAGGTTCTACACATTTCAAAAACACTATGGGAGACAGACTTCGAATTGGAAGAAGTGGAACTTAATAACGCCATTGAAAAAAATGCGGACGACGATAACATTAGAAGTAGAATGGGAAGGCGGGAAGAAATTAGATTTTGAAAAAAGTGCACTACAAATTTGATCCGATCGTACTCTTAAGAAGTTTTGATGTCTTCCTCTAAGCTCATAGCGTTGCTCTTTCTTCCACACTCACATTATAACTACTACAAAGTACCCATGTCTCTTATATTCAACCAGACATTATGATAAAAATATTATTTTCTAGGCTTGTTAAAAAGCGTGGCAAAAAGATTAATTAACGAAGCGAACGAAACGAAGCAAATGCTTTTCTTTCTACCTTTTGCTTCAAAGGATTTGCCTTTACTTTGTACTTCGAGCAAATGCTCCATTTTTATTCATCAGATCCATTCTCTTTTGTATGCTTTAAATAAAATACCTGATGCTTTTCCACCAAGGCAAATTTAATTGTCCACATTTGCAAAATCCACAATAAAAGACGAATTCCCTATTAATAGGTATTACCAATGTTTTTTGCATGGCAAGTATGCCAAAAATTACTCAGCTTTGTTAGTCATGAGCTCCAGTGGTCGTTCTAAGAGTATTAAAACATTACAATTACCCACCGGAAATTTGGGGCCATGATTTCGATTGAAATAAATGTGAGGTTGTATTAATTTAAATATTTGGTCTCTCTAGGAAATTAGTGGGTTTGCAAATAGGCAAAGAAGATAAGGGTACCCTGTCCCAGCTGAGATCTATTTTTGCACATTTGGAACCTAAGGACGAAAACCTGGTAAAATGGAACCTAATGAACCACATATTAACCATGAAGGGATCACTAAATACTGCTAAACCTAATAAAAATTTAAATGCCTACTAACATGGACTAATGTATGATTTACGTACATTTTTATGGTAAACTGCAAGTGGAGGTCCTTGGATTTCAAAGTTTATTCTGCACTTCACAAAGACGTTGAAGGATTAATGTCAAAATAGTCCAAATCCTCTTGGATTTACACTGTCATGGCTCAACAAATACGAGTACTATTCTTGTAACTCATTTTTTTCACTCACTATAAGGGTATCGTGGACGATTCCTCGGTATATTCCAGTGCTGAGTATGATTTCAAGGAATGTTGTAAACTTATCCTAAGTATTTAACCGTTAATTTGGTATCGGGCGATGCCGAGTTTACTAAAAATTAGCCTATCTATTAAATATATCACCGCTTCTATTCGACTTCGACACTACGTTTGACTTGCACTAGCGCTTGAAGCGCATGCCATGTTGCAAGCTTATTTTTCTCCCGATTGAATAGGCATGAATAATGATAAATTAAGTTTGCAAACAATTACCTTTAAATTAATGTCTGACAATATAAAAAAAATTAGTAGTTTGGAAAGAGCAATTAGAAGCAATAAACCCCAATCAGCTCAACTGCATCAGAAAAAAAAACATTTATAGTGCTCTCTGAGAGTTTGCTGAATAAAATTAGATGTACATTAACAATGTATTTTTTTCTATTATCATACTACACAAAGAACTCGTTAACGATTATTATCAATTGTAATCGGATATGCTGCGAAATTCGCACTATGGCAACCTTGTACGCTTGCCGCACCCGACGGATGCTTTTAGCAATATTTCAACCCTAATTAACCGCTAGATGGCAGATCGTGACAAGCAGTAAAATCGTTGATATTTGAATTACGATAGTGGTATAAGGAAACATAAGTAAATCAAATTAAAAAAACCCAAAACATACACATCCCGATCATAGAAAACATGTTTACAAGTCGATATGATTATATAACAATCTTTCCAAGCCCGTCAAATACTGTGTGACTTTTCGTTCCCACAGTCCTATTTTGTTTGTTGATTTTGAATGTAATGCTGCGCGCAATTCGCTCCGTTTAGATTAAAAAATATACATTTTTCAGTTTTTATGCAAGAAGTTACCAATTTTCTTATAAAGGAGTTTTTCCTTCATCGTTTTATGGTGTTTTCGCGATCGATTGTGCGGTTTTAGTGAAAAATAACGCCTATTTTGATCTGCGAACTTTCTCTCACTGGCTGTCACAACGTGCATTTGGAATTTCAAGACATTTTCGGATTTTTCGGGATTTTGCGGCCATGGAAATGAACTATGGGGTGAGCAACTTAAAGGTAAATGTACTTAATTTCAACTTCGACCCTTTAGCGGCTTTCAACAAAATACACATCATATGTTGACCTTCTGGCAACTTATAGGTATGTTACCTAAGTGTTGTAATAATCTTTAAAATAGTTATGGTTAGAAATTGCTTGATTTGCTTGACAAAAGCGTATTTAAGGTACCAAATAACATTCTTAAAGAATAAGTAAGGGAATTGTGTGCCTTGATAGAACCCCTAAGGAAATATTGTGATAACTTTCTAAACAACAGTCCTATTAATTCCAAATCAAATTCATTCCTGGGTTTCAGTCATTTATTGTCTCTATTTATCAATCAAAATACGTTTCGGTGTATTTTTCCACCATCATCAGTTTTTATGTGTAGCGTTGTTGCTGCTTTAAGCCTTGGCATGCATTTTCAATTTTCAAAAACGCTACACATAAAAACTGATGATGGTGGAAAAATACACCGAAACGTATTTTGATTGATAAATAGAGACAATAAATGACTGAAACCTAGGAATTAATTTGATTTGGAATTGAAACACAGTCAG
>NW_026017110.1:52249378-52264412 GCF_020466585.1 Dendroctonus ponderosae | reverse complement strand
TTGCGCGGTTTAGAAGTATTTCCTTATAATTTAAAACATATCTACGCGTAGATCATGATGTTCTGTTAGAATCGCTGAAAACTGTTTTCCAAAATTTGCAGCGGGTAGTGTACAGCATCGATTTCTGTGGAACCCAGTAGCTGTCAAAACTTTCACATTTTTACGAATAACTCGGAAATCGTAAATTTTTCAGGTAAAACGTTTGACACAAACTTAACTTAAATTTTGACGACAAATCTGAAAATGAATGAAAAAAGGGGCGGTTCCATTTAAAAAACCAAAGTTGGTAACTACCACACGTTTATGATACACCCCGTATATTGGAAAGTAATTTTAAAATGTGGACCTTGAACATGAAAAACTTTCGTAGCACGTATTTTTTTGTAAAGTTCATATTTACTGAGATATCGCACTTTGACGCACTAATGAGCAACCCTGTATACAAGTCCTATTAATGTGAACTGGATGTGTTTGATGCTAGGCGCGCTAAGGACGCATTTAATAAACGCACTAAACGCGCTTAATACACTTGCCTCGGTTATCATAATTTTTCCAACAAATTACATTTCACGCGTTTTTTCGGCATACCAATTGGTCCATCATAGGCGCATAAAGTCTATAATATAATGGACCCAGCGATCACCGTTGATGGACCTGTAATAAATGTGGAAAAAATAATCGTCTTGTATACAAAATCAATGCATACAGTCAAATAAAAAAATGATGAAGCTGGCGACAGAAAAGTGCATGTCATAGGAACATAGGAACCACCCATAACCGAGTGCATAATTTAGCGAAACGAGAGAAATAGTATGTGGGTATTTCGCTAACAAAAATTCTACACTTGCTGCTACTCCGGCGCATTCATTCTCGCATCAAGACATGCATATTTGACAACTAGTCCATTTTTTAAGCGGATAGTGATGCTCCGCAAACACTTCTGCAAGACAAGGACCCGACCTGCAAAAAATATTAGCTTGTACGTTTTACCATAGTTTAGATTATTCAAAAACTTGCAAACCATCATATGTAATCTGGCGTAAAAATTCAAGTACATTCTCAACAAACTATAAGAGCTGTGTGATATGAAATTAAATGTGTGATGAGAAAAATCTATGAAAGATCTAAAATTATGACACCCTGTATCTGAAAATAGTGCTCCAAAGTATGCGAAAACTCAATCTTAACTTTTATGCTGTACCGAATGACACAGAGTCCAGTTAGTATAAATTGAATCGTCTCACATATGGATGTATAAGTTAAGTATACGACACTGTTTTAGTGTCTTATTTCAACTATAATTTCATTTTAATGGCTGCAGCATGTCTTTAGTTTTAATCAGTTTTAAGTCGATTGCACATTGACTAATTTTATGTGCTTTGGAAAGAGTAGTTACCTGCTTTTCACTAGGAACCTATTGTTGTATCGCGTTCGCACTTTTTTGAGGTGCAAACTGTATTAACTAGATTTAAATTGACCGGCTTTTACCATTCAATTAAAAAACAAACCGAAATTAAGCAATTGCGATTGTTTCACTTTCTTCTTTCACTTTTTAACTCATATGCACACTATTTCTGAGTAGTAAAATTTGATCAGTCTCAAATAATTTCATCATTAAAAATAAATTAAGAAATACTCACACGGCAGTGTAAAAAATAAATTTATTTTAAAAACGTGGTACAAAGCCATACTATAATTAGACAAGTTTTTATTGAATTTTACAAATATTTGAGAACCAGTAAGTCATTATCAACAAAAAGTTTCGTTCTGCCACTTCCTGAATAGCGTTTTTACCATTTTCATCTTTTTTCCAATGAGACAGCAAATACTTCTTTATGTAGTCCATTTCGCCAGTGTAAAGTACCGCTGAAGTGTTGCGTTCGACATATAATTCCGAAGTACGTTTCTTGATATACTCTTGGAAAAATTGAAGTTCGGAACATAAATTTGCCCTATAATATGGCACTTGGGATGGATCTAACTCCTTTATCGTCAAACATGCTTGTTGACCAATAAACAGCATTAAAATATCTGCTGATTTCTGGGTGTTTGCATAATTCAAATTGTTTATCCAAGGATCAATTAATCCTGAAATTTCTAATGTTATATAGATAGATTATTTAAAGGTAAATTTATACGTACCTGAATATTCATACAAATATCTTAAAAATGAGCTTAGTTTCTGATCAGGCATGTAGTCGCTAGGATCTTGATGTTCGACAAGACCAATATAATGCAAATATTCAGTCTCATCAATTGTTAAAATATTATTTTCTTTCTTTTGATTGAGCTGATTTAAAGTTTTACATAGAAAATGGGCTAAACATAACAGTCTTCCATATGTGAGTTCGCATGGTATTGGAAGTTCAAATCTTGGTACACTAAAGTCATTATCGATCAATATAATTATAGTTTCTTCCGGCTCAAAATAGTCAAATAATTGTATTAGGCTCGAGTTAAGCTTATATAGGCAGGATAATGCCAGGCCTAAAATTCCTATTAGCCTGCAAGAAACATATATATAGAACAATGTTTATATCACTATCACAATTAAATAGTGACTTACCGGTTTATAACGGAAATCATAAGATCATTTATTACTGATGGGGTTTGATCTATTGCCATCAATCGCATATAACGATCTAAATAATAAAATCCTATGTGTTTTGGTCTTAAGCAGAGATATATACATCCATTAATGACCTTTCTAATCCCATCCTAAAATATAAAAAAGTAAAATCACGTACCCGTTTAACATGAAAAATAATATGACATTATTACCATCATAAAGCGATATGTTCTGTTGTTCTTCCTGTACCATTCAATTTGCCAGTATCTTAAAATTTCGTTATAGAACATAAGAGTCTGAGATAGCAAATCCAATGCCTTAAAATCCACTGTGTTCTCTGGTATGCTCATAATATGATTCATGATATTATGATTTAAAGTAAGAAATGCATAACACGTTTCCAGAGCTGTCTTTTGAAATTTTCGCAAAAATGCTCTGTTGAAATTCATGAGAACGTTAAAAATGGTCCAGGCTTCCTTCAGAGCCAGGATATTTACCTGAAAGAAAGCACATAATAGGAATTACAACATGCTGCGGTGCCCGCATGTCGGAATTCAGTGTTTGTAAATGGAAGGAAGCAATTTTAAAGTATGTTTGAATATAAATTAAGCTTGAGAAAAGTATGAACATAGTAGTACCTACCTTAGATTGTCCGATTAATAAACTATTTACCATAGGTTCGATTCTGTCATAAAATTTAACCATATTTATATTTAAAAAGTCGTATGCTAATGTTGATTGAACATATAAAGTTAAACTGTAAAGGGCTACTTTTGCAAATGACAGACAACCCTTATGCGAAAATAGTTGACATGTACATTCGACCATTCTCTCTAAATATTTTCTATTAGAAAACCATACACCGAAGTTATTACAGTTTTTCATTGTCAAAATTGAATTTGCAATGCTTGTTATTAAAGCCCATGGGCCTAGCCACTCATTTGCCGTGGAATCGTCAGCTTTTAATCGTCTCCAAGCTTCTTCTTCCACGACTAAATACTCGAAATCAACTAGAGATCCGATTTCGTCCAGTAATGTTACCAGCAAATGTGGATTTTCATTATAATAATCTTTCAGCTGCTGAACAATCTTAAGTATGATTGTTAAAGCACTTCTCTTGTCTTTTAAAGACATCTCTTCATAATACTTTTTCAGAATTTTGGCATAATCAACTGCTTGACTTGCAAACTTGTCAATTTCTTCATCAAATTGAAGACCGAACATGTCAATTACCACCACCATAAAATCTAGCCATACGGAAAGAATTTTCTGATGAACTAGTTCAACATGAAGTACCTCAAAGGCAAGATTCACATATAAGCATTTGGATTTACAACTTGAAAAACACGTCACTTGTGGTTGCTTTTGTACTGAAACAAGTACTTCTGACCAGGAATGAAGCAATAACTCTCTATCCTTTAAAGCACGATTCGAAAGATTTTTATTTGAAAAGATCTTGAACACATATTGATGAAATAGTTGCAGTTGTGTTTCGTCGTTTAAAAATCTCTCAGTTGCTTTGTAAAAATGTTCTTGCCCTTTAGGTTTCTTTAAAGATATAGCCAATTGAATGGCGATAATTTTGAAAAGAAATGAATAAACTAATGGTGCTTGTTCAAAAGCTTGCATAAGAGGATCTGTGAGTAAGATCCAGAACTCTTTGGTAGCTGTTATATGGCTGACGAGATGTTGTTTTTGGCACTGCCAAAGGTTTGCCATTATCCTTAAAATCCCTACTTGCAGCGGACTTTTGAGATATGCTACAGACTGAAACAAGAAAACGGTGTTGAATACTCTAGTTAGAAATTACGCTTGTTGGTTCTGTAAATACCTTCTTAATATTTTTTAAATAATCCATCATAAAGTCGCCGACATCATCTCCTTCTATGTTTTTTATGTCGGGATTATACCATTTTTTTGCTGACTGAATGTTGAAAAATGCCGCAGTCATTCCGGTTTGATGAAAAATACACGTGCTAATTATATTAAGGATATTTATTTTAACTTTTTCGTCTTCCATTGGATCTCTTAATCGTTCTAAGAAGAGGGTTTGAACTTGGTCGTAATTTACACCAAGGCAAGACATCATCGGTATATTTTCATCCTAAAACATTCAATATTATCTCATTTTGATTTACTAGAATAATGTCATGTTCTTAAAACAGATACGTTTATCTTATGAGATATTTTTACCCATACTTACTTTTCCTAAAATGTTAAGAAACTTTCCTGCTAAGACTGCCAATGTACAATTATATGGCGTAATAAAGTAACAGCTGGCGGATTTGGCAAATACATGGGTCCTTTTGTCAATTTCACATTTAACTTCTGGGATTTGTGCTCTATGTTTAAAAATGAGTAGTAAAACAGACAGCTCTAACTGAATTGTGTCCAAGATGATCAAAGTTTTCCCAGCTAGCCAGTTAGATTCCTGATGCATCAAGTTTGGAATGTAGAATTTATCCTTTACAAAAACGTTATAAAAATGGTCGATGATATAAGCGTCATTCAAAAATGCGTTCAACACTAATTGATAAAGTTGCTTTTGGGCAAATTTTTCAGATTTATTTTGTTCTTTCTGCAGCACGTATACAAATATTTGAAGGCATCCTAAAATTCGTACAAATATCAATGTTTATCAATGAATCAATGCTGAGTTCGTAATTAAACCTACTATTGAGAATAGTGTTCTGTTCAAATTTTCCTGGATCGTCATAATCCCATTGAGTGTGCGTAGGAAACGCGACATACAGTATGTACCACACCCCGCTGAATAGCACTTCAGCATGCAAAATATCTTTCTATACAAGAAAATTAAATATTTAGCAAGTCCTCAAAAAAGTATTTTTAAAGGAAAATATTGCAAAAAAATCCTTGGTAGTGAATAAAGAAACTGGAGTGTTTTTGTGCTAATTTCGGTAAAAATATAACGTATTTTTAAGAGATAACAGCATGAGCGAAAGGTCAGGTCGGAATAATAATTCGTAATAATAAATAGCAGGTTTAGACGTTTGTTATACAGGGTGAGTCAGCTAAGCGAGACCCTCTCTTAGATCGTACAGAAATAGCGACTGGAAAAAAAAAATTCAAGTAAAGGTGTTGTGGTTGTCGCCAAAGTATTTGTTTCTGTTAGTTTGAACTATACAGGGTAGCTCAAAAAAATATGACAGTGAAGTTTTTTTTTTTAATAGAACAACCTACTTTTTAATCCAGATTCAGGTTCTACATTGAATTTGAAGTATTTTTGTATAACATACTATGTGAATTAAATCAATCGTTTTCGAGATAACGACATTTGAATATGGGAACCTAACAAAAGTAAACTTTATTATTATTTTTTTAAATAAAATAAACCATATAATCTGAGAACAGAACAGAACAAAACACAAACCAAAACTAGAATATTTGTTTTAATATTTTTTTTAAAATCATATTATTTATTATTATCATTAAAGAAAAAAATAATCATAGAGTTTACTTTTGTTGCGTTCCCATGTTTTAAACGCCGCTATTTCCAAAACTATTGAATTCAGTCACATAGTATTTGTATAACATACAAATAATTAATTATACAAAAAAAATACTTAGAATTCAATGTAGAACCTGGATTGAAAAGTAGGCTATTTAAAGAAATAAACTTGACTGTTATGATTTTATTTTGAGTCATTCTGTATACTTCAAAGTAACAGAAACAAAATACTTTGGCAACAACCACACTTTATTTTTTTTTTTAGTCGCTATTTCTATACGATCTAAGAGGGGCTATTCGCTGACTCACCCTGTATAATTGGAATGAGAATTTTGACCAAGATTGCAAAAATTAGAATTAGACATGCAATTTTCAGTTTATGGTATAAGCTACTTGCAAATCTGAACGTAATCGTCTTATTAACTCACCTTTAAAATATATAAAATTAACTCCATATATTCCAATAATAACTTATGGTTCTTAAGACTTTCTTCCTCTTTTAAAAAGCCATACAAAATACACTCATCGCTGGTTTGTAACAACTTAAGTGCTTCAATAACATCCTTGTAGTTGAGTATTGGAGGAAACAATTGTTTTCGCATTACTCCGGGAAATGCCTCAGAAAACGCAACATTTTGATACTTAACCAAAGCACAGTTTGCAGCAAAATACACATAAAAGAAGTTATAGTTTCGAAATTCTTTTCTGTTGAAATATGTAGGTACACAGTCTAGCCTTTGTATTAGCGGCTTAATAATGATTTCAGTTTCAGCGTATTTCGTAAAATGTTTTATAACCACAATTAAAAATTCGTATGAGCGTATCACATTGTTGAAAAACTGGTTGTTATAGTTGCCTCTACTAACCGCCCAGGAAGTTAGAGATCGAATGAATTGTTCTACTACACAAAAGAAATTAAATTTGTATTTAAACTTAATAACGTCCTCTCCAAAACAATTGCATTTTTCGAGGAGGGTTCCAATAGGGACCGCAAACTTGTCACTAAATGTAAAAAGACTTGTCTGTTCTGTAGACGTTAGGGCATCCGAATTAAACGTCCACGGCATTTCTGTACAAAACGTCGGGCAATTATGTAACAACTTCATAATCTGAAAGCATTCATTAAATGTGTTGCTTGATAAAAACGGGAAATTAAGCCCATACCTTCATATGGTCGACCCCACTTATAATTATAGCTTCTACCATACTTAAAAAGTTGTCTAATTTGTACGGAAACATATCTAGAGCAATTTCAAAAAACTTTCCAAAATAATCAAGTGCCCGTAAATACGATAATTTATAAAGTTCACACATTAGCTTGACAATACCATCTTGTTCATAGATTAATCTATAGTCATTAATCAATTTCGAGAATTCTATGAACAATCTATTTGTGGCTTCTAAAACTATTTCTCCAACTCTGCAATTCTACGAAAATTTGTTATTAATTTAATACTCATTAAAATATTATACTTTAGAATTACCTGGAAAAGATTCATTGTAATGCAATCAGCTAACGATTTGAATACTTTTTTGTCTAAAAGCAGTTCTAAAACAGTTTTGCCGTAATCTAAATAGCCAGATGATAAAGTTGACTTATATACGGCCCAGATGAATAAAATGGAGCTATTGTCTCCTTGAACTTGGTATCTTTCCAAATCAGTTTCAACTTCTTTAGGTAACATTTTGAAAATACCATGATTTTGCCTTAAAAGGAAATTGCATAATTCGGATCAAAATGGTTAAATTGAATAAAAACTTACCAATATCTATGGATTAGAGATAAAACAACACCTATTTCAGCGTTTTTTATGTCATCTACGTCTTTACTCCTCGATAAATACCCTGCTCCAAAAAACAGTGGATGCCTTCCAAATCCATGTCTCATAAATAGTTTCATAACATCGGTCAATTCATCGCCGTCCATTAATTTTAGATCAGAAACTAGGACGATCAGAAGTATAACTTCCACCTGCTCCCTGTTATTCCTCTGAACCCATTTTTCCAACGTGTCTTCGGAAACCTGACTGGTTTTATCCACACTTATTTCAGTTATGAGGTATTCCAAAGTTTTCAATAAATTACTCCACAGCTCCTTTAAATCTATGTGTTCCAAAAATTCATTGAATTGATCAGCGTATATAAAGTTTATGTCGTTAATTTTCTCAAAGATCAAACGTATACATTTTAGTAGAAACATCCTTTCAGAAGTGTAAAAATTCCACAGTTGATCTATTATGGACTTTATGTTTGATTCATAACGAACGATTGCTTTGAGGTCACTAACTTTTTCATTATAATCAAAAATCAAAAAGTTGCAAATGATAGACCACGCTAGATTTACATCCAAATCCTAAAATCAGTGAATACAAACATCAATCATCAATTGCGATAAAAAATTATTCGACATACAAGTTCTTTGCTCATGTGATGAATAAATCCACAGAGTTCATCATCTTGGGATATCGACATCAATTCTGAAACCTTTTTCCATTCCTCGAAGCTTGCTTTGGTGTACACTTTGAAACTTAGTAAAACAGTACTTATGTTCTCTCGGCATATTTCTAGAACTTTGTCAACAACTTCAGGAATTATATTTTGATTGCTTCCAGATACTATTTGGTACAATTTTTGCCAAACACTAAAACAAATAATTGTTCAATTTATTTTCTTAACGAAAATAGAAGTTCTTACGGCAATGTGTCGCTGTTAGCCATTATCCTGAGACAACAATGAATCTTTATGCATATAATATAAAAAAATTAAATCAATAATATAATCTTAATAACGAAGTTTTTTAGTTCGACTGTTTGGTTCTGTTTTAACCTAATTTTTCCTTCGGGCAACGGCAAGCCGGATTTCGGAATTTACTCGACGTCTGACAGTAGTAGAATACTGTGGCGGGCTCTATCCGTCACTTCTCAAGTAGCAGCTCCGACCCGCAACTCCGCACCTCCACACATAGATAAAGACAAGTACTGTGTGACAAGATGGTGACAAGTGACTCCGCAGCTGCAACCGAAACACCAGTTATATCTCACCACAGAACATACCCCCATACCCCACCAGGGGGGATATTTTGTGTATCTCACCCACTGAAATCTACAGCGTTTCGATTCAAATCTAACTTCCAATCTATGTACTGTATACCTAAGCCTTACTGCCGAGTCCAATAGGTAACACGGGACGAAACGCATGGTGCTTCAACGCGAGCATAATACCATAAACATACAAATTTTTATTTCATAATACCATAATACCATAAACATACAAAGTTCATCATAGATATGTTTTTTCTAAAAATATTTTTTTACACAAACATTTATTTTTTTGTCGTATTTAATCATTTTTTATCAGTTTTTATCTGGATATTTGGGTGTTTCAGTTAATTTTTTAAGTTTTTGTTAGTTTTCATTATGTTTATTATCGCGATAATTCCGAAGAAATATGTGAAATATGATTATGTCGATCCTAACGTTAGGTTTCTAGCAATGCGTGCATTTAAATTTAACAGTTATAATGTTTTGACTTTCACGTAGTGAGAACCGTGTTCTGAACCTGAGGTGTTCTGTGCTAAAAACGAACATTTTAGTCCACTTTCGAGTCACAAATAGCATTTTCTGGACCGATCCTATTTTGTTGAATGCGCATCGGCCGTTTTGGTGCGCTGAAACACAGGAGACGTTCTTCTTCTCACTAGGCTGAGGCGCAGCCACCTGTTTATCTTGAACAGTTAACTAACTGTTCAAACAAGGTTCAAACAAACAAAAAGTTAGCTTCACATAGGGTGTTAATAGGGTTGCCGAGTCTCCGGTTTTTGACCGGAGTATTAGATTTTCTTTCATAAGCTCAGGTCACAAATATTTTGTCAACCGGATTAGGATTTCTCCGGTTAAAAAGCAAAAAGCTGTTAGGCTATAAATTTTGTTATTTTTTAGTGGTGGATGGAAAGCAAATAAAGATGCATTGTGAGTAATCACGAACTATCGACAATTATCGATCGTCGATTAATAATAACATTCTTTAACACACCGGTGTCGGGTGTCGGGTCAGAAGATAATCTTCGTAACGTTCTATTTGCAAAAAACACCTCTTCAGGACAGGACTGAGCGATCAACCGCCCTGCAGGGGTTGCAAATTAGAGGACGAAACTACTCTGCATGTTATGTGTCACTGCACGTCATATGCAACAGGTAGACGAAGACTCCTTTCGATGATGAAGATGAAATTCCACCAGACCAGATCATGCGAACTCCCCTCAAGATTCTTCTGGAATTCATTGAATATACAGGGATAATGAGGGAGTAAAATTACGAGGGCACAAATAGGACAGAAATGACCGCGGTGCAAGGCCAAACACCACCTCGGCGGTGAGGAAATGGTTTTAGTGGGTAAACAGCTTAGCTGGAGTCCCACACAACCCAGAGCGACAGACCACCAGCTCTGGGAGTGCATAAAAGAGCATTTCCCAAACCTCACCGAAAAAAACAAAAAAAAAACGTTCTATTTCGTCACTCAAACGGTAAATATAATTTTGTGAAAAACATTTGAAAAACAATTTAAATATTCTTGTTTTATTTGCTGGTCATTGCAGTTTACATATTATGCACAATGAAACATGGTTTAAAATTATTAAGTTTTAACGTGGAAAACTTAGTTTTAAAAATGTATTAGTGAATTTTCATAGAGCGCCAAAAATGTAAAAAAATTAAAACAATTTTTTTAATTTTTAGAATGTGAATACAGACAACTTTTGCGGTATGTATCCATTAGAGGTGTGCTAAACAGTTATTTTTCTGTAACGGGTTACAACGTTTCAGTTTCACCTTGGTAATAGGTTTCAAAGTGCGGTTCCAAAAGGATCATGTTACTTTTTAAATTTTTCATTAAAAATGCAGAATGATGATGATAGTAGAAATAGTGATGATATATAATGATTTCCTTTAGAGTAACTACTTAAAATTAGTCCTTAGAAGTAACTACTTAAAGAACAAAAAACCGATAATAAACTGGAGTGATTAAATAACATATACGGTTTAAATGCGAAAACGTTTAAAAATATCATTTTCATTTAAAAATGAAATTACATTTAAGAATAAAATTGTTTGCAGATGCTTTTTACTGATTCTAGTTCTTCGCGCGTTTATGATAGCACCAGCTTTAGAAAATAATCTCTCGCATTTCGTTTCACAATAACCTTACATAATCCAACATCCAACAACAAACATAAATGCGTGTTTGGCAAACCTGAGCGAAGTATTACTCGAGTTAATTTTGGTACCACCAAAAAATATGTCGACCCTATAACGTTTATTACCATTCAAATAACTTTTATTTCATCTCTGACTGAATTTATATTTAAAAATGGCCAGCTTGCTTAAATTCAGGTGCACATTCTGCTAAAAACGGTTGTTATTTTACATTTCAATTGTGATGGAATTTATGTCTTAAACTCTTAGTTTGCTCATAGCTCATATGCAAGTGTACATTCTGCTTAGTTTACTGGTAATGGACATAACTCCCGAGCTAAGTTTCTTGAGAGAAATCCTTTTTTTTAAGATTCATTACAGAATGTCAGAAAACTAAATACTTATAGACTAAAAATGCTGAATTATATCATCGCAGCAGCTAAACAAATTTTCGCTGGTTCCTGGAAAACTGAACAGTAATTTTTATAAACGAAAAGTGATACAGCTCGACGATGCTACATCGGTTCTGTGCTGACGCGAACCACTTTTTCAGGTTTATGGGACGGTTCCAAAAAAACCTTTAAGTCGGCAAACGGCTGTAGCTGGTGCGATGTGCGCACAACGGTTTCGGTTTTATGAGACGGTTCCAAAAACAACGGATTAAATTGGCAAACGGCTGCAGCTGGATAGATCACTCGACGGTGTCCAAAGTGCGCACGGCTATTTCGGTTTTATGAGACGGTTCCAAAAAAAAACCGGTTAAGTCGGGTAACTGTAACTACGGTTTCAGGTTACACGTTTGGAACACTGTTATTTTAGCGGTTACGTTAAATACCGACGATCCACAGCCGCTTTATCGCTAAGCCGTTAGGATCTACTGCTAAACACGTTAAAAACTTTATATATTTAAATATTACTATTTTATATTATACTATTTGTCAATAAATTGGCTACATTGATTGCACTGCGATTGACGATTGGACTACGTTTTTTCGTTTGTCGTTTCCGAAATGGCGTCGTAATATCGTTTTGGCTCAAGACCACTGAAAAACTTCGAAAAGCGCAAATTACCACAGTAATAAAGTTAAGTTTTCTGTCGCTTTAACGTTGCGAGCAACAGTAGTTGCCACAGTAGACTGCTTTACCACAACTTATGTATCATATGATATTTAAGCTGTGGCTTTACTATGTAAAATAGGGGTTTTCTACTGCGATCACATCTTCAATGCGAAGTTCTGACGCATTTTTCAAACCGTTGGCAAAAATCAGACTTTAAGGCGATCGAAGTGGAAATTTCAGCGCTGTTAGCCACATGAGTCTTCTATAGGGAGTGAAAGTTTCAAGGTGCTACTTGCTCTGAACGGAAAGTTATGAATTTTTAAATGAAAGCGCGCAGTTGAGTAAAAGTGCGAATTTTCCTTCGCTCTTAATAGTGAAGCATTCACAAATCACGGCATATTTTGCAAATGGTTTACTTTGATTTTGGTAGATCTGCAAAAAATTGTGCCGCCTCCTACAATAGATGAAGCTCAAAAAGTTTTCACGTTTCAAGACAATTGAACAAACGATTGATCCGAGAGCGAGTATTTAATTTAGCCTTCAAAACTCGCCCCTTGAACGGCGATGTTTGTTTATCTTTACACTGGAAAGCAACTTTGTTTACGCTAAAGATACAAACCAGTTTGATCGCGGACTGGACAATAAAGCTATCATTATCTATGTTATGTAGCTCGGTGACTTTTTTCATTTGATATACACCTTAATTTCGCAAGAGTTTTATCGGAAAGGTTTAGTCTATTATGGGCAAGGGACTAAATCGGTCGTCAGTTCTTTGTTCATAAACGGGATCAAAGTACCAATTTAGTGCCATTTAGGTACGAACAGTTGGTCATCTTACCGGTTCATTACTGAGTGTAATCCACATTTATTTTCAACTTTGTGTGGATTCTCATTGTGTGTTCGTGAAGCGTGTGTTTTTTGAAGTTTAATGGATCGACAATGGAGAATGGAGCGCAAGTTTGCAAAAAGCAGGTAAGCATTATTCTCTATTATCTATAAACCCTTAACTTAAACTGAGTTGAGTTTTCGTAAAACATTTAAAGTTTTATTCAGTTTTTCTTTCCAATCAAATAACTGGGGTTTCAACTAAGTTTATCTAATAATACAGATTGTTCTTTTTTTTTCCAGGTGGTATAATGCAGCTTTCGGTAAGTTTAGCATTACTTTTACCGTGAGTGATCCTGGCCAACCCATTTAGATTTTGCACTGTTTTTCCAATTTTTTTTTAACCAACACATACATGTATGTATCATGCATAAGTATGTATTTCGCACAGGTGATTAAATCACCTGTTTGTTAAGCGTATTATTTTGCCTAAATGATTCGTATTAGGGATTTTCAGGGGCTAGGATCAGTCCGAATAATTGCATTTTTTATTATTTATTGCTATTTATTGCATTATTGGAGGATAGCACGTTAAAACGATGCGTGTGATCCTGGCCATCATTTAGGTTTCGGGCTAGTTTTTCCAAATTTAAAAATTTTATCAAATTCTTTTTTGCTGAACAATTCGTGCTAGGGATTTTCAGGGGCTGGGATCCGTTCGAATAATTTAATTTTTATTGTTTATTGCATTGTTGGAGGATAGCACGTTAAAACCTTGCGCGTGATACTGGCCAAACCATTTACATTTCGGACTGTTTTTTTCCAAATTTGAGGATTGAAACAAATTTACAAACTGCTCGTTGAGTATTTCGCCTCAAAAACGTTTGTCTTTTTGACAGAAGACCGAATTTCCTCACGTCTTTTATTACAGATTGATAAATAGTGCTTTTATTTCGCAATAGGAACGAATTATTTATCAAAAAGTAATCAAGAACTATCACCTAGAGGGTATCCTGCGACACACTTAGGCTCAAGCTGTAAGAGAAAATTCCAATTAGTAAAGAAATTAATTTGAAAAAAATCCTTGAGGTTTCGAGATAGCTATTTTCTGCTATCGTTACCAAAAGAACCTAAATGAATCTAAAAAAGAGTATGTTAATAAATGGTGTAACAATAGTTGGATAATACAATATGTAAAAATTCGGTCTGATAATTCGTCGGTGCAAATTGTCAACAATTATGTGACTTTGAATTAATCTCATTGTTTAAACTAATACAGGTAATGTTAATTATTCATGTTGGTGTAAATTTATTTTGGGTGTATGTTTCTCTGGTCTGCTTCAGATTTTAGCATAGTTAACCATGTATGACTTAAATTAAATGCACATGAAGCAATGCAATTATTTTGATTTAGTAAAATTAATGAGTTTTCTCTAATTATACGTTTTGTTGTAGATGGTTCCTTTGCTAAAATCATAGAATTATTCCACTGAATTTTGTGGCAATTATCAAACGCATGTTGACAAATATGTGATCTATGATATTCTCTGTTGTTTATATATGATTGATGTTGTTTGATTCTTTTATGTAATGGTCTTGAGGTTTTTCCGATATATATTTTATTGCATTCGCAAGAAATTTTATACATTATACTTTTTGTATTTTTAATTTTGTCATGAGGTTTTTTAACTGAAATTTTGCTTCTAATTGTATTTTCAGTTTTGAAGATAGTCTTACTTTTCAGATTTCAGTATATCGCGAAAAGGAATTTGGTCATTTTGCTCCTTTTCAATAGTGAATTTATTTGTTGGTTGTTTATTGTTCAGATAAGATAAAAAAATCATCAAGCTTTTGTTCGCCATGACTGTAAATGGAGAATACGTTATCAATAAAACACCACCAAATTATTGGTTTAAATTTGTG
>NW_026017110.1:52228839-52248379 GCF_020466585.1 Dendroctonus ponderosae | reverse complement strand
CCGATAATCTTTCCGATCCCGAATCCTGCGAATACACAGAACTCATGGTCGGTCTCCGACGCCTGGGGCTCTCAAGGTTGTATATGTTTACACGAATTATTTAGGTTCTTGCAATTGCTATATCACTATCCTGATATGGGCGAAAAAGTGTTCACACTCAAAATACTCGCGCTCACCGTACACGTCCGCTCGCTACGGTGTACTCCCTTTTTAAAGATTTATTACAGATTGTCAGAAAACTAAATACTTACTGAAACTGCTGCAACTGGATAGAGCGCTTGACGATGGCGCATCGGTTCTGTGCTGACGCGAACCAGTTTTTCAGGTTTATGGGACGGTTTCAAAAACAACCTTGAAATCGGCAAACGGCTGCAGCTGGTGCGAAGTGCGCACAACTGTTTCGATTTTATGAGACGGTTCCAAAAAGAACGGTTTAAATTGGCAAACGGCTGCAGCGGGATAGATCACTCGACGGTGTCCAAAGTGCGCACCGCTATTTCGGTTTTATGAGACGGTTCCAAGAAAACCGGTTAAATCGGCTAGCTTTGGGAAATTGGGAACACTGTTATTTTAGCGGTTACATTAAATACGGACCATCCCTAGTATCCACTCTGTTTTAAAGCTTATATCCGGCAGTTCACCGTATTGTTTTATGCTGGCCAGTTCTAAAATCTTATTTTATTAGCAGGGGTATGAGAAACTTTCCCAATTTTTGAAAACGGTTAGTAAATCAGATCGCGATACATTTCTGAATGAAGCGAATGCTGTGTATAAGAGAATGATTGAATACTTAGAAAAGTGGTTTGATTTCAATGACAACTCTTTTTATAAACTGGTAAAGCCGTTTAATTTAAGTCAAGAATTGACAATTGAAAAAATATTTTGGGGTTACTCAATTATTCAAAATTTCAGTTGAAGGAGATAAAATATTTTATGAGTTATGTCAGTTGGAGCAATTTTTGAAAGAAACGGATCTGATGAAAAGACTCTTACACACAAATGGGTGACATTTCTTACCAATACCGAGGCAACAGAGCTTTTCAAAACTGTGCAATACGTTTTTTGCGTAGCTCCTAACAATGCGTGCGTCGAGCGCGTATTTAGCGTAATGAGCAACTTATGGAGCGACGAAAGAAATAGGTTGTTTGTCAACCTAGTAAAATCAGAATTATTTGTTCATTTTAATTTTCAAATGAACTGCTCAGAGTTTGCAGACCATACATGCATATGCAATACAGCTCTTTACATAATAAAAATAACATAATAAAAATTAAGGTAATAGTATTACCGTATTTATTTCTTCATCGATTATCAAGCTACCCTAAAAATATTTTGGTCCGAAACTCATTTTGCTCGACCTCCGGTCGTAGGTTTTTTTCAATTTGGTAACCCTAGGTGTTAACAATAAAAATATTTTTACTGAAAATTTAAGTAAGCTCACCTGAAAATGTATATGTCTTCCCAGAGTGAAATAAAACTAAACCAAAAATGGAAAATCAACAAAAGGTAATTTTGACGACCGTCAGACCATGCTTGACGCTGAAAATGATCGACGTTTCCTTAAAATCGCCTTGCATCTTATATTTTTCGGTCTAGTAAACATCTAGTCTCAAAATAGAACTTCATACCGAACTGCAATCACGCTTTAAAAAATTCGCATCTGCTAAACTGAAGCAAGTAGCAACTGGGAATTTTTACTATCATCAGAAGATACTTGACTCTAAAAATGACCCTAAGAATCCGAAATTTCTCCCCTGCACAACAACGCAAATGCGATCTGGCTTTCAGAAATTCGCATCTTCCAAACAAAAGCAGGTAGCGACTGGCAATCTTTGCAACCTTTGTCTCTTAAAAAGCTGAAAGTTTCCATAACATTTCCAAAAGGTTTGATGGTGAACTAATAGAGCGTATCATAATAGTATCTATTTTTTGTTAACTCTCTATTTTCGAAACTTCGATTCAACTACATTCAGGAAAT
This sequence comes from Dendroctonus ponderosae, assembly GCF_020466585.1. Classification (NCBI taxonomy): domain Eukaryota; kingdom Metazoa; phylum Arthropoda; class Insecta; order Coleoptera; family Curculionidae; genus Dendroctonus; species Dendroctonus ponderosae. Next base: position 52,246,401 of record NW_026017110.1, on the reverse strand, counting down.
TCTCATACGATTTTGCTTTTAAATTAACAAGGTGTAAAATATTCTACGGCAATTGTTCAGTCTAGCGTCCCAGTATACGTCCCAGTTTGAGAATTTGAACCATTTAAAATAATGTGATAAAATGCTAATATCTTTTGTTTAATCATCATTCTTATGAATGAAAATGTATGAAAATCAAAGGATTTTTCAAAGAGAACGTATACTTTTATATTTTCTAAAAATATTATCTATTTTACCTTGGATGATAAATCATCATTGAAATGAAATTACAAGCACATAAATATTATGGAAATTTGCATTACCTACCCTTTGCTCGCTTGTTTCTAGTTTTAAATTCGATATTAAATGCTGCATGAATATCAGGATTGAGTCAATAATCGCTGACAACTTTTATTCTTTCGCTAAAACCTCACCATTGGTGTGCTAACGGCTTCCCTTGGACATGAAACGCTTATTATACGTTCGTGGAATTCGAAAAATATTAGCTTAATAAGGTCCAATAAAATTAAACTAAACGTGATAATGTGCATTCAGCAAATAATGAAAATCGTTCAGATAATGCAAATAAATTACTTTTCAAAACCAGTCGCTTTCATCCAGCAAATCCAAATGCAATAAAACGGCAAGGTAAATTGTTTAGACATTTATTTAAAAATGAATGAGTCACACTTATATTACAACCTTACATCAGGTACATTAACAAAAACGAAGTACATCATTTAAACAGTTATTTCATCAGTAAAACGACTCTTATCATCTAAATTGATAACAATAGAATGTGTCCGGGCATGACCTGACAACAAATGCCTACCATTGGTATCAGTTGCACTAGTTTTTTTCGTATCACTAGAAGGATATGTTGAGCTGGTTTCATCCGTTTCAATATCAGTATTTTCATCTTCTTTCCGCTTGGATGTTTCCTCCGAAATTACAATAGCTGGTTGTTGATCTGGTACAGTAAGTGTATCTCCCACTGCATGATTACTGGAATTGTGTTCAATGGTAACGGTAGGTTCGTCGTTAGATTTGGAATCCACTGCGAAAGAAACACTTTGACGCTTAATTTTTACATACGATTCGTCGGCAGTGTCAGTAATTGATCGCTCTTGAGATATGCAAAGACTACTACTACTGCGAATTATAATGGATGATTTTTCGTTGTCATCACACATTCGTGCAGCATCTTGCATCGCGTTGATTTTTGAAGCCAAATGTCGATTTCCAACTCGCATATTGCGTTCCTTCAGCAATTCAAGTTGGGTGTAAAGTCTTAAAAATTCTTCTTGTATATCTTGTTCGCTATATTTGGAATAAACTACTTCCTGCCCAGCTACAGAGGAGTTTGCGCTAGTGTACTGAGATGTTTCATGTCGGTTTTTGATCAGGAATTTCGATGGAGTTTTGTACACCATGCTAGATCCATCTTCTTGTTGTTTTCCTTTATTTTTAATAACCATTATAACCTAAAATAATAAAATGTTATTACGTATTTTTGAATTAAATTTATTAAATAAATTTCAACTAAAAATTATTTCGGCTTCAGTTTCAGTTCATCAAAAACGCATATATTTCGATTATATCATTAAAAAATATTCAATAGTAAAATTGGTGCCTATTAAATGTTACTGACAATGGAAAATATCATGTCTCAAATATATTTTGAGGAAGGTTATTACATCATTTTAGGATGCTCTGCTTTTTCCATGCCAAATATCATACGATGTTCTGATATAAATTAGAATTCTAGGAATGCTCTCATTCTTTCAAAGCGGAAAGTTAATCGAAATAAATTGCATATTTCTACCCTGACGTATATTCAAGCATAAATGATCATTTAAAAAACTGAGCCAGTAACTGTTATTTATGGCTCATTAATCCAATACATCTGCAGGAAATGTTAAAAATTGTATTGTAGTTTTGAATATCTGACTACCTGTTCTTTAAGTTTATTTTTATAAGTGTTGCGGGAAAACAGTAATTTAAGCTAGGTACAGACTTTTATATTAGATTAATTATTTAGAAAATTTAATTTAAGCTTCGGTAGGCGTTCTTTTCGCAGAAATACTAGCCAATATATTATTAAAAAAAAAATGATATCCATTTAGGGATTTCCGTTTATTTTTGAGAATACAAAATTTATTTTGAACAAATAACCGTAATGAACGTACGGCCATATTATGATGTGAAAAAGTGGCTGATCAATCTCCTGAATACGGGGTATAAATATAAAAATATTCCAAAAGTGTGTCGAAACAGCATACAATCGAGCTCCGGCAATGCTTATACTAAAAATGTATTTTATTGGCCGGGTATTTAATTTTTGCATATACAGGGTGTTTGATAAGTAGATGCATTCCTTATAGAAGGTGATAGAGCAAGTAATTTGGATATATTTCTTTAAAGCTCAGCGTAATCGGGTTTATATTTAAAAAGTTGGCTCTGCACTAGTTATGGTCACTGATTTATTGCTTAAAAAATCAGTGGCGTAACATTTTTTTTATTTAAAATTATCTACAGTCGCGCCTGTGCCCACGTCACTGCAGAAGCTAAAAACAATTTTTTTTTCACAAAACATGTATTGCTGTAAATGCATTGCTTAAAATATTCCAAGGGGGTTCCGCAATATTAAAAAGTATCATTTTTTAAATTAATACTTTAACACGCTGTAGATGTGTAGATCGGAGACTAAGAGTTTTCGGAATATGATCTACTATAGAAATATTTCAAAAACTACGTGCACTTTCACCTCCGATAAGGAATGCATCTACTTACCAAACACCCTGATGTATATGCAAAAATTAAATCCCTTGCCAATAAGATACATTTTTAGTATTAAGCATTGCTGAAGCTCGATTGTATGCTGTTTCAACACACTTTTGGAATATTTTTATATTTATAAAAGCTTCTAAATATGAATAAAATATTTTATACTTTTATGCCTGCAAATAGCCTCTATAGAATTTTTATAAAAGCGAAGCTGGTGGAAAAGGGATTTATCGGCAAAAGAAATATTTTCTTTTCTATGGCTATTGATATTTTTTTACAGTTAGAATTCAGTATTAGCAAAATTAGATTTACAGCTGCATAAGCTATATTCTTAGCACTTTTATGAAATTGTTACTTAAGGTGACTTACCTTGCTTCCAAAAATCAGGCCCAATAGCAAAGTTACGCTAAGTTGAGTGTGCACAAAGTATATTATGTACATCAAATCTGGATTCGCAGGTTTTTGCAAGAAAAAACTGAAAATGAAAAAGTTAACAGTATTAGATTAAATAATTGTGATATATGTATTTCAGGTTTTAAAGTTCATTATGAAATGCTTCTTTTATTGTGGCTACCCCAAATACTAATTTAAGGTATTATTAGCTAAGTTCAAAGGTCCATCCATATCACTGTCTCTAACGGAACAATTCTGATTGTGCTTTGGCTTTGTCAATCGCTCTTCCTGAGATTGATTCCCATGTCAATGGTGTCGCTTTATTGGTAATTTTATAGTCTAGGGATACGTATAATTAGTAGTTGATACTCTATTTAAATTCTGATTAATTGATGCGACTGAATGTATGATGACTCTACACCATTCTTCTTAAAACGCTCGAAAATCTCTTATCTCAGAATTGATTTAATAGAAAATTTACTTTTATTTTCAAACAGCCAATTACTTGATATTTGACGCAAAAAATGCAGACATCGGTTCAATCAATTTCCTTTTTATATTTGATTCAAGTAAATAAGATAGAGGTGATTTACTGGAAACATCTGAAGCGAAATCAGAGTGGGTTTTACAAATTGAAGAATCCTCGATCTGATAAGTTATTTCACTTCTGAGAGTTACATTTTTTGGTCTAATTTAATTTACTTACTTGAAAGTTTCAGCTAAATCTTGGAAATTGGGCAAATGCTCCAAGTAGTTTTGTGAGATTTTTATTTTATCAATAACGTCTATATCTAAATATCTCATGTATGTCTTATCCAAAAAGCATGCAAAAGTTGGAATTTGTTTTCTTAACAAAAGTGTTACTTAAAAAAACGTAATTATTTAATTTTTCATATGCAGTCTATCTTTGAAATATTCAACTAAATATTCCAGCAAATCAAAAACATCCGCCAGTAAATTAAGATTTTGTAGTTAATCTATTAAAATAATGACTATAAAATTATGGAAACATCAGATGTCTAGCTTTTATTTGGAAAAGCCTCATGCAATTGTGATTACTATAACGAACTCTTAAGTTTAAGTGCCTATTAAAAAAAATCAAATCGCTTTATTATGGCAAGTACAAGGAAAGTTTTCCAGATCTTGTTATTTTAGCCACAATGCAATTAGAGTAGTAAAACTAGATTACTAGTGATTTTAAATTCGTATGTTCTGCTTAAGGCATGGGCAGATGTGATTCGAAGTGCCCCATTTTGTAAGAAGAAAATGGTCGAATATACGAGGCCCCTTAAGTTAATTTAAGAAAAAAGATTTGTTTTTACTGGAAAAAATAGCAATTAGCATAAAAAGTAAATTGTATATGTATAGATTATTGTAGAAGCATATACAAATAGTGTTATGATGTCATGAGTTTGGGGTAGCTTAGGTTAACTAATTTTTTAATTTCAGCTATTCTTTAATAATTCTATATTTAACTAAGCAAGAACTAAGGGATGTAAATAAAACTCTCCAGTGTGCAACCCTTCTCAAAAGGAATTAGGTCTCCAGTGTGCATATAAATGCTTTAACCAGGTAATCAATTTTAATTAATCGATTGCAAAATGGTCTTTTAAGTGTTGAAATTTCCAAAAGGGGCTGACTCTAACCAGTTAAGCAAGCTTCCGTTCTAATCTAAAATAAGTTGCTAAGTGTATGTTTATTCTAGGCGGTGTTAAGTATGATGGTTTTTAGAAGTTTCTATTAAAATGGAGACTTGCCAACTGTTAGTAGGTAAACAAACACGAGCTCCTAGCGGAGTTGCACTTGAAACTTCGAACTATCGGTGTAAATATCTCGCAAATTATACCAAACTCTTCCATCGGAAGCTGGAGCATGTGATCGCTCAGTTTCAAACAACAGGTCATTCAATTTGAGTGAATGTCTATTGTAAATTCGTTCATGTCTATTTTATTGCAGTGTATGCTGTCTGTTTGTCTAAAAATTTCAAATTTATTTTATGGTTAGCTTCACGTCATACAGGCTCTTAATAGAACAAGTTACTTAGTGTCTGTTGGTAGATTTCCCAAGATTAAGCAATGCTAATTCAAAGATTAACTTAAGCAATATTGCAATTTTTTGAGGGTTTAAAGTTGAATTCTAAGTCAACGTTGATCAGTTCAATGATGGACCCTTAATACTCACCGAAATACTTACAATAATAAATACAAAAGTGTTGCAAGTGATTTTGTGATATGAAAACTGCTTCGTAAGTGACCAACGCTTAATACCTTCATGAATAATTGTTTTAACCAGTGCTTCGAACGACCTACTTTAATGATTTATCGTATGTTGGATAGGTCAAAGGTAGATCTTGTTTGTAAAGTAATTCAGGGTTTAAGGATAGAATACTGAACTTCAATGCTATAACTCTTTAATACCGTTGAAGGCTTTGTCTGCCATACTGCTTGAGAGGTACGGGTCTGAAGAATTTGTTGCTGTTGTCGAGATACACAAAAATCTGTCTGACACGTTTTAGATCTAACTAATCTTGAACCGGCAGGATCAACAAGAAGAGCTGAGTTATAAATCTAAAATCCATTATACAGACTAGTAGAGGCGACAGGGTTATTTAAAAAAATCCGAAATATTTAATTAAATTCTCACCGAGAGGTCTGAGCACTGCGGCATGCCAAACCGTTTTATTTCAAGATTAAAAATCCACTTCAATTCTTAGGAAGCTAAAGAAATGCGCAAAAGGATTTGGAGATAGAACTAACTTAAAAAAGATAGTGACAAACAGTAAGAGCTTTTAATTTGGATTTTGCATTTAAATCAGGGAGCTTAATAATTGAACCGTTGTTTTGCTATTATGCAGCACAGAATTGCGATGACTGCCACTACTTCAATATTTGTAACGATGATATCTCAAAGCCATTGTCTTATTTCAATTCATTCATCAGGGAATTGTTGTAATTCTGAAGATAGTTATATAAGAAAATGATAACTATTGTGACGAAGATAGTACTTCTAAGAGTAGGTATTTGATTTTTCTATAATTTCTTAATGATTTCGTCTGTAGTAAGTAGTTTTTTGCATATAAGCTTGGGAGATTTTGCTAAACTATATTTTAGTTTCTGAGGATTTCCTGAATAACAGATTCAGAAAAAAGGTTACCCTTTTATCAAACATTCACACATATCAAACAATGTAAAATAAATAACATTTTGTGTGCCAGAAAACTCGGGGCAATTACGGAACATCAAGTAAAATTGAATTTAAAATATAAATCGGGAGATTATTTAAATCTATTGATTACTTACGTTGTAACATTCAGGAACAAGCACAGTACGAATTCGTTGTAGATTGCAAGAGAGATAAATTTGCTTTCGTTGAATTCGGAAGGAGCCTTTCGCACTACGACGCAAAGTCGAATTCCCCAAATCAAAAACGCTATTTCCACTGCAATATTAAAAATACATTATTAGTTAAACAGCAAATCAGCAAAACAGATATGTAACTAGTCGAAATCATAAATTATCGCTCATTTTGAACGCATCTTTATATCTCAAACATAAATCAATTGGCGCCAACATGTAGTTTTCCATTCATTCAGTTCATGGTGATTACAATTTAATGGGAACGTGTTCAAATTTAGGGAACATTAACACACAATTGAGCCTATAGGTTGATAACTTATAAATAGATCAGCTTTAAATGTACGAACTTGATAAACAGCCTTCCGTTGAATAAAGTATGTTTAATGCGAAATTACGCTGATATTTATGTGTTTTATCTCATTTATTTTCTGATACTCAATTCGACTAAATATCAGTTTCCAATAAATGAAAGCACTTTTTAAGTGACAAAGTGAAAACTAATGACTAAACTGACGCACCATTTTTTCTAATATGTTTAATGTAATATCTTGGTTTCTCGTTTTTCATCACTTACAGCAATTGACTGAAAAGTGTATTATTATTTAAGTGCCCATTATTGAATGCCATCTTTGTCGGTGTTTTGATATTCTGACTTATTTTCCTGACTGCGTGTACTTGTTATGATATTCTTATCTTTCCTGTTTTTTCCCTTAAATTTGTCTCTGAGACATGAGATTGATGAGATAAATTTAAGGTTTCAAAAAGGCAAAGACCTAAAAGAACGTTGATTTTTACCAATCATGAGTTTGTGTAAATTTTAGATCTGATGATGGCGCTGTTGTCTCGCCGAAACGTAGTGAAATAAATGATGTTCAAAAATTTTAACTTCACAATTTGACTGAGACCCAGGAAAGATAAGAAGGTGTTTTGATAAAGATATTTTTATTTTAATAAAATACTTGACGCCGTTATTTCATCTTTTAGTAGTAACAGTAGTAGTCACTAAAAGTACGAGGGTCGTTTGATAAGTCAGTGACCTTTTTAATTTCCTGCGCAGTGACTTTAAATTCAACACTACTCCCGTCAAGTGTCGTCTGTTAGTTTAACAGTCATTGAAAGGAGATGACTTTGTCAATTACGACTAAAATGAAAAAAAGTGAATTTCGAGTGCTGATAAAGCATTATTGTTTACGTAAAATACCACTAAATAAACGAAGGAATAAATGATTATACTATGGGGACTCTGCACCATCAATTTCAATGGTTAGGAAGTGGTTTACTGAGGTCTCGTTGAGGTCGTACAAGCACAAATGACGCAAAGGTTCAGGTCGTCCAAAAGGGGTTGTTACGCCAGAAATGGTCCATAAAATCCATGGAACCAACTGGACGATCGGAGAATAGCGAAGTGCGTGAGGTGGTTGAGCCTGTAGTCATTTCAACTGAGAGGGTACATCACATTTTACGTAAATATTTGGATATGAAAAAGCTATCCGCTTCAGCTTCAGAGCTTTTGGACAGATTCGATGTTGAATTTAAGCTGAAACGGCCGCATTTGGCAAAAAAGTGCTGTTTCATCAGGAAAATGCACGGGTGCACACGTGCGTAGTCGCCATGGCGAAATCCATGAACCAGGCTACGAACTTTAGCAATTTCTCCAGATTCAGCCCCCTGCGACTATTTCCTGTTTCCAAACTTGAAGAAATGGATGGACGATAAGAGATGGGTCCAATGAAGAGGTCATCATTGAAACAAACGCATATTTTGAGGTCGTCGAGAAATTATATTATTTAGAAGGAATACAAAAATGGAAAGCTAAAAGGAGATATGTTGAGAAATGAACACTTTTTTGACCGAAAAAAATTTCTTTCATTCAAAAAGTCACCGACTTATCAAACGACCCTCGTAACATCAAAATTCTGAGGTACTCTAGATATATAATTATTGGTGATAAATAACTGACTACTATTTGTTAATCTACATCCCAGAAAATACTAATTATTAAACTGTAGGGATAAAGCGCTGACAATCTACTTCGCGTTATTCCAATTTAAAATCCATTTGCATCCTGGTTTATAAACATCATTAGTGAACTGCATCTGTCGTACTTTTCAGATTCTTTTTTATTTCAATAACAGTAAAAATGTTCTTCAAAAATTGTTTTATACCTAATTTTTCGTTATCAGTTCAAACGAACAAATCAGATTATGATTATTTACATTGCAGCCCGTTCGTTCAACATTCAGAATTACAAGTAAACATTGATTTTGCACCAAGTATTTAAATATTTAAAATAATTAAAATGCTTTAGCAATTAATTCCCAACTTCAAGTATTTAAATTAGCATTAAACATAAATAGATGAGTTGATTGGCGAGATTCTGGCCTGCATTTCAATTTGAATAAACTCGTATTTGTATTTAAATATTTATTTAATTTTTAATTGCTTACATTAATATTACTTACAAATTTATGTCATTAAATTTTCAATACATAAATGCATTCATTGTAGAACACTATACCTGGAAATAAAAAAATTAGTTTTTCATATATTCCCCTATGTATATGGATCGCTAACTTAAGATAGCAACGTGCCATTTTGCGCCAATAACCACTTCTGAAGATGCCAATCACAAGTGTAAGCGAAACGTATGAAATTAATTGGATTTTACTCTGGCCTAAAATATCGAGATTCACCATTTTCTCAATTTTGCATCTCTGCTATTTGGGTTTGGCTGATTTTAAAACACTTGTTCTCCATTTTGCAAGATCTGTAATTTTACAGTAATTCTACTTAGCTTAAATTTTCATCGAATAGACGAAAAAAGTTGAAACCGCTTCTAATTTCTCATTAGTTATACAAATATATTATGTTTGGGGTAAATAATAGATCGCAATAAGACAATTTCAACCGAGTCGTAAATATAAAAGCTTTTCCAATGTTATTTCGTATAAATATTCGAAGGATGTACTCATTGACAAGTCAGTGATTTATATTCATTTTTAAGATACAACATTCTCTATTCTTTGAAACAAAACCTACATTTTGATCTATGATTTTTCCTAAACATATGAATGTCGACAAAGGCATTCGGAATTGCATTGACACTATTTGATTTGAGCTTATTCCCTTAGATATAATAAATCTTCCCATTCATTCTGCGCGTGTCAAAATTCCTACATTTCAAGAGCAAAGAAAGAACAAAAATTGGTTTATTTTTACTATCTCATCAAAGGCGACGAGTTTCATAAACAGGACTGACAGAATGCAAAATAATAATATCGTAGGTGTGTTTTTCATATGCCATTTCAGCATCTTTATTTTATATTCCCAAAAGTGAATACGGTTTAGAAATATTTGGACTGTTTCGACCAAAAGAAACTTATTTTGATTACGTTTATAAAATTTACGCATTAAAAATATAGTCATCTAAATAAATTTATTCAATTTTTAAAACGGTTTGAAATAACAATAATTTACAAGGATTAACGAAAAATCAATCCCTTTAAACTGATTTTCAAATAATATAAGCTGCAATATATTTGGGCTTTAGAATAAAGGGTTGCTTTCTCTTGCCAGCTAACATATAGCTATAATCAATAAAGCTGAACTGAATCATACATTTTTCCTTTGTTATGAATTTATTTAAATTTATTTGTAGTATTGAATACTTAACATGCTCATGTTATGGACGACGGTTAGTGTTGATAAAAACGTTTTAATAATACAAACCTCAATAGGGTCGTTGCACAAAAACATTTTTTGGTAAATTTTTGGTGAATTTTTTGATTGAAACTTCTCCCAAACATAGAGTGTGGGTCGTTTAGAACAACGCCTAAAGCAAATTTCTAAAAAAAATTATTTTATATTAACAAAAGGGAACGAAGGTTTCCAGATTTGCTTGTAAAATGACCTGAAGCGAGAACGTTGTTTTACTGGCTGTGACGTAGAGCGGCACAAATCCTACGCTTATGTGCCCATAACCAGGAAAATGTACACTTGCACATTGCATAGGAGCAAGCTAAGCGTCTTTAAAACATTAACACGACGAAATGTAAAATAATAAAGCTTTTTTGATTGAATTGCTAAATAGAACTTGTCTGACTTGATCTTCCGCCTTCTGAATTTTAATTTCTAAAGAATCGATTATGGCGACCTTAAAAACTTTATTATAATGTGTACGAAAAGGTATAGGTAGCCGTTTTTTCACTCTATTAGGTGGCATCCAGACTATTAAAGTATTTAACATCTCGTTAATCCAATCTAATTAAAAATCCAAAATCATCACCAAGTCCAGCAAAGGTTTTGTCAACGCAAATTTTTTAAAGAACCGGATAAATATTTACAAAATGTAATTTTGTAGTATGTCTAAGTAGCTTAATTATAAATAAAGCGTCTTTATTTATTTACATGCATAATCTTGGATTATTTTCAATTTTGATAAAAGTGTGCTTCAATGCAAGTGACTAGTACTAGTAGTTGAGCACTTAATAGGCGAACAACTCTGACAAACTGTAGCTGTGCGATAGTTACGTTGAGATTACTTGCTTCTATACTTCGGTCTTAAATTTACTTGTATGGCTACTGATGTACCACTACAAGCAAAGTTTTCGGTTCTTGCAAAATCTTTTACTTGCTCCTGTTCGTAAAATGTCTCCTCTTCAGATTTTACATCAGGCGTTTTAGATGTACTAGGTCTGTATGCATCTAACGTAGGGCTCCGAATCGAACTCGAATAGTTCGAGTATTCGAGTGTTCGAATATTCAAAAAGCGAATAATTATGTCTAGTCAAAACTCGAATATTCGAATACTCGAATACTCGAATACTCGAGTACACCAACATTATCAAACTCACAAGGTGGAAATATATTTATATGCACTTGCAATAAATTATTCATATTCTACAAGCATTTAAACAAATACCCATAATATAAAATTACGTCTCTGTGTTCTGGTGATTCGCCTTATCAACTTTGCGCGGTGTTACAATTAATGTGCCGACAAAGGCACTTTTTTATTCGTTGCGGCTAGTTGCCAAAAATGATACGAGATAACGATTTTTCTTCTTGGAAAACGGTGAACGGAAAACGAATACTTGAATACTCGAATCGAATGTTCGAGTTATGACTAGACATAATTATTCGCTTTTTGAATATTCGAATACTCGAATACTCGAATTATTCGAGTTTGATTCCGAGCCCTAATGGAAACACTGTTTAAGTTGTTGCAAGTTTAAACTTTGATTGCTGACATATTTGTTACGCCTAGACAGAATGTAAAAAAAAATTGTAGGGCCCTTATTTGTTCGTCATTAATCAATTTTATCAAAGAAAAAATGTGCAACGACCGTATTGTATACTAAATGTTAATTCACTATGTCTACATGTATTTTTTTATGTATTTGTACATGTATTAATTAATCTTTGAACATTGCATTTTTTAGCCCCTCTCGAACTTTCGCTTGAATACGCAAAACACTTTGATTAGTATCTAGGCATTTTTGAAAGTTTGTTTTTTAAAATCTATATTTTGTATTGCATCGAACAATCTTTGATATTCAGCGAATAGCGATTACCCTAAGTTATTGAGAAGCACTTCGTTAATCCTTTAATTAATAACTCAACTTTCATGGCGCTTTTCTACACAACATTATTCATAATCTTATATATTCTTAACAAAACAATGAGGCACGGCAATGTCTTCAAAGTAAGGTCTTAATATTCAAAGCGTGCTCTCTAACTTTACTTGTATTTTTTGCAAAGAGTGTGAAATACTCGTACGCGCTTGCGACAAACAATAAATAACTCTTATTATCTCTTTATCGCTTTAAGTAATTCTTAAAATTACGCCCTATGGCATTTCTGCTTTCACTTGATTATCAATGAAAGAAAGTTAACAATTTTAAAGACCATTTTTGTTGTGAAAAGCGTGATTTATTGTCAATGTTTGCTAGAGAAAATCAACTAAAAACAGACGAAAATAAATAAAAACTTTTCGTTCCATTATTTTTAGGCGTGGTATTCAAGTTTAAAGCTTTCAATAAAACCTTTTGACTTTATATGTAATCTTTACAAGAATTGCTATGTTGAAAAAATATATTGGCACTGTGATTCTCATCTTCATTTTAAGACAATGACTTTTATGGTTCTATTCAATTTAGAAGACATAAAAATGCTGTAAAAGACTTTGTACTATATTGGATATTTATTGGGAAGCAATAAAGTATTAGAGTTTAATTTACTTTTCAGGAAACTGTTTCGAGTTCTGTTTCTGAATAATACCGATAAAGCTATTTTAAATTCTAGAAGAGCCTTTTATTTATCTTGTCCAAAACGTGGTTTTCACTGAACGAGAAATAGTAAAGATTTTCGAATGGTTATTGAAGAACATAAAACATGTAAAAGTTCGAAAATCTCGTTTTATGTGAAACAGTTTCTACGTAATATGGGTTATGGATAATCAGCAGTTTATTTTGGGAATATTAGACTATATAAATTTGAAAATCAACTAAAGTGACTTATTAATATTTGCATTTCGCTGATATGAAACTACAAGGCGCAAATTTGGTTTAATGCAGTTAGTCACGCGGTCTGCCTGAATGAATGATTATATCCAAAAAGATGGCAAGTGAAATAGAAGTTTTATGTCAAAAACTTCAGCGTTTTCACTTCAAAAACTTTACATTGCGTAATAATACAGAAATTAATATTAAGTGCAAACTGCTAATAAATCATATGCCTGAAAAGACAAATTACCTCCCTACAATTAATAATCCTTCAACCTAAAGATTCTTTTGACTCATAAATTCATTAAAACTTGTTGAGTAGCAAGAATGTTTAATGGGTTTCCGTTTCGGTAATATTTCTTTCCTGAAAAAATAAATCTTGAGTTGAACATTAACTGTGCATTTAAATGGGAACTACGCGACAGTCGAAATTGGAAAATAAGCAAATACATTTAATGGAAACATATAAAATTTATGGGATTTTTGTATAGTAGAAGAATTTCAGCTATCTGGCCAATGATTTAATTGAACTCTAGAGAGATATGTCTGTTGTGATCTCTATTCTTCTAGAGATGCTCTAAAATGTATCTGCTGCTGCAAGGAGTCAAGCTACGCGGTCATATGATGTATTACAGGACGAAAAACCGGAAATCATCTTAAATATCCACTAATAACAAATCTTTTTTGAAAAGGCCTCGCCGGCTGATTTAAAGTTGAATTATTCGTTCGGATGCTGAATTCTTTTCAGATTTTGGATATAATTAATGCTTAGCTTCCAAAGCAAATTAAAGGTGTTTGTGAAATGTTGCTAAACTTTCAAATCCTCTGCATCATCTTATAAAAATATATACTAAGGATTCATATTTTACTAAAATTCCTGTATATAAAAGTCGCTTTATTGGAAGGCATTATCAATGGAATTGTTCTGAATATTCAATTAAGCTTAGTGCTTTATTGATATTCTATTATAACGCCGTACATGGTATCGTAATCTATAAGTGCATTGATTACCAGCAATTACCTGTTGAGCATAGAGTTAAATACATAATGATCCTAAATATTGTCTTATCCTTGATGGAATATGCAATGTTTGCTTTGCAATTTCAAGCAACATCCGTAAAACATGGTAGTTAATTGAAATTCGTTTGGAAACTAAACATAAGGGTTATTTCAGGCATGCATATAATCGGCCAGTCAAGCTAAGCAGTCAGTTTTGAATATCGATTTGGCTTTTTGTCCCTCAAGTCTGGTATGCAAAACATCCACTGCTGGCAGGCGACATTACAACAAACACTATGTACTCATCATAGCATTTGCCAGCCCGTGTGCTCTGATCTGCATACTAATAGTTTTCACAAAGTTTGGTCAGATATGACCTGAACACTATTGGCTATAATGAGTTCAAATCAATGCAACCGTTTATCGAGCTACCTTTGAACTGGAAATATTTATTTGGCATTAGTTAAACTGGATAATTAAATATCGAGTGAAAATAATAGACATTCACTTTTTTTGAAAAAAGCACGTTCAGGCTGGATAGCTTAAAAGTTCATTGAATAATGACATCAAGTTCAAGGGTCAAAGTGTTGCTGATTTAACATTCCCAGTTATAGAAATACCTAGTCAAGTTCCTCATTATTTAGGCCACGTAGATACATGTTAGAAATTATTCACACCGTTTTCCAAAACTTTCGAATTCCACATGAAAACGGTTCGGATTTTAATATTTCCCGACAAAAAGTTCCAAAGCATCAAATTAATTAACGTATTGAGATTTAACATGTTTTGCTGTGTTTTGCGCCCATGCGAGGCTTTTCATTAAGGCGATTAGGTTTGCGAACAAAAAGCTTCAACATGTAGGTATTCGAAATACTAAAATGGAAATTACATGTAAAAACTTTAATGGTAGCAACGAAATCAAGTTGCTCTCAAAATTTAAGCAATATAGAAAGCGTATTCGCCCGTTAATAATTTAGCTTCCTTAAAACGACTTTAAGTGCTTCTGGCAAGCAAACATTTAGTTGAAATCTTCATTTCAACTATTGATTGTAGATTTTTAATCATCAACTAGAGAAAATTAAATAGGTTTGGATCGCTATTGATATTAATAATTATTTAACATTAATTTAAATTCATCTTTTGTTGCCTTAGGTTATTTTTATCGTAATTTTATTACCGGAACAATTAGTAGATATTTTATTGTTCTTTTTCATTAACATCATATGTTGTTTTACTGAATCCTAGGTCGCTATAAGACATACGCTCCCACTTTCTGTTTAACGTTTCAAATGTTTTTCCCTCCCTTTCACACATCTGAAAATTTAGCTTATAAACCCTCTTATCACAGATTTTGCTCCCAAAGACAAGTTGAAATCAAAGGTAACATTTGACTGCTGATTCTTACGAATTAAGCTAACATTTGCCGGCAAATACACAATAACAAGTTTCTGTAATGACTAAATTAGATTATTCCGCTTGACAGCTTTCGTTAAAAGTTTAACGGGGTTCAAAACTTATATTTCGTTTCGTTTAAGCAATTAGAAGTTATACAATTGAATACTTGTCATATAAAAGTGTGTTTTAGATAAAATGATTATGAATCTAGTCACTTTATTTGCAAGATATGGAAATGTTATTCGTTTAGGTAACAAATGAGCTGAACTAACAAAGTTAAATATAGAATACCAATCTGTCACCGATGTAATTGCTTGCTAAAATCAATCATGGTGACGATATTCAAACATATTAAGTTTCAATCAACGTCCTCTTTTTCAATAAACGGGTTACTTAATACTAAGCTTCATTATACAAGCCTCTATAAGAATTTCCAGGACAATCAAAGAAAGGCAAATGACACTACGAAACAGAAGGTTTCAAAAAAACATCTTTGGGCATTATATAATTCTTACGTTGCCTTGATAACTTTGTGGTTTGGATTTATAATATCTTTAATTGCGAGGAAAATTAATCATTCTAAAAGCTTCTGGATTGCCGCTGTTGCTTCTAGTAATTATTCCCTATAGATTTAAAACTTAAAACCTTAGATTTAATTAAATATGCCTTAAAAATAGAAGAGAAATTATGAAAAATTGTTTCTCTTGCAAAGAATGGGTAATCCTAGAAAATTGAACCACACCTGCCTTTGTTGATTTTGCACTTTCCAAAGCCAGACTTTTTAATTAGCTTTAAGCTGTTTTGTAATAATCGTAGATTTTATAAACATTAGTGCAGTATTCTATTTACGCACACATAAATATAAAATTAAGCTTTGACATGCCATGGCAGGTAGTGTTCCAATCTATTAAATTAGCGAGTTAAAGTGCTCAATTTTAGGCTGCGTTGGTTTCCTTGAAATTCGCTAATCTGGCAAGACATTCTCGATAAATTTTCTCTTGTTAATCACCTCCCAAGCTCTAATTTCAGAGAAGAAGCAAGGGCGCGTTGACTCAATTAAGTTTTTCTGTACTATAGTAGTATAATTTCTTTCTTTAAAGTCATTGAGCTTTCTAAATATGCAAATTTTTTCTGTAGTAAAGAATTTATTTACAAAGTATGAATTGATATAAGCAAAACTCATTGTGATTATGAATAAATTTGCATTGTGCTAACATTTCAAAGGATAAATATTACATTAGAAAAGCATGTAAAACAGGCTATATCATCACAAAGGTTTTCACAATATTTATTATAATGTTAACAAAGAAAAGTGCTTCGGATTAATATGATGTTGAAAAAGCACATATAAAGCGAATGTATTATTTTGGTTATGAAACATTAACGCGACTTTTGTTCGTGAACCGGAGAAACAACTTTTTAAAAAAGCACAAATTACAGGTCTTTATTTGAACGTAAGACAAACTTAGAGAAATAAAGCGATTTTACAGGGATACGTTCGTTTAAATAGAGGAATAATGCTGAGCTAGTTGCTGATGTGTATCCTGCCACGTGTGGTGCGTGGGCTGGTTTGGTGCCTTAACTCCTCCGGCCTTAGATGAGAACCATGGGGTTGTCCTCAGGGTTCGAACTTAGAAGGGTCCTCTGCTTTCTTGGAGACCCAGTCGAATTTCCTGTACTGGAGTTGGTTGTTTTCTTTTGATTAGAATATATTTATAAATGCTGTAGCAAATTACACAAATTAATAAGCAATATAATATAATTGTCCAAACACTGATTTTACGGAAGTGTATTGGAACTTCATTGATTCTTTGTAATTTTTGTTTTTGGTTTTGGATTAAATTAAAAATGTCTTTGGTTTCGTCCAAATCAATGGATGTTAATATTAGGTCACTGTTAGAGTCACTGATTTCACCTTCTTCCACTTGAATGTTCAATTTTGGCAAAAGTATATTATTATAATGCGGTTTTGAATTTTGGTAGGATTTTAGTACAATGTTGTTCATTTGAACTTCACACTTGTTTGAAACTTCAATCACATAGCTTCCATCAAGGGGTATACTGGTTTTGATCGAACCGCATCGCTGGGTTGCAACTGTTGTTGAGGGTGTAATGACGATCCATTGGCTTCGTTCGATTTTTTGAATTTT
>NW_026017110.1:52228087-52228431 GCF_020466585.1 Dendroctonus ponderosae | reverse complement strand
TTGTTCTAGTTTTGTTAATTCAGTTATTAAATCTGTTGGTTCTATTATGGAGTTATGTAAAACGTTCAGTTTTGAAAATGTAATGGCATTTTCTATTCTTTCAAACAAATCATATATGATTTGTAATGTTAGAGCAAGCTGAGAGTTTACAATGTATTGATAGAATTCTATGTTTTGTTGGTCTGCTCTTTTGATATAATTCTCCAGTTTTAATAATCTATTTTTCAACAGTTTTTGATTTCTTGTGATTGACATTGTTTCATTCTGAAACTTTTTTATCGAATGTTCTACCAAGGTGATTTGATCATTAATTATATTTTTGAAGTTATGTTGATTGTTTGTTA
>NW_026017110.1:52227485-52227818 GCF_020466585.1 Dendroctonus ponderosae | reverse complement strand
GTTACATCGAATATTTGTATGAAAGTCCAAGTGTCAATTTGATTTTGTACATTTCCTAATTTGATTGGTAATAAGCCAGGATTGTCTTTGATTTTGTGGTATATTGGGTTTTCTAGTTTTGCTGCGTGGATACAGATGGATAATCTGTAACAATGGAAGGTTTTCTTAGTTCTTTAATATGGATTATTTCAGGTTTGCTATTTGCATTTAGTTTGTGTTTTATTTTAAATTTGTTGTGCTCTAATTTTTCTATTAAAACATAGGGACCTAAGAATTTTTTATTACTTTTATTTCTTGAATTTGGGTTAATTTTGTAGACGGTTTGTCCAACTA
>NW_026017110.1:52226804-52227305 GCF_020466585.1 Dendroctonus ponderosae | reverse complement strand
TGTCCAAAGGTAAGTTCAAATGGGGTGAACTTTGTTGAGCTGTGAATTGAGTTGTTATAACCAATTATTGCATAGTCCATTAAGTCTGTTTCGCTTTCTTTGGGATACATTTCTTTTAATATTCTTAAATGTTCTATAATAGTGGAGTGAAATCGTTCAACTATAGAGTTTGATTCATGATGTAGTGGTGTAGTAAAATGAACATTTATTTTATGAAGTTTGAGCATTTCCTTTGTTACTTCATTATCAAAGTTTGATCCGTTATCAAGAATTATGTTTTCGGGGATTCCGAAAGATGAGAAATATTGTKAWTGAGTGCTTTGCACGTGTGAAWTGCGGTTTTTCCTGGAATGAARATTGCTTGGGCAAATTTTGAAAAAGCATCTACTAATGTAAGATAGTCTCGACGTTCGAAAGTAAATACATCAATGTGAATTACTTGAAAAGGTTTTGATGGTGTTTCCGTAAGCATTATTGGAACATAGGGCTTTTTCCTAGCGT
>NW_026017110.1:52226428-52226542 GCF_020466585.1 Dendroctonus ponderosae | reverse complement strand
ATTTTCTTTGTGAAAATACATGCAGTATAGAGTTTTTGAATTTGTATATTCTTTCAAGAAGTTTATAATCAATTGTTCATTGTTAATTTCGGGAATTGTTACTTTTAGGATTTT
>NW_026017110.1:52226202-52226387 GCF_020466585.1 Dendroctonus ponderosae | reverse complement strand
ATATGTGAGGATAGACTAAAATTTGATTGACTTTGTTATTTATAATCTCATCAAGTATTTTTATTCCTTCATTCGTGTAGTCATTAACATTAGAACGGTTTGTTGAAGAGGGTTTATTCGCTTTTCTAATCAAGATGTCTGATATTATATTTATTTTAGGTGGGTTTTGGTTTTGAAGGTTGGTT
>NW_026017110.1:52225100-52225203 GCF_020466585.1 Dendroctonus ponderosae | reverse complement strand
GGAATGTATATGTGTGGCAGATTTGATTTCAATGTGTGGACTTGTATTATGTTGGATTGTCCGTTGAGCTGGTCATAGGAAAATTTGCAGGTGTCATTGAATT
>NW_026017110.1:52224659-52224756 GCF_020466585.1 Dendroctonus ponderosae | reverse complement strand
GATTATTATTTGGTCTAGGGAATGTTGGCTGATTAAATTGCCTGTTTTGAAATGATTGTGAATTATTTGGTGGAAACTGAGGTCTGAAAGCTTGTGG
>NW_026017110.1:52220870-52223660 GCF_020466585.1 Dendroctonus ponderosae | reverse complement strand
AACTCGCGTTAGAATTAGCTCGTGTATATCGTAGGACATGTAAATATACTAATGCAATACAGTACTGCAATATTCTTTGGACCAAAACAAGACGATCTGACCTAACTTTTATTAACAAAAAATGTCTGGATCATCTGCTATTGATGGTCAAAGTTCTTCAAAAAATTGATCGTTTTTGCAATATCGGGAGAATGGGATGATGTAATTTAGTGAAATTCTCTGTGAATTTGTTCTTATGTAAGACCCATATTTTGATGAAACAACCATTCTCCCGATATTTCAAAAAAGATAATTTTTTTGAAGAAATTTGACCATCAATAGCAGACGAGCCAGATATTTTTTGTTAATAAAAGTTAGGTCAGATCGTCTTATTTTGGTCCTAAGAATATCGCAGTACCCTTTTGATCATGAGCTTACGGGACACCCTGTATAGTACAGACTGTGTCGAAATATGCTTCAATGTTTGAAACATATACTTTTCTTTTTGTATATTTTTTATAAATTCTACGACATATATAAAATGCACGCTGTTAAGTGGGAAAAACTACATGAGAGGCGTACAATAAATGGTCGGTCGCCAAGCCAAATCTGTATAAATGCTACACATACTTTTATTTTGATGTTATAGAACGAAAATAAATATCTAGGAAAGTTCGGGCCGTGTTTTCGTATATTATTTGCCCGTGCAGGATAATTTTTCCTCATCAAGCGAGACCACTTTTTCAATGTTTGTTTTGCAGTGTAGATAATGGTTGTAGATAATATAAAAAACGTACCTATATTTCTGAAAAGATAATTTTATGCATACAACACAAAACGCGATATAACCATATAATGTAAGCATACAATAAAATAACCCAGCATAAAGAATTGGATTTGTACTTCAAACGACGGTCAGTAAATTTAATTAATTTATATTTGCTGCTTACTAATAATTGCGGCACTAACAGCTAACTATTTTCAATAGTATAACTAATAAAGTCTAATGGTTTTATTTCTATTATATGATAGTACCGAAAATGCAAAAGTCACATGTCTATGACGGAATTGCTTTAGGTCATATTTTATTTTCCAAACAAAATTGGGAAAGTTGCTGATGAGGAAAAGAACGTAATAAAAGCTTTAGACCGAGGAAAACAAACTTTAATAATCAGCTATAACAAATGTTTTCAAATATATTGCCAGTTGGCATACAGGCTTCGTGAAATCAAATAGGATTTTACTTAAACTTTATCTAGATAAACTCTAGTAGAAGTGCAATCAACAGAAATATACATATATGATTTAGAATTTAAAGACGCATTGTTGTGAAGACGGTTTAAAAATTTGTTAGTAGCTCATCAAGTGCTAGACGACCAGAACAAGTTCCCACAGTTCAAAATGTGACAGATCGAAGGAACGTGTTGATAAATTTAAACCTTTATAAACAGCTTTAAGAGTTAAAAATTGGATCAGTCCGAAAGGCCGAGTTGTAATAATATAACTCAAGTATCCTATCAAACTATACGTTTTTACAAAGTTAATTAAATTGACTCGTCACGAGACTGTTTTAATCAGTCTGTGTTTAGGCTATGAAGAATGATTGTGTCTTAACGAACTCTACTGTCTGTTCACTCTACTAATTGATTGATTACAAAGAATGATCGGTTTAACCAGGAAAACAATTCCAAACGCACGGCATCTCCATATCTCTGTAAAAGTATCAAGGTTTCTACCTCTGAAACAGTATATAAAATATAAGAGTATTATTGAAAGAAGGAATACATGAGCAGTTGCTGAAAGTATTTGAACAAAAGTTTATCTAAATCGCTTTAAAATTCAACATTACTGCTTAAGATACTTTAGCAGTAAGCACTTAATAACATGTAATATATTTTGGACCGGTCATGCAACTAATACCCTCATTTAAGTTGCATGGAATTAATAACATCGCTTGTAGCGGGCTTTATAGTTTCAACAAAAAAAATTGAAATTCTGGAATCGAAAACTATTCAGTTCTGATCTGATTATTTATTAACTGATTGACTTTAAACAACCGAAATCAATTGATTGTATATGTTACAGACGGTATATAGAATCAGACCGTATATATACAGACCAGGCCATATATATACGGCCTAATACAGCAGACCGTATGCAAAAAGGCATGCCATTTAATATACAGACTAGACCGTTTATATACGGACGATTGCTATCCAGACCGCTTGTTCAAGCGCAATGATGTTTTATGTGATGTTTACATTTTCAATTGTTAACTGCAAAAATTGCGGTAAAAATAGTTTGTTCTTTGTGAAAGGCAACGCCAAATACGATATATTTCAGATATAAAATAACAAAAGTAAGTCAGATGTATTTGTTCAAATAACATTTAAACAATGGGTACAGTTATTGCCCTAGTTTACGTCTCAATGCTAAATTCCTGAAACGGTACGCCCTTGTTAAAGATTCCCGTTAAGGTCCCAAATCAGGCGTGTCTGTTGGGCCAATTGGGAATCTAAGACACCCCGCTAAGCGGTAGAACTGTTCGAATTGCATGACAAGCGTGAAGCCTTGATGCAATTGGTGATTGTTTTCGTTTCCAAGTAGTTCACTTAACAGAATGCATTATATATCAACTGTCCACTACAAAGGGCATTGTGAAATCAGAGGGGCAACAATTGACTATTGAGCAAAAGGCAAATAACATAACTGCGCTCGGCTACTCTTTTCACTATTGAAAGTTTAAGTCTTTGAAGCGACCACCCAACAGAGCCGAGCACAGAGCGTGGGAAATACCCTGTTTCCCTCACC
>NW_026017110.1:52210459-52220043 GCF_020466585.1 Dendroctonus ponderosae | reverse complement strand
CCGTCGCCCTTACAGTCTACCTATGAATGTCCCGGATTTTCAATGGATTTGAAGTGCTTTTCAGCGAAATTTTTGAACAAACTCTTTTCTTACACTTAATATTAAGGGTACTTCAAGCTAGAACCAAAATAAATGCCAAGCTAAAACTGCATGAAGTCTGCATCAACCAAGGTTTTGTCCGTTTACATATGGACTAGTCGAAGTTGGACCGTATATAAACAGTCTAGTCCTTTTACAAACCGATTAGTCCGTTTGTTGAAGGACAAATTTTGTATACATATAGACTGAAATCTTCAGTCCGTTCATATACGGACTAGTCATTTTATACAGGGTATCCCAACAATGAAAATATGATGATGATTTAACACAACTTACCTCAGTCCGAAAGTTGACGGTTGCCGACATCCAGGGCGTCAAAATTACATTTTAATTTCATTTTTTCGTTATTCTACTTTAAACGGAGCTGCATATTTTTACGAAATTTGATATACAGGGGGTTTTGCGCATACGAAATCCAAATGTCGAATCAAATTTTGATCAACTTGTAGAAAAAGCCACCTGCGGCGATATCAGGGCAAAAAAATGGTTTCAACTTTTTGGTGATCCGGTATTCAGATGTACCAACAAGCTTCTGTTTCCGCGATATTTGCGATTAAACCGCAAAATGCAGAATTGTGAGGACATTTTATAATGTATGTAGTAGTGTGACGCTGGCGACACGGATTTACTTGGTGTCTGTCAGAGTGACACTAGTGCCACTACGTACTTAAGTTTTGATTTTAATTTGTTAACATGCCAAGGCATAATTTTTTTGTCCAACAAAATTTTAGTGGACGCAGTAGCAAACCGCGTTACTTAGAATTGTATCCCAATAAGAGGCAACCGAATTTCAAGCTATTCGGAGACATCTACCGTCGATTAAGGGAAATTTTAGGAACAAACTTAATATGTTGGGGCGTCCGAAAATTTCAACTCCAGATCAAGAGGAAGACGTTCCGGTTCGTGTTGGAGAAAATCCAGAAATAAGCACAAGACGATTGGAAGCTGCAACTGGCGTAATCAAGTCTTCAGTTCATAGGATTTTTCAGCAAGAAAATCTCCATCCTTGCCATTTTAGTTAGTAAGTAATTACCTAAACCAACATTTTACAAATCGGTGGATAGGTTGTGGAAGTTCTTAGGCTTGGCCGGCGCGAAGTCCTGACTTTCACCCATTAGATTTTTGTGTTTGGGGTTATTTAAAATCATTAGTGTACGATCAAACGGTAGTGCTAGTAGTAGTGCCTAGATGAGTTGATAAATAAAATTATGAATGCCACCGAGTGATTTCGAAATGAACGTATTTCAAAATGTATTGAAGTTAACGGGGGACATTTTGAGCAATTGCTGTAGAAAATGAATGTTTTATTGTTAGTGATTAAGATGAAAAGATCCTACTGTTAAAGAATGATGTTTAGTAAATATTTTTTCACTTAGATATTTATTGTGGCTTATTTTTTGCCAATACTGCATTTTGCGGTGTAATCGCAAATATCTGGGAAACAGAGGCTTGTTAGGACATCGACTAAGAATACCTTTTTTGTACAAAATTAATAGGCGATTAGACAAAACCAGCTTAGAAGTAAGAATACTGGGTGACCAAAAAAGTTGAAACAATTTTTTTGCCCAGATATCGCCTTAAGTGGTTTTTTCTACAAGTTGATCGAAATCTGATAATAGAGTTGGATTTTGTATGCTCAAAAACCCCCGTATACCAAATTTCGTTAAAATATGCAGCCCCGTTCAAAGTAGAATAGCAGATCTGCACCAATCTGAAAGATACTACCCGAGACTCACCAGAGAGGCCATCGAAATATTTAAACACCAAAACAACTTTAACGGAAAAGAAGAAATTACGGCACTCAATCCAGATTGGAAGTACGTTTTGCGCCAAACAGCGTGTGCGCCGTAGCATTTGAACCCCCACCCATCCCCCACACACAGCTGGGCTGCATAAATACGACGGGAAATCCAGCAGTTGATCCCAGAGACAAGGGATAATTATTTCTTGTCTCTGGTTGAACCAGTCTTAGTCGGAAAGCACGGGAGATCACTTCGCCCACTGCCTCATCGCCTTTGATAATGTCCACCGCAGTTGTGGACGAACCGTCATGAAGAAATTCCCATAGACCACGGCTTCAAAGCCCGGAAAACATTCCTAAATGTGATTTAACCGGCCGTGAAAGCCTTTGCATCTTACTTGAAAAATAAGATTTTTTTTGTGAAATTTTTGACCTTCTGCTTTACTTTAAGAAATAATATTTTATTTAACGTCCTAATCGAAGGCATGAAGGGAAATACCATTAGAGGGCCGTAATGGGTCAGAGTTAATAACAATCCCCATTACATCCTTTACTATACGCCCTTGCCCTATATCATCGCTGACCATTTCTGGGAAATTGGTTTCCAGTGCGCTCAAGCTTTGTACTGGTTTCAGCAGTTATTTTCAACGTTTAATATCAAAATGATTAGTTTTTCTACTGCAGTAGCAAATTTCAACATCTGCTAAAGGATTATCCCGGAAATGCTGCGTTTTTACCAGACTGTAAACTTTGGTCCGCAACATTTAACTGTTACTGATTAATTGCATAATGGTTACGACTTTCCAGGTAAAATTACACACCTAATGACAGTAATATTTAGACTTGTGAAGTTCTACCGAAACTTATTGAAAGTTTTATTTTTATGTATATTGGATATAGGCTAGTAACGCTATATCCAATTTGCATGTGCACTCCGATTTAAAGTTTAATACAATCTGAATTCGATAATGTTCTTTATCGGGAACTTTGCTGTTCGACGTCGAATAAATTGGGACTATACAGTTACAGTTCGTTAAATCAAAGAAAAAATAACAATAAACGGTACGCTGAAGTTGTTAGAAGCGTGCCATTTTATTTCTTTTCCGATCTTTTGTTATGTTTTAATCTAAATTCCAATGCCTGGCTGGACGTTTACGTCCACATTGTTTCTCCATTCTAGATACAACTAGCAGCCATTTTGCCGCTTAATTAGAAAGTACAGTTTTAGTGTCTCATTTAAAATCTATACTGACCTCATATTTTTAAATCACTTGATATCTAGTCTGAAAATATATTTAGGTGATTCTTCTGATGAAATTCTAGATCATGAATATAGCATTTTCAAATAATCTTTTATTCTTCAACCTTTTGTTCAACCAAAATATGTCTGTTTTGCGCACGTGTCAATATATCAAGTGAACTGTTTGAGTGTCATGTTTTTGTTTGCAGTTTTTTGTATAAAATGAAGTTTCGATCCGTCTGAATTCCGTTGTACAATTTTTCATTTATCGGATTTACGCCATATAACAATGCAGCCGCTACGTGCTCAGTTAAAGACCTTTCCTTAGAGTGTGTAAAGTATTGATTTCAGATAGCAAATAAGCTGGCATTTTACTATAAACGTAAATTCAATTCGTTAACACCAAAATTCAGTTTCAAAGTTGATGGAGCAAATTGATTTACTACTTGGTACACTTAACGCCTTCAAGATGCATAGAAATTACTTAAGTTTTCGTGGGAATGAGCTTTAAACCGCAGTTTCGCGTTTTTCATGCATCATTCGCGGATCAGGTCAAGTTTAGGTAAAAACGCCCTAATGTTGTTCTAATGGTAGCTAAAGTCAAGTTAGCGTAGTCTAAATTGCAGAGTTTTATTATTGGCTAAATCTTACCTAATACTAATAATAGGCCGCAAAAACAACAGAAGTGTTGAAATTTTAGTGTAAAACTAAATTTTACGTTCGTTTTGCAATAATTACAATTATATTGTAAAATTTCCTCCTTGTTGAACAATAAAGCTTGAAACTATGTCAAACGAAAAACTTACGCTTATTGGAACATTGATTCACAGTTTCTCGTTTGGTCATCCAATTTAGAGAGAAAATAGCAAATTTATCACATTCCGCTTGCAATCGTTGGATTTAATTTTATTTAACAATTTTCTCGGATTGGTAGTTACATGTTTTATTCCAGTCGATTCAGGTAATTGAATGTGTAATATATTTTATAGACAATCATATACTTGAAATATTCTCTCCGTCAATTGCACTTTAGTGAAAAATAATTCTGTTCCCTCTTATTCTTATATTTAGAAAATCAACATGTAAATTGTTTTAACTTTTGTTAAAAATTTTTCCATTTCTTTTTTATTATATATTCTGTACTGATATCAAAGAATAAAATTTTTGAGGTGCACACTTTGACATATGCGTTTCGCAGCTGTTATATTACGCTAAAAGACTTGGTGTCAGTTTTAGAAAGCACAACAA
Organism: Dendroctonus ponderosae; assembly: GCF_020466585.1. NCBI lineage: Eukaryota > Metazoa > Arthropoda > Insecta > Coleoptera > Curculionidae > Dendroctonus > Dendroctonus ponderosae. The sequence goes on along the minus strand of NW_026017110.1, from coordinate 52,215,715 downwards.
GAAAAAATCACATATGAACCTGTGAAAATATGACTAGAAACAACGAGATAAATATAAAACTTTCATAATTTTTCAGAGCAAAAGACACCTAGCTATTGTGAGCGTTCCGCGATATGAGATATGAGATCCGACTCAGTAAATCTGTAAAACGCTTAAACTGTTGGTATATCATACATATTATATCGGTCACAATTCGATTTAATCGTCTCATTCAGTAGGGACCTATAAGTATTAAAATATTTATGCCAAGAAAGCTATAACGATCTTAGGTTTTGATCAAATGGATAGTAAAATTCAAACAAAGAGTAAATAAAGTTCCATTGTGCAAGTGGAAAATTGCTCTTGTGATTGAGCTTAATACAGTGAGCGGTGAAATAGTGCATGTTGCGCCTATTAAAGGGAATAATCACATCTGTGGCAAATGTTTGACCCTTGTCTGTAGGTAATCTTTCGACTTTTGCGCCAACGCCGAGGAATTAATTCGAAGATATTTTATATTTGCTGGAAATGTTTTATTTATTCTCGATAGGGTTCGAAATTAGATAAATTACTAGAATTTTACTAAAATCACTTAGCAAAATGCACTTGATATTGCTTCAAATATTGAGGTTGTTCAATGGAATGGACAGAAACATTAATGTACGCGTAGATTGGCGTGTTTAGAGTGACAAGGGAACCATTTGAATAATTGATATGCGAGTCAAAGGACTACGAATTATGTGATTCCGAGACCGAGGCACATTCTACAAGGTACATTCATGTAATTGCTGGACTTTCAAAGACTTCTAATTGCACGTGAGGTTTAATAGTATGCGTTTAAACAAAGGCTATACATATTTTTGAATGTTTATTTAAGCGGATGTTCATCATTTTGTGATATCTGTTATATTTAACATGCCTGCATTTGCTCAATGAATAAATATATCTTTTTAGTCCGTCAAATATTGAGCACTCGCATAAAATAGCGTTTGTATTCATGCTATAATGTCGGATGTCCAATATTCGCCATTATTTCATATATTATGGTCCATACATAATACGTAGATTAGCTAACTTCTCTTTATTTCTCATTCAGGTAAAGCATAAAGCACGGTCTCACACAGAATAATTTCGAATGCTAATCTTTAACGAACATTTAGTTTAAATTTTAAAGACCCTTAGGTGGCTCTCGGTATTTCACTGTTTGCGAATATTTTACTATTTTGGATCTACCCGGCTTAATTTATTACGGGTTGTAGATACTTTATGCGTTAACTCACTTTGCAATGTCAATTTTCATTTTGCCAATTCGCTCTTTATTATCATGTCAATTGAAACAGCTTCTTAGTAAACGACTAAATTAAAACAAAAAACGATTTAAAATCCACAATATAAATAATTGTAAATTTTACTTCCACTGTGAATAATTGCGTCTCTAATTTGATGCAAATCGAAATCATTGTTAGACGCAAGAAGACTTTTTAAATCGAAGACATTGTTACAGCACCAAATACACGTGCTTCGATGATTTGCTAGACAAATTAGTAAAACTTATACTTGTTACTTTTATACGTGTTAATAACAAACCATTCGTTTCATAGGGTATCGCTTAGTCCATGTTTCAGGATCCATAGCAGATTTTCGAACGAACATTATGACATTACCATTTGACTAATGGTAAACTAATACTAAAACAAAGAAAGTATTAGTCAGTTATAGAATAGGTACGAATCTATGATAGCTTTTGTTATAAAGATTAATACTTCGTTACTCTAAACAGATTGTTTTATTTAATCAGGCATCAAATGAGTAGTCGAAAAATTTTATGTTGGGGGTAATTTGGACAGTCATTCATTTTTAATTGCACTCGGACGTTTAAAATAGGTCCATTTGAAAAACAGAAATTGCTGAAATACATTTTGTTTACGGAATAGCCCAAGGCAGTTCCATAGCGGCAATGCGCATTCATATAGAGTTGCCATCTCTGTACAAAATAGACAAGGGTTTGAAAAAATAGATGAAAAGCTGGATTAATCAGGAATTTTTAAAAGACCAGTTCAGATCAGTTTCATATGAAATTCAATCTGATCTCACCATTAACAAAAGATCATAATCAGCTACATATTTTGGATTTCGAGATTGGGTTCACGGAATTTTGCCCTCAAAAAATAAATAAAAAGTGTAAATAGTGCAGAAAGAAAGAACTTCTTTCGCTTTCAAATTAGTTTCAACAGTAATTAATTTAGCACGTTCGGTTTTTGCTAAGTTATTGCAGATACACATTGTTTTGCTAATAGCTGTCATTGGACTTGAACATTTTTCCAAATGTATTGGATTAATCAAGTAAACACCAAATTCTAATTTTGTGGTTTGTTGCAATTAATGTAAATATGAACATGCAGAGAAACTCTATTTAGTTAATGTCACTGAATTAATGGAATAATACTAATAAATATTGCCAATATTGACTAGAATTTATTAGGGTAGGGATCACATTGAAAATCTATATGCCAATATTCCATAGAAATATTCAATATTAATGGAGACTCTTTTCTGATTTAATACGGGTAAATTTCGAATATTATTTTCTATATTAATTAGTTGGAGGTCAGTTTTTTTTATAGACAATGGAGCTTTAATCAGTTATAATACAGATTTCCTAGAACATATAGAGGCAAGTACATTTAGGTTCCGATAATTCTGCGACCTAGATGATGGATAACTCGGTAGTCCTCCGTTATTAATAGGCTTTGGCAAATGTGAAATTGTAATTAGCATATTGGTGTACGCACGCTTCGGAACTATTATGAACATTTATTTTAATTTTGGGAAACCCACGTGATTTTGCAATATGCTAATAAATATTATATGAGGTATTATATAATTCATACTTATTTGAGCCTACAAAGCTTTTAAACTGGCATATATTTGAGAATAAATCTTAATTTTTCTCTCAAGTGTGATTGAGCACCAGAGCATACATCCCTGATTGAGCATAGCAAAATTTTCTGCCTAAACCTGTGCGTTTTCATTTCAGTTCCATAAAAAAACGAATAGTTATTTACTTACCAACACTGAAGAAGTTGTCCCATAAGTCGGTTCGGCACAAGTATGCCTTCAAATCATCTTCGGTTCTGCCAACAATAACAATAGGAGGAGCCACCAGAGTGCGAATGGTCAGTAAAGCAGTAAAAAATGCTAATATAATCCCAAGTCTCTTCAGAAGGTTCACATCAGTGATCTTTATAGCCTTTGCTGATCTTACCCGAAAAATAACCGATATCCTAAAAAAAGAAAATTGTAAATGCCCAGAAAAGCTATAGAAAATTTCAATTTTAATATAGCAGGGGAGTCAGATAATGGTGCTTTTATTTGACATTTCAGTCCTATAAAAACACGGTATGGTATATGTAATGTCGTAAACGTTTATTGGATTAAAGTGGGCAACAGAAAAATTCTTAATACATTCACTGCTCAAGCGATAGAAATGTAAGGCTGATACCTAATAGAATGGTTTTCAATTTCATAGAGCGGTTTATTCAATATACTTAAGAAGAGTAAGAGCCACATTTGAATACAGAAAAAGTCCCCTTACTACCTACATACGAGCATATAACGCCCATGTCAGTTAATGTTGTTTCACCATTTTAACCCCATTTTTGATTTTTTATTACATTTCAGAGCGATAACGAATATGTTTTTAATAAGCCGTGCAGCTACTTTTAAGTAAGATAATTAAGCGTTTGTAGTACGGTTGTCTTCAGTATAACAGACATGTTATCGGATATGTTTTGCACTAAAAATCCGTCTTTAAAGAGACTTTTTTCAGCGTGGGAAACATTTCTTTCGTTTTTGCTCTGCGGCCTTTCTTATAAAGTCATTATTTACACAACCCTAAAGAATAAGATTACATCCCATTATCTCCTCGGTTCATTTCTTTTGTTGCAAAAGTCTGCCACTTTTCAGTAAAACATATTACGACGCTAAAATGAAAGGGGAACCTAACGTGTCTGTGATATATTAATCAAGATTTAGCTGGGATATATCGATGATATCAATTGTCAGTTGATCCAGTCGGGTGAACTAAACATTTTGCAAGCGCATTTCCACAAACAGACAAACAAACATTAATTATGTGCAACAGCACATGAAAAGGAACATTCAAATTGTGCCGCTTTTCAATCTCACAAGCTGAAACCGAAATTTAATATTTCACAACTCTTCATGAAATATTTTGTGGCCCTCCTACTGAAAACGTGCTAATATACGATGACTAATCCGATTATCGCAAGTAGGAGCTTACAAGCGTAAAGTGCTACAAACTTACCTCCAAGTTTTCAGCATTAATGCTCCGTAAGTCAAGGAAAAACCAATTTCTCTAAGCCATATTCGAGCAGTACAATAGTAGATAGTCGGTTTGAAATATGTAACAATCATCTGAAATTAAAGAATTAACATAACTGGCTTTAATTATAATAAACATTTTGATATTAAGTTATGATTAATAATCAGGAATTCAGAATATTTTACAATTGAAACCATCACTGAAGAACGTTGATAAAACTGCTCTGACGAAAAAGGCCCCAGTAATTTGTAATATATAGGGTGCATATTACGTCGACAAATGTTGATTTGATAACCATAAATAATTTGTCTGTATGTAGGGTTAATGATTGACTATTAAAAATCAGTGCAACAAATTAACAGTACATTGATTCATATATGATTTTTCTAATGTTTTGAAATGTGCAAAATGTAAGCAGCTTATGATTTGAAGAAACGAGCAAAATTACCAAAAGCTTGATAAGGACCTATGGTTTACTGAGTAAGCTTTGAAAACCAGTTGCAATTTTTTTAGGATTAGGAAAAATAATTATGCAATGATCAAAATCCCGTTCAGTATAAATATGTTACTGTTTGGACGATAAACGTTTTCTACAATTCGTAATCACATTTTCAAATTAACATTTTAAACTTCGGCCGTATAAAGGTGGACTTAAATCTTCCGGCTTAAATTCGTATGAAGGATTTAATATTTAAAACACCTACGTATAGGATGGAGAGAAGGCGTTTTCTCTAGTAATTACTAATTTAACTTGTTTTTCTAATTTTCTAAATTTTAACTTAATTTTCTAAATTGCCTATTCCTATATTCCGTATGAAAGGATTGATTGCAAATTGATCCAAGTCAAAAGCTTTTATTGTTTTCTTGAAAAGTTTGACGTTTCGATCAATTGGAAAACATGGAAGGATATAAAGCAATTACTTTACCACATG
>NW_026017110.1:52181698-52209460 GCF_020466585.1 Dendroctonus ponderosae | reverse complement strand
TAAACGTGAAAAACTTTCGTTGGACGAATTTTCTTGTAAACTTCATATTTACTGAGATATCGCACTTTGACGCACTAATGAGCAACCCTGTATATGTATATATATATATAATTGATTGGATATCTAGATTTAAGGGCATGCTGTGAATGAATATGTTTTCATTATTTTAGGTAGTAAACCAAGACACGATCCCACGCATAAAAACAATCGAAAACACAAAACCATCTTCCTCCATCTGATCCACCATGTCATTTTCCCAAGCAAAACAAAAGAAAAAAATCGAAAAAACTTTTTGACCAGATGCAAGAATCTTGCCCTCATACCAAAATTTATACGGACAAACTGATGATGGTGGCGGAAAACACCGAAACGTTTTTGTGACATTTTAAATGGTAAACAATAAAATTGACTGGAACCCAGCAATTTCTTTTGAATTATCTCTTAGCATGGAGAGACTAGAAATTTTATTTTAATATTTAAAATTCGACAAATTTTAACGTGTGACCAAAGAAAATAATTTGTGTACCGGCCATGTGTTTTGGATTGTTTTTGTGCTGCCGTGGAATCGTGTCTTAAGTAATTCATTATCAGTAACCCTGAGGAAGGCAGCAGAGCACTGTCGAGACGTTGGAAAATAAAGAAGTTTAACATTTTGGATATGGGTGGACATCTAGCTTAAACCCAAATTTCCCAATTAGGACGACATCCCCAAGAATTTATGAATTAACAATATAAATACACATCGTCCAAGAAACTTATTAATAAAACAAATATTATATATTAATATTTAAGTTTTTATGTCAATATGTATTTACTTTAAATATCTCCAACTGTCTTATATTCAGTTCACCCAGCAAACTGTTATTGAAAAGAAACATTTATTTTGCCCAAGTTTTTCAACTTGGTTTGGTTGAAGTTCGTAAAGCAAAAATACAGAAAGGGAGAATAGACATTTTTCTTTTTCCCTTGGGTAATTAATCAGAATGGATTTAAGGCAACAACATTTTATCAATTTCGATAATTAATTTTGACAATTTTCTTTTATTTTGCAAGAAAATAAGCTCTTAACGTCTATATATATTTGTGTACATTAATCATTGAGCGGATGTTTAATGTTGACAATCGTATTTTTTCATCGAAAACCTTGTTGATTGAAAAATTGAAACATCATTAGTACTCACCGTGCCGTACATGAAAAATGCACCCAAGGCTATTACGCGTAACAGTACTGGACTTGCAGCACGAACAACCTGAAACAAAATAATAATAATTGGAAATCTTGAATAATGGACATTCATATAATTCAAATAAGTTTCCTCGTACTCATAGAATTTTGGTTAATGTGTAGGATCATACATATATTTATTAGAAATGGAAATGAATGTGTCTGGACCTAATGTTGGGTCATAGATAGATATTGTGTATTTACTTCTGATAATTGCATTTTGAACTGTCTAAAGTATATCAGACATTTGGAATATATGAACAACTTTACATGTTAAGTTCTCGAAAGCTACATACAATCAGTCTCGAATGATGGATTTGAAATTGAATAACATTTAACTGTTAATTCACCTTTCTGTTGATTTATCAAAAGCAGCTAGATATATTCAGAATTTTCGAATGCTGTATGCCAGCGGCGGATCTAGGAGTTTCTTGAGGGGGGCGGGGCGCAGTAATAAAGAAATAATATTAAATTCAATCAAACAAGTTTTTGTAAATAAGTGTGTATGTATGTATAAAAAGGCCAAGCGCTCTAGACAATTACGTCATCATCAGGGGCACTAAAAAATAACAAGCAAAGCAACAGTAAGTAACCTGGAGGATATTACACAGACAAAAACAAATGAACAGGAAACAAAACTTACTTGTCAAATCAAAATTGAACAGCGAACTACCTCCAGAGCACCGAACCGAACATGTGAAGCAATAGTCATAAACGGTCCAAAGGGTTAACATTGTAAAAGACTTCTTGTAATATTAAATTGTATGTTAAATAATGACAAGTTTAAGCTCCCGTGTATGCGTCATGTTGAGAATGAGTTTTGTTTTCAGCAATATCATTTATAGAATAAATAATATTTCAGAATAACTCTTTTGTAAAAGTTTATTTCAAGTCATTTCTTTTATCAGATGACACGTTTTGCTTCTGTCTTCCGAAATTGGGTTTTCATTAAAACTCCGTTACGTGTAAAATTTCTCCATATTGAGAAAGATCTAGTCACTTGGGCGCTGGTCATACAATAGTGCTGTTTTAAAATAATATAATAAGTAATGAGACTTTTGTGCATTGCTCAGTATCATCGTGCTCAAAGCGGCTACTTTTGCAAATTTGAACCTTTATCATAGCAACCATTACCTCACAGGCATCTCGATTATGTCAAAGATTGAAGTGGTGGACATGTAACAGTAAATGCGAAAAGGGCTCTATTAACGAAGATGGTTCAGTAATTCTGAACACATTGATAACACTGTATAAGCAAACATAAAATTAATTATACTTAGTCCGATTTACGGTGGAATCAACTTATTAAACCTTTTAACTAAGCGCGACTGATATAAATGCATCTATGTGATATGTAACTCTGAACAGAAGTTAATCGTAGTGACATTTATACGCTAACAGTGAGTTTTGTTATGTTTGATCTACTTATCTAATAATTAATCGATGTAATTAACATGAATAAATATAGTTTTGTGACAATAGAGCGGAAACGGCTGACTCTTTTTCTTTCAATGCCCCGAGTCTTGCAGTTATTCTCACTTTAAGTACTCCTCCTTACTGTTTTTAAAAGCTCGGAGGGAAATACTATGCTCCAATACATCTTTTATATTAAAAATAACTGATTTATTGATTTTTAGCTGAATTATTAGTAATTTCTGTTATTGAATAGTTAGCTCATTTTCAGAAATGTGAAACTACCGAAACCCGACTCTATGTCAATCATGAGTTATGTGGCCAGTTCCCATGGATTCCGCTGTATCAGCAGCTAAGGAATACCGCCAATCATCATTTTACAAAGAAGCCTCATGTTTTGCTTATAACATTGAATTAATGTTAAAGTTAGTCAGAGTACAACCACGCTTAAGCAAATTTGTAACATTTTTAGTAATAAAAGTAGTTTTTAAAAACGGTTTGTCATTCTTCAAACAGTTAACTCATGTAATAATATGCCATTAACCTGTAATAACATTTTACTTTACTTACAGAAGAATTAAACATTACAACGTTTAAATTCAAGCACATTTTCCGGCAGCTTTTTATATCAAATTTTCCTAAAATGCACAAGTGGTAGATAGAACGCCGATAATATTCATTTTTTACTAGTACCTAACTCATCAAACTTACTGAGAATAAAGAAAAGTTATTTGAATTTTTTCCACTACAAATACAATAGCGAATGAGGCAATCGAGTTACAAGAGCATGTTTCTGAAGCAGCAGAAACTTCTATACAACTTTTCTTACGGGTAATAAATTTAATTTTCGAATCTGCTTGAATTATAATATTAAGGAAGTAGTCTAGATTCTCGTAGTAGAGATTTGCTGATGTTCCAAATTATGTTCCATACAACTTTCCAGTTTGAGGATTTTTCGATTTGGCAACAATAGCTATTGCAGGGAGTGTGATATACAAGTTTTTATGCTAGCAAATAAGCTGCTCTCGAGAAATAAATCTGTTTTTAGAGTGAACGTAGATCCATTGAATCGTTTCTTTTGACGCTAAACCAACTTAATGCTTGGATTTTGGGATAGTGTAATTGAATACCATTCCAAAATGGTTCACGGGTAATTTTTAATGGACTTTGAAGTTTAATATTCACGGTGGGTAGCACGTATCTTACAAAGACAGTTAATATTAGTAACAATGTAAGGCTTTAATGATTTACTACACACTACACGTTGATAATCTAATAAGCTTGAAATTGAGTAGATACCGAAATCCATCCTGTGGTTTCTATCCTGTAAACGGCAATTAAGGTTCATTTACTTGTCTTTATAATGGAATTGAGGTATTAAGATGCCAAGGGAACATTCAATCCCTCTCAAAAAGTAATCTCAGCTTTGATACGATAATTGTTTTAGCCCTGAAAACGAACTTTTCAATTTCATTATTGCTATTATCCAAGCAGGACATTAGCCTCATACATTTACATAATAATGGATGTACGAGTTTTTGATGTTGGGTTCCATGCTGAATTAGACAAGGCTAATTCTTGTCGGCTTAACAAACCCTTTCATATGAGTTTTAATTAAAATGTACGGTTTAAATTATAATATCAGGTCGAACATAATAATTTCAATATCTTGGAATATTTTAATTCACCAGTGGTTTTGGTGGACTAAACTTCCATTCCCATCTTTATTAATTTTTAATGGAAACGAAATTATATTAATTAACAATTTAGTAACTCTAACAATCAACAATGATGTTCAGCGTTCGAAATATTTAGTTTAATCTCAAAACAAACGGATTATCTTTGCATTTAAATTATACAATGCTGGTTAAAACACATCCGACGTTAAAATGTGAGTTGAAGTTTTTAAGCTAGGTTTTATCAGTCATTAAGTACCAGCCAAAGATTTAATTTACCTTTATTATTGTAATACTTACTAACGAGATTATTTATGTATTATGTTCATTAAACGTTTAAACTGACACAACATAATCGTGAGTTCTGTCGCGATTCGTTTACTGCATACTTGTAACGCCATATTAGTACAGTTTCATAATAAAAAACCTCAATTTTTAGTTTATTCATAGAGTTGTATTTTGGTACCTAATTTGCACTAAATTTTTAAATTAACACGAAATACATTTTTTTCCTTTTGAAAAGGAAAATATGTAGATGCAATTTGCAAAAGGGATGTGTCATTTCCTAGTTGGGTCACCCATCACATGAAAAATGTAAAATGGATACGTGGTGTGAATGTCGACTTTTCAGCTTGCGAATTTCTTGCTAAAGAAATGGCCCCACCTTTACGAAGAGATACGTAATTTATTTTTTTTCTATGTCGTTTAATAAAAATTAATTAATAAACACTTCTAAATAAAAGAAATGTGGGTAAAATTATCGGCTTAATTTGATTTTGCTGCTGGTTATTATAATTATAGCTTAGAAAGTCTCATATTTGCAAACTACCTAACCTGATTACTAGCGGTTTCTAATACCAGATTTGCGAGATTAAGCGGTTGCAATCAGCAATGTCACCAGTCTGAGCAGTTTACTGGGGATGTACGACCGCAATTGGAACTTCTAGAGGATTTCTAGACGACATAGGATAAACAAATAGCAAATGGACAATTGATTTGATTTTATCTTGAAATTAGTGACAATTCTTTAATATGTCACTATTTTTTTTGTAACTGAAATATATTATTAAACATTTCGGTCGGTGAATATCATCAATCCGATTAAACAAACCATTTCCAATTTCTAATTGAGTTACAAGAATATAACAATACAACTCGCTATTAAAAATATATAATTGTGACTGTGTGACATTTTGCTGAATTAATGTTGGCCAGAGTTACATTCCAGACTTCGGTTTCATCAAACAAATTCAAATTTCAATTTTATTGGTTTCTAAAAATAATGAATGTTGTTTGTTGACTTGTTTGATTGTAATAAATGTTTGTTTGGTTACCCTGCGTGGGCTTTGCACTTTTCAATACCAGTAATCTCGTCTTACTTCGTTGTCAATGAAAATACACTTATTCCGAAAATTTGGCTCCTGTTTTATCGATGAAGATACAATCTGAAAGCTGAAATATCTCGGGCGCAAACATCCTAAATAAGATCTGCTGTTCTATTTTGTCAGTTTTAACTTTGTGAAATCTTCAATTCGTTACAGAATACATCACATTCTTAATTAATTGTGAAATATATTTCTACGGTCTGTCAAATATGGTCTAAACTTTTCATTAATTTTGCAGCAACAGCTGCTGGGCTGGTAACAGCTAAGCTGGTACACTATATTCCTCAGTAGCTCATCTCCTCTAATGGGAAACCTGGGGTGCCTATGAAATTGGTTGCACCGATATCCTTAAAGCAGATTGCCTCAACAAAATCAAAGTTCGAAAACCTGTTTTTGCTTTCAGTCAAATTGCATGTTTCATATGCATAATTTTTAGAAAACTTTTGAAAATCTGGAAGCCAGCTTGTATTGCGGTCACAAGATTCCAAAAGTTATGGAATGTTTTCCAACTTGGCGCTAATAAAACGACAACTTGTCAAAGCTTTGTTTGTTTTCACATAAGTATGTATAAGAAAATATCGCAGGAAAATTGGATGTTTTTACCTCAATTCATGTTTTCCTAAAAACTGCCTAATAGTTCAAAATTTACTTCCACTTTTATCTTGCTTGATTATTTCAAGGATAATTGAAGTTACCTTTACCGATCTGACCAGCGCTTGGTATAGGNGGGGGGGCTACGGGGTCTATATCCCCCGGCCTCACGATGTCGGGGGCTCATTAAGATCTAGTATAAAATCAAATAAAAAAATGGGAAGTTACAATGCACTATCGACGCCCGATAGACGTCAAAGGGATTGCAGCTTTTAAAACTGTTGCGACGAGATGGTGATATCGGACCTTTCTTTTATAAAATAGCCTCTGCAGGGATCGTAGCCCCGGGCCCTACCATAGATTAATCCGGCCCTGAATCTGACTTAATTCTTCGTGTGTTTTTTGTATACTATCGGAATAAAACGCAATGTATATTTACACTTACCTTAATATTTTGCCATTTCCACGTGAAGAATAAAATCATAGGCAAGCAGAAAGCGATTATGCAAGACAGAGCTAAAATTGAGCTGCGCATCACCCAATTTAAAGACACGACGCATGGTCGATCGTCAGTGCAGGAATCACAACCTTCTGGACACGCTGCGCATTCAAACATTCCAATGACATCATATTGATTGGAAAGCCCCTGTAATAAAAAGAAATATTTAATCAGAATAGTTAAAATTATTTGACTGGAGCTCATTGTACATTTTTTAGTACATTTTATACATGTTGTAATACCTACTTTTATATATATACATGTTGTAATTCTCATTTATTTTTCTACTGACTCAATGATGAAGATTTTTTAGATTTATTAAATTTTCAAATGTTTTGTTAGTTTAGAAGCTTTATTCATCATTATCACTGTTTGTACTACTGTATATGAACTGTTACTGAATAAAACAAGAAAAACCATTTAGTTGAATCAATGGTAGCAGCGCTATTGATGGGTCGTCAGTGAAATATCACACAAGTCGTAAAGCCGTCTGGAAGCTTCTTGACATATTTCTCAGATACGTCGCTAAATTTCGAAAGAAGTATTTTATAGATCTAATTTAGCTTTTGTCGAACTGTATAGTACAATAAATGAGCAGTTCCGCCTTTAAGAAGTAAAATTGTGAGTTATGAGTAGCTGCTTTGTGTTATAAAAAGGTAATTTGCGGATTACAGACTTCGTGCTCATAAATTAATTGGCTTAATTAATGAAAATTTTTGCGAAAGAAATGATAGACCAGAATATTTACGATGCACTAATTAATTAATTGATTCCATTTAGTATCGCTAGTAAAATGCTGCGTATAAATGCAGTGGATTTTTCATTGTCAGTACGAAAGGTAGTAGATATAAAATTTTTAATGTCACTTAGAATATGGCCCTTGTTTAGGCTTTTAAGAAAAATAATGACTAAGTTGGAAAAAAAAACAATTCACGCCCTATGTACGCAATTAAAATTATCCGTTAAAAGTAGACGATAGCAACAGGGCTGTTTTGAAGTTTTTAAATTAAAATCAATTTTTTTATGCAAAAGACTGTCGAATTGCATTGATGCGTGATGTGTGTATGTGTTTATTTACTGTATTGCTGTTAACCGATCTTTTAAATCCAGTAATCATTTGCAGTGGTTATGCGAGTTGCATTGCAGAAATTGAGCTCCGTTAACAAACCTCCACAGACTTGATAGATGTGTTTAATATGGCAATATGATTTATAACCGGCACCGAGAATTTAACATTAACAGCCGAGCAAATATTGTTTGGCTGAAAGGTGTTTTCGGGACTAATTCAAACGAGTGATGCTCATAATCACTTTAGTGCCGGACTAAAATAATCCTCTTTGAAAGTCGACAATTTCCATGTTAAAATGCTGGCATGCCATTGAATTGATAATTATTTGTTATATACCCGTCGTTTTATAATTTACCTTACTTTCAATTCATTCATGTCCGTAATTCCATTTTGCAGTTTAATTGATTACAAATCTGGGATAGGATTGAATATGAGCGCTGTATGTTTTCTATCTATATCGTCGAGTCGCTTAATTGAAATAAAAACTCATGTAGGTATGTATAAAATTAAATGACGTTTTCCTTTTCTGTTAATGTGCTTTTAAGATTTTTCTGGAACACTCCAAAACGGTTAATTAAAAGTATTGCTTAATATAGATTTTGCAAAATTCAGTTTTTTCCAAATCGACATGGAATATATTAAATTTACTCCCTGTTTAAAGAGAGAAAGAGAATATCTATACATTGAAGCAAAATGTAATAGTTCGAACTTTGATCGATTTTCAGATAATATTCGTTTGCTGTAAAGTTGAACTTCCATTCTATTAAAGTTTGTCCACTGTTTCAAAGTTGAGTATAACTTCCATGAATGAATCATGTCTTAAATTAACTTCTTGGAGATGTGTGCAAACCAATATAAAAATAAATAGAACTGAGTATACAATCGAAGTTGCTGATCGCTATTTTGAAATAACAGTATTGAATACTGTGTTGTAACATGTATTGAATACATACATTTTACCTATAGATGAAAATCAATAATCATAAACGATTTTTGATTATTTTTAGCTTAAAAATACATTCTTATTCACTGATATGTAAAAATCGTGCACGTTTGATATTTTGTTGGCACCAAGAACATATCATTTATTAAAAGGTGAAACCATCTACGAGTTAAGGGATTAAATCATTCAACAAAAATCCTTTCTCAAGAAAAATACGGCTTACAACTATCCACCTGAAAGCACCCTATATATACAGCACAGGCAACATTTTAGTGAATAGCACAGGCAAAATTTTAGTGAACCAGAACTCAGCTTTCAGGCGATCAATTTGGAAACACATTCGAGTATCTTTAGTTTCTTTTGCCATTTACCATTTACATCGTATTTCAATTTGCATTACGCAAAACGTTTCTAATCACAGAGCTATAAGTGGTAGTAAATGAATGGTTGGTCTGACGCTGATTTCTTTATTACCATGACCCTAATGGCGAAGCCTTGTATCGGTAGGTAACACAAAGGCTTCTGGGTAATACGGACCTTTAGTCCGAAAATTTACCACTTCGGGTTTAGTGATTGGTGGAAATCAAATGCTTACCGTGAATCGGACTCAAATAGTCAAAGCCTCCGTCATTTTGCTCTTTGGTTGATTAAACGGTAAATATCCCAATCTCACTGATATTTTCTCTGCTTAAGGAATTCAGGAATTCTCGATTCACATGAAATGTTTACCGAAGCTGAGCTAGCACTTATTGACTGCCTTTCTTGTAAAAGCGATATGAAGACAAAACGCTTGGATCCTTTCATTACGAATCTGAATGCTTAAATAATGATCAAAACTATTAGGAATTGGTTTTACAACTTGTCGTATAGTCGATCTACGTTAATCCTGTGTTTCGCTTTTCTCACGTCTAAAAATATTGAAATATTGATGTATTCGTGTTAGATGGATAATTACATATTGGCCCAATATACAGAACCTAAAATATTTGCTATATATAACCATTTCAAGTGAAATCCCTTATGAAGTCATCTACATTTATTGATACGGGCAATATCTGCAACTATTGACGTTCGCTTGCTGGTTTATTCCTGGTGATAACTTTTCATTTGAGACTCAATTCTAGTTCGTGATCACTTTGTTCTCGTGCTTTGCAATTTATGTATGGCCACTTTGCAAAATCTGCTCAACATTTTACGGAATAAATATTTACGACTATTCTTAAAAAGCCTTATCATATCATTATCAAATAATATTTACGTGTTGCATATTCAAATGCGTGTAATGATTTATATACGTTACAGACCTTATGTGTAAAATCGGCAGTATATAAAATGACTAGTGCGTATATAAACGGACTGAAGATATATATATATATATATGTCATGTAGATAGAGAATAATGGATATTGGTTTCTCAAATAACATAGTTTTTTGCATAACTTTTATTTAGATTCCTTAAAGCACCATCTGGTAGTGACGTGTTACCATGAATTCAGTGAAATAAAAGTAGAATACCAGTGAAATACAATAATTTGCTGAATGAACCATTTTAACAATTAATTATAACGAATCACCTAGACACACGAACAGTCAATACTTTTTATTTGGCTAATGCTTTCTTAACTGAATCATACCAAACAAGCACTATTTTAAACTAATTCCCACTGAACGCTTTCGTTTTACTAGTGAGATTGAATTTTATGAAGCAGACTATTTTATTTTGTCAACCGTCAGCTTAACGAAAGCTTGCTCTTTGCCCTTTTTAATATCAGAGTAAGTTTATTTTCTCATAAGACAGTTAGATGAGCAAAAAGTAAAACGAACCTTTATTAAAATGACCACAAATTATTAACTACTTTTCCAAGTTGTCGGTTTTGCAGAGCAACGCGAAAGCAAACATTGAAAGGGCGTAACAAATTAGACCAATCAAAGTCCAACTAATCCCCAGTAAATGTGAGTTTTTGTTACTAAAAGCTGTAATCTCAGTGAATGTAGCAAATTGCTTTTTCGTTCAGATAACTTCAGTTGGCTTATAGCTGATTTGACCGATTCCAAATGACATTTGTATGGGGTTATTAAACTCCATCCCCAAACTCTACGCAAAGTCTTCTTTAAACGTGAAATGAAAGGGTTACAAGTTCTTGGCCATTATATGACTATAAGTTGATATTTTAGAGATATTATTATCATTAAGACTTGTTTGGTCCAAGAGGAAATTTAGAGATGTATTTGTAGCTTATGAAATATGTGAATCTTTCAAGTAAGCGCTTAAAAAATATATAATACGCCTGTATTGTCCATAGATGCAAAAAAGCCGAACCATTAAGCTTCAATGTGAATTGGTTAGTGAGATAAAAGCAATAAAATCAAACGTAATATTAAGCTGTGTAGATCGGACGTCTGTTGGGTAGCGCGAATTGTTATTGCAAGCTGTAGGCGGTAGGAATTTGAATAATATGCTTCAGTTGCTTTTTCCATAGTAGTATATTTGCTGTTGTAAATTTAAGATACAATATAACATTTTTTTCAAGTTCAAGTTGCATTAATAGCAATGCATTAATGCATTTCATTGCAATTGAATACAATTGCAATGAAATGCATCTAATTTATGAACTCGATTTTAAGCTTCACGTTTAATATCGCATAAGGTATTAAAAGTCCAGCAACTTTTAACTCGGAATTAATAACAAAAGTTTGTAATTTTCAATTTTTCCTTGCTTTTAAAACTCTTTTTAAGGTTTTATGTTTAACAGCTTCGGAAAAATAAAGCAAAGAAAAGTGTACAGCTTTCGTTTCAAATTATGGAGCAATCAGTGACGATAGCATTTTGATCACTTTCTGGCTAAAAACTAGAAAACTTTATAATCTTGTTGAAAGTAGATGAGTATAAAGTTTAGTTCTTATGAACATTCGACTAGTTTTTACGCTAATCTTAACTTTTATGTGCTTTCAAAATGTCTTTAAAAGAAAGCTGCAAATGAGATAAAGCTGAAAACTAAGGAACAGCGGATTTACAAATGGTTTAATATGATAGGGCAAATTGTGTTTCGTAACAACTGAAACTGGCTAGTTCCACTGAAAATGATTTTCGTAGGCCTTCCAGTGAGATTTGGTATTAATTAAAAAAATACTTGTCATTGAATAATGACATCCTAAAATTAGATGTTCATAATAGGCATTATGCACTACAATTGTCAAGTAAATATCTTTTGCGTTCGGTCAATCTGGAGATTGCAATTTTCACAGGGTTAATTTTACACTACCATTGGATTACAATTTTCAAACACTTATACGTATTTGGATACAAACACCTAAATATTAATGAGGATAAAACTAATTTTATATGCATGTAATTTATAGTTTTACGACTTTTTGAGATAAATTAGGTTTTTATTAAAAATTTTCTCATCATTTTGTAGCATCTGGTCGCTGATTTCTTTCGAAGATGTACCTTGGGTTCAGACCTTGTCAGAATTTGAAAAATCTCGAGGATTAATTGCTGAAAATTTACAAAAGTGTTTACAACATTTTCATCGGGTGAGAGTGGGAAGTAAAAGAAGTAAAAGGAAGATTTCACATGACATAAACGCAAGATGCATCTTAGTAAATGGATCAGATAGCTTCAAATGTTCCATTTTACTATAATGTTGATTTGTTGATATAGCAAGTGAATATCAGGTATTTTTTATTTGTTTGGCTCATAGTACAAAGAGCAATTATCTATAGCAACACACTAGGATTGGAAGACATATAAATAAACTTAAAATCCATAAAGCGTTATAAAATTGATAAGATTTAAATTATTAAACCCGTCTGTTTTATTGGATATTCATAGAAGTTCGGAAGGAGATTATAATTTCTCAAAATGGCACTGATTTTTTTGAAATTCGAAACCGGAAGTTAACAGGCCGCCCATGAGACATGGCGATGCTAGCTTATATTATGAGTGAATATGAGCAATATAAGTAAACAGCGGAACAAACCGAAATCTGAAATCAAATGTAATTATCGAAATAAAACAAAAGCTGTTTGTGTTGAACATTAATGTTAAAACTGGAAGGCTATTTCCACCTCTGTTACGAATAAAAAAAATTCTCTTATTAGATTTAAGAAATTCAGAACTTCAATCGAAAATAAATATAATTATATTTTCAAAAGAGCGACCAGAATCTAATATTTCACTGGTTAACTTGAATTATTATTTTCAACGGGAATTATCGATCAGTCAGTGGCCCGTGATCCAAATAATTTTTTTTGTCTTGTGGCCTTTTTTCACACTAAATCACGCACTAATGCAAGTTTACTGAAAACTTGGGTAGAATTAGTTGGCATAAGTTCATAAATATGACGCGTAAAATAACCAATGTCGACTGAGTTGTGCTTGGTTAAGCAGAGTTAGCTAATTTTTGTCAGACTCCCAGTAAAGAATCTATCGGAATTTACCATAAACATTTCTTATAAGATGAAATATTGAGTTAATTCAGTCGGATAAGTGTTGCATAATTTAGTTTGCTCGTTATCGCTTAAATCCCATTTCTGAAAACATTAAGTTGCAGTAGCAGTATAAATTCTCTATGGCCGTAATACATCACGAGTCGCTAAACTGTTTGCGACACTAGGTGAACATAAATATAACTCTCGCAATGGTCGAATTACATTTTGCTACAGCAAGTGTTAATTACATTCTCCCTTGAATGTAGCCATCCTTTCCGAAAATTAACTATGTTGGTTAGCAGTTTGAAAATTTCTCAGTAAAGTTTCGTTGGCTTACTGGTGAAATTTTAGGGCACTTGGACCACAAGGGTCAGTAACGTGACTGTATATTTTTCCAAATTTTTTAAAGGCTAAGCTTTCAGATGCCGAATATAGCATTAGCAGATACTGGCCTTAAATACCTCTTACATTAGTTACCAATTTTCAGCAGCAACGCATACTTCAAAGTTTCATCAGAGATTAGTTGATTAGTCTACTAATCTCTGGTTTCATCTTTCACTTTGATTACATTCTAAAATTCGTTATATATGAGTTATGTCACATGCTTTGATATAATGCGGATATACGTCCTAATTTGGCTGGGAAAAGCTTTCATCCATGAGTTGATCAATTTTGGCGCAGTTTCCCAATATTACATTCACTATAGAATGCCTACGCATTTTGGATATGTTTCATCCCTATTAAACCTGATGATCATTAATTTATATTGGAAAGTTGAAAATATTAAGCCCTTAACATGCTTAAAAAGAAAATGCTTAAAATGAAAATATTATCCCATAAATCTGACATTTGTTCGTTCTTTTTTGTGCTTATTCTATTGCGTCTTCCACAGAAATGAAAACATCAAGTAAGAATTAAAATGAATAAGCGTAAGGAAACTTAGAATGTCTTTTCATCGCATGATGCTGCCAAAATTAATTTCACTTAAAATTGAAGTTTTTTGAAATTGAGCTTTTTATGAAATGCGCAATGTTTTAATTATACCTATACAGGGCGTCCAAGAAAAGCATGCATTGCATGGGGATCTCCGAAACCGTAAGAGATACGAAGTCGGTTAAATTGGGAAAAAGTTGCGCAATCAGAAAGCTTGGAGATAGATAATTATCTATAACATGGCGTTTTCAGATAACAAGAATTTCTTGGATTTTTCGGATTTTAGTTTTTTATCATTTTTCAAGTTATTTCGAATCATATCAAAAAACAAAATATACTTTCGCATTGCACCTCTTCAAGCTCTACAAGTTGGGTTCGTTGAAAATGTATTATAACGTTTAGTTTCTTTGAAACAATCATCAACTTTTGTTGCACAACGCCCCAATTCCCAAAGGTTTGGCAGACATCTGCATCGATTCTGATACTTTTGTTAGATTTCATGCTTCTGCTGGGATTTTCCAAAGTTGACAATAAAAAATTACAAAAAACTACTATTTGTGACTACAGAAATAAATGTAAAATTTAATTTTAAGTCCACTTTTATTAACATTGTGTACGTTCCTCTAAAGCCGTTTATGAGTTATTGACATTTTTTGGAAGAAATATTACTGTTTTCTAATCAAGTCGGCTATTGAAGTAATTCGTAAATTTGAATTTTTGATCAGAAATCGTAATGCAGGAATTTTTTGATTGTTAACTTTGAAACACCGCAACAGACGAATAACAAAAGTGTCAGAATCAATGCAAAATGTCAGTCAAACTTTTGAAAATTGAATAGAAAAAGCGGAATGGTTCAGGAGTTATAATTTGTCAAATAAACCTCTGCATCCCAGTTTTTTTGCAATACATGTGACGTATGTCAAAATCTATGCCAGATAAGTGTTGGCAAATGGATGTTTTAAACTCAAAATTTAATGCTGAATACAAATATGAAATGAAAATAGGGACTTTCCATTTAAAAAAGTCAAGGTATTCTCGATTTTCGATGTTTCCGAAAACGTAGCCATTTTGAAAAAAAACTGTATTTAGACTTGCAGCAGCCGATTATGGCTACCTACCAATTTTAATTTCAACCTAAAACATTTTTTTTGTATGATTATAATAAACAATACACATATAACTCGTTTTGCTTTTAGTTTAGTTAGGGTTTAGGCTCTGTTAAAAATTTTGTTCTTTAAAAGGGTTCCGTCACTAAAAAAGTTTGAGAACTGCTGGTCTAGTCAATGTGAAGATTGAACGTAAATGACACTCAGATTGACTAACGCATTCAGCAATTTGCAGATTGCCTCAAATACCGTAGTCAATTTGCAGATTGCCCAAAATAGCAGCGATTTTGCAAAGTGCCTAGCGAGTTAGTCAGTTTGCAGAATGCCTAGGCATTTCACATAGGTATTGCCCGTAGCATATATCTACATATTGCTCATACCAGTGCATATATTTCCACGTTTGCAAGTAAAATCTACCCTTAACTAAAAATGAAAAGAAAAGTTTCAAACTTATAACGTAAATATGAAATTTGAAAATAGCCTACAATTTAAACTTTTTCTTTGTAAACTAAGCTTTTAATAAAACTTTTGTAAAATTTGTCGCTAATTTGCAATTTCAGTGAAAAGATGAATTGAGGTTTCGTACGTTTATTTAACTGCCACATGCGTTCGACGAACTGCATATTAAAGTTTTAATTGAAGTGTCTATAATGCAAAATTCAACTTAACTTTGACTGCTGACTCGTAAGTGATTTTGAAAGGCAGAATTATTTAAAAAATCTAAGTTATCGTTACCGTAATTAATTAATGTTGAGCGCGGTTGTTTAACAGTTAGGTAGTATTAGAGTGACGAGTACATAGACATAGTATATAATGTAAAATATCTCAATTAATCTCTTAACTACTTTTTTAAATTACAAAGCAATTTAATGAATCGTGGAAAATGTATTGAAAATAATACATACAGCATTGACTGTTTCGTTAGATCTGAAGAATGAAGTTCTACATGCAGGCCAAAAATTAAATCTCATAAAAGAAAAATTAACTCGAAAATTTATTGATATAATGAAAAATGTTCTGCATTTTCTGTGATCGACTTGGAAACATACATTAAAATTTGTGTATAAAATTAATTAATTGCAATCCAACGAACGCAGATTTTTGTCATGTATTATTGTCGTTAAAGTTGACAAATAATAATGTTTTTCGAACTAGGGTAGGAAAGTTTTATTTTAAGATAATTGTTGTGATAGGGAATTAATTCTTATCAGGGACTGATTTCAACAAAATTAGTTTTGTTGAACAGGAATAAATGAAAGTGTTATAACCTTTTTTACTATGTGCGATGGGCAGAGTGCAAGTAATTGAACAATATTCTTCAATGTATTTTCGTATACATGTTGATGAAAAACGCAGTTGAAGACTATACAGTTGAATACTGTTAGTAAAATAAATTACAGATTATTTAAAATGCCCTTGTGTGGTTTTGTGTGTGTACCCTGTGTTATTTTCATGATAAAAAATGACATTCCCAACGAAACAAGCTATTTGCTTCATAGAAGTATTTTTTTAGCACTTTTAAACAGATTTTAAAGCTGAATCTCGTAGTTGCGTTCAGAATATTTTAACCCATTCTTGTATTATTTTGCATAGTAAATAGTAAATACGGTTTTGTATGCATAAACCTGCATACATTACTTCACCCTGGAGCTACTTAGGCAAATTGATCTTGACAAATGTAGTTTATTTCCGGTAAAATAAGGGTTAGACTGCTTGCCAAGATACCATGGGAGGGCGGAATCACCTTGATAGTTTATCTGAGTACAAATTTGTTTATTTAACTTGAACCCACGTGAGAATTGTATGCAGCGAGCGAAGCTATATGCAGTATTGAAGTATTTTACAGCAAGGCTGTTGATCTATACTATTAATTATTTGGAACTACTCGATAAATCATACTTATTATTTTCAAATACGTTTTTTGAATATTTCATTGTCACCATTCCCTCTAATTTTATTAAATAATGCTGTGCATTATTCTTGAGACCGTTTTTATTTTTGTTCCGCATTAGGGTTACATAAAAAGTACTTAGACCATGAATGTGTATAATTTATTTTGTGGAGTGATTCGAAAATATTATCAGACGACGACAATAACTTGATCTTATGATAATGGTGTAGGCTTTACATTCTTTATAAAAATGGAAAAAGCTCTTGTGGAAATAGGACACGAAATTGCGAAGATATTATGACAAAAAAGGGTCAGGGCTTGAATAAACTGGTTTAGGTAGATGGGTATTAAGCCTAAACGGCCTAATCAAACGAATACACGTCTCCAAATTACATCGTTTAACCATTGAATCATTTCCTTCATCATTTAGCCACCGAGCTGGTGGGAGTAATAGTAAATTTTCATTATTTTCGGCCATGGTAAATATGCGAAAACCTACTGGAACATTTTAATTGTGGAAAAAAAATTAAACGACAAGCTTGTATAACTTTTAAACACAAGGTGGGAAATAATGGAGCTGTCTGAAGAGCTATTTTCAAACATTATAATTAATTTAGCATAAGATTTTAATGTTTTCAGAACCTATTAATACTGGAAATAATCGTTCACTTTTATAAAGATATTAATGATACTCTTTCTCTTGACAATTTAAAGCATAAAAGTCCGTATTTTCAGCTTTAATGGCGATAGTTAAATCCAGCTAATTGAAACTGTGCCCAGTTTTTCGGAAATGGACCATTATTATGATTGATTGTTATGTCTTTTTAAAAACCGAAATTTGGTATTTGAACTTCAGCCGAGAAACTATTATTTATGTCCACCAAACTCTCACTTTATTTCCACTGCATTTACGTAATCATTCAGATTGATGTTATTGCTGCTTAAGATTATGCACAGCTGCTGGCACCCTTTGTTAAAAATGAAACAATGGGAACTTCTGAATAGCAATATTAAAGTTAAAAATATACTTATTTAAAGCATATTGTGTGAAAATAAATAGTTGCAAGGCAGTTTAAGTTGCACAAGCTATTTAGAGTTTTGCTACAGCTGTGGCTTTACGTTCACTCGGGCGATATTTTATTTTATTACACCGATATTACCGAAGCACTTGCAGGCAAATTTACCTGCTATGAAAACAGTTTATTTGGATAAGCCACAATACATACACATTTATATAGTCTAGGATTTTCATATCTTAATGAATGTTCTAAAAGTACATCATCAATAATTATCTATAAATTATGGTGCACCCCACTGAGAAAAAAATTAGATAGGGAAATTTCGTCAACTGTTTGCCTATATTCGTTTAACTACTTTACTTTTAGATGAGTTTTATTACTTCAGGTCATTTTCACATAGTTCAATAACCGCAGAAGCCAAGCAGTACATTTAATTTATTTTACTTCCGTGAAACAACAGGAATATATTGTAAATACTGATTTGTGTTTCCAGTGAAACAGTTTTCGATTATTTACATATTTTCCAACAATAAACAAGAAAAAATATGCCATCTAGGAAAAGCTCCATCGAACAGAAAGCTAATTAGTTTACTGCATGTGTGTTTTCTACTTAATGATTCTCTGAGGCTGCTCTTTGATTATCGCCTTTATAATTAAGCTTTAGCCTCGCTATACACTCCAGGATTTATGGGAAGAGTGGATTAACAAGGAAAACGTGAACTGGGAGAAATTTTGTCTACTCTTTTAGGGCAATTCACTTTAAGAAGTTATATTTTATCGGATTAATATTGAAAAATGGCTGATTTTTTCAATTTGTCGTAACACATTTTAGGGTCCGACGTCCCAATTCATTTACTTTATTCGTTCCATCCATCATTTCAAAACGGTCATATTAAAAATATGTCTGAGTAAGTTATTTGTTGACTTATTGATGCTCGTAATCAATCAGCATTTTCATCGATATCAATTATTTCTCGCCTTCAACAGTGGACTGGCCAATTAATGATTTATCCGTTATCTCGCAAATTTTGGGATAATAAGTAATACAAATCACGTAAAGTTGGCTAAAATACAAAATAAGTTATTGCACTTATGAGTTACCAATCAATCCATAGCCTCTGATTCTTATTGCGTTAACTATTCGGTTCACCAATTGTATTTATTATGTTGTCTTTCCAGTCAGGTATGAAAATTATGAAAATACCAGTGTACGTTACAAATATTAAATACTCCCTAGTATATATTGTTTTAGTCTACTTTCTTTCAGTTTTAAGTTCAAATTCTGGGCCAAAAGGCTACTGTCCGTGAAAGACCAACCTAGCATGAACTAAATGCAAGAAAAATGGGCAGTTAATCAACGCTAGACTTTCCTACACTATGCCTGGCTTAATCGTTTTTGTTCTAGCCAAGTAAATCTATCTTTCTGAAAAGGGTGCAAGGTTAAAAGTTTTAAAACATTTAAGCTTAAGTACTTGCAAAAGGCAAACCTGATTATTAGCATGACAAAAGTATTTTTTGAACATATAATAGTTTACAGAACAGAATATTCCTGTTAGTAAGCAAAATAATGTAGAATTAATTTAATTACTCAATTTGTAAAATGCTAATTTAAGTCTAAGTGTGTCGAAAGCTTCCCACCTCTCTATTCTTCGTATAAAAAATCGGGCCACTTATTATCACTTCGTAATAGAGGGCATGAGGAAATCCTGTCTTTTCCAAAGGCATAAACTTTTGAAGCGGATAATTTTCCTCATCCATATAGAGCTTATTTATAATAGTTTAGCTCCCAGACACATTTGACCGTTATATTTGCAAATATAAATTAAGTAAATGAAAATAAATCTAGCCTATAGTTGTTTAAAATAGAACACCCACCTTTCAATTTAGTAAATATACCGTTCAGTTAAATCACATTTTCACAGCTCGATAGTGCTGCAATGTCTTCTTAACAATAGGTAAATTGCGTCAAATTGAAGCTTAAACAGATTGTTCTACCGTCTTGCAAATAGATGGGACTCTGTTTATTTCTAATTACATCTGTAAATAAGGTTGCATAGACGAAGAACACTTAGTAAATAGAGCTTTTTTTGTAGTAAGACAAGAATAAATGGTATATTTCACAGGCCAGGCAAATATCTTTTTTAGAAATACGAGATTAGAAAAGTATAAGTTTAATATTATAAAGTTTAATTCGCTTGAAAAAACGAATGAGTAAAAACTATTATACATTATTTGAACCTACGAAACTGTTGACTTAGTGTGTAGTACCATAATTGAAACATTCTTTTGTCTCTATACACATGTGAATTGAATTTATCATTGAATTTGAAAAAAAATTGTTAAAGTAAAAATAGATTACCTACTTCATTTCTTCTTTTATTTCAGTTCTTTAATAGCTTCAGTTCTCATCTTCTTTCAGACATAAGGGCTCTACAGAAAATACCCCAAATGTTTCTATAAGAATTTTCTTTTGTTGCATGATTACATTCGGTCACTGCCTATAAAATCGAACATGACATATTTCAAACAATTAATAAAAACAAATGTTGTAGCCAGGTATTGCAAAGGTATGTATTAACAAAAATGAGATTAGCAACTACACATGTTGCTCCTAATTTCACAATCACAATAGCTGAATTTAGAAGCAGCATGATTACTAACTAGGAATTTTCCGTCTGCAGAAAATTGATACTATTTAACTTGCATTAGCATATTATCGGCTTCAACATTAAGAAATAACTCAATATAAAACTAACGAATTCAAAGAAACTGCTTATATAAAATCCCACAGATTATGAATAATTAAATCGTACTATGCTAAAGTTAGAACAACAAAACGATGACCAGCATTAAAATCTTGACGGAATGGAATATAGCCCCAAGTAATATGGATTATGGCGATCTTTTCGACTTGAAGGCATAAACGCAAATCTGCGCCTATAAAGTTCTTTTCGAGCAGCAGCTGATATCATTGGGAATATGTTCAGGCCGCCTCTAATCCAGTAAACTCGAGCTATTTAGTATTCACGAATTTAAGCTAATCAATGGCAATACTTACAAACCAAAAGGCTCAAGAACAATATTGTTGCTTGCAAAATCTGTTAGCAACAGCGTGGGTAACAAGTTGAAAATGATGAACAGCAAATTTTTAACTGCAATTTTTACAAAACTAAATACTTGCCCCACCTTGGCACAAATAAAGAACATTATAATGCCTAGTTTGGCTGAAAATTTCAGCCTTCCGGCTCAGACAACGACGGAGCTATGAATTTTCGTCAGAACGCCCAATTTTCCGGGTTTTCCTCAATTTCTCAGTTATACAACATAATTATATAACATAATTATCCGATTGCGGCATTTGACCTCTTATTTTGTAGATATTTTTATTCGTACAAATCATCTCGTCGGGTCATTCCGACTGCTGGTTTCAAAGTTATAAAGAAAAAATCTAAAAAATCGCGTTTTTTGCAATAAATTGTTAATAACTAACATAGGCCTGAGGAAATGTGAGTGAAAAACACATACTTAGCTGCTCATTATCTTTTGTATCATCGCAAAATTGGTTTGCTACTAGACTTTATGTCACGCAAAAATGCTTACAGCCTACCAAAATCTTTTGAAAAAAATACCGTTTTTCTTGGACCAACGTTTTGGCTTTATGTAAGCCATCATCGGAGCAGTGGTTGGTCTTAAAATTAAATAAAAGTTATTTGTCATTAACATAAAATTCAAACGGAACCGAAACAACAGTGAAATTGAATATAAAAGGTAAAGGTCAAACAGACATATCAATTTAACGGCAACACAAGACAAAACAGCTAAAAAAGTTTTAAAAAGTTATAATAAGGGTCAAAAACCAATAGTCACAAAGCAATATTTGGGAAGACAGAGATACGCAATCATACTTAAAGCTACTCACCAATAATTGACTGCATTTCCGCCATGGAATAATGGCCAGAGCATGCTACTAGAGGTATGTCTAATATTGTACTGATTCAACTATTTATTGTGTTTGTATGTGAAAGTGTGAAGAATGACTGGCTGATAAGGAAGTATTAATTCTTTTCTTTTTTTAATTATTTATTTGCTGTTATAAAAAATCCATCATTCCAAGTTTTAACTTTTCGACTATAGTCAATAAGTGGTTCGATGTTCGTACTTCTTAATTTCTCGCAGAATGTTGTTGTAAGCCTCGTTTAACTTTTCGGTGTCCCTTCTAAAATTAACCGAGTTATTGATTTTAATCAAGATGGATCCACTCAAAAGTCTTTTAGATAGTTGCGGTTGACAATTCTTACATTATTGAAGTCAAACTTGTGGTTCTGTATGGTTTGGTGTTCGACCGATGCGCTGGCGTTAAAAATATTGGTATTCGTTGAATCTCTTTTATGTTCAGAGATTCTCTGCTTTAGATATCTACCTGTCTGACTGCAATCAGAGCAAGATATTTTTTAAATTATGTTTGACTTCAATTCAGGTGATGTTATAGTTTTCGTTTTTGTCTAAAACATCTTTTTAAGGGTGTTACAGTTCAACCCAGAGCGACAGACCACCAGCTCTGGGAGTGCATAAAAAAGCATTTCCCAAACCTCACCGAAAAAAAAAGGGTGTTACAGTTATAGAGCGCAATTTTAGTGTTTTCAGATGATATTATTTTGGCGATTCTATTAGGTAATGACCAGTTATTCTTCACACTTTTTACCCAAAAATACAATGAATAACTAAATCAGTGCAATATTACACCTGCCTCTAGTAGTCATGCTCTGGCCATAATGATTAAATGGTGGAAATGCAGTAAATTATTGGTGAGTGCCCTTAATTGTGATTGCGTATCTCTGTCTTGTAAAATATTGTGTTACGGCTATTGTTTTTGACCCTTTTTATAGTCTTTTAATTTTTTTATCTGTTTCACCTTGTGTTGCCGTTAAATTCATATGTCTTCTTGTCCTTTGACTTCTATATTCAACTTCACTGCTATTTCGGTTCCGTTTGAATTTTATATTGATGACAAATAACTTTTATTTCATTTTAAGATTGACCATTTCCCCGATGATGGCTTAAATAAAGCCGAAACGTTAGCCCGAAAAATAATATTTTTTCTGCCATTATCTATTGACCGATCAACCTAGAAAGCAGAAAGCAACAAATATTACTAATTAATTCCAAGGTATTGCTATATTCAACTTTGTTGAATTTGTTCAATTTTAATTACCTAAATGAAAATAAAAGTAGCCTGTAGTTATTTAAAATAGAACATCAATATTTCATTTCGTAAGATATAGCGTTCAGTTAAATCACATTTTCAGAGCTTGACAATGCTGCAATTTCTTCTTAACAATGAGTAAATTGTGTCAAATTGAAACTTAAATGGTCTTGCGAAGAGATCGGTCTCAGTTTATTTCTAATTACGTATGTAAATAATGCTTTATATTCGAAGAACAGTTTAGCAAAAAGAGCTTTTCTTATAGCAAGATAGACAAAAATAAATGGTGTATTATACAGACCACTATAAATTCTTTGTTAGAAATAACTGGATTACAAAATCGTAAGTCTAATACATGAAAGTTTGATTCGCATGAAAAAGCAAATGAGTTAAAAACATAACATTATTTGATACGAAACTGATAATAAAATTGAAAAACAATGAACAATATTAAAATCTTGGCTGTCTGGGGTATCCACCCAAGTAATATGGATTATGGCGATGGTTTCGGATTGAAGACATCAACGCAAAACTGCGCCCAGAAAGTTTTCTTCGAGCGGCAGCTGATATCATTGGGAATATCTCCAAGCCGCATCTAATCCAGTTAAATCGTTCTATTGAGTATTTGTAAATTTGAGTTAATCGATAGCAATACTTACAAAGCAGATTCAATAGTAATATTGTCGTTTGCAAAATCTGTTATCAACTGCGTTGGTAACAAGTGCAATCTATCTAGGACCATTTGGAGCAGAGCGTAGTAAGTTCGGTAAACTATCATTCCCAACTTAATATGTCTAAAATGTCAATAAGTAGAAATCGACAGTTCAGAATATTTCATAATTTTCCACTTACCCCTCTCTGAAATAATATTTCACTTGATAAGGGACGTCGCTAAAGTAGGTACTCACCAACGAAATACTTGTTGGATCCACGCAAAAGTAACAATTTCCATGGGGATTGCAAGATAGGCAAGGATGATGCTCCATTTTTAGACGGTCGAAAACTTTGAAAGCAGGTTGATAACGCGATTGGGATACTGTAGCTTAAAATGATCAACAAATACAGTTCTCAAAAGTTTCTTAACTTGACGTCTTGAACTTCTCAATGATATAGAGGAAAGCAGTGCTGGAAAACTTTAGCTGTATTGAAGTTCTCTGAGGAATATGCTCTTTCGATTATCAGAATTCAATTCGCCAGGATCTTTTATCGTTCCAGCTGATTATTCATATAATTCGTTAACCTTTAAATTGTGGCATGCGTCATTTTTTAGTTCGAACGCAACTTGCTGGCGTCACTATGATACAGCGCATGGACGTATATCGATGAAACCGAAAGTGAAGCAGGCGCCGTTGCGACATTGAATCCCTCATGGAATATATTTGACATATCAATGTTAGATAAAATATTAAAATCATCCTGTTTAATTGATGAAAATTAAAAATCGTCGCAGGGCACGAATTAGACATTAACGTATATAATTTTTCCCCGAATTGCACACACAAAAATGCAAATATGTACAGGGTGGTTCTCAACTAATGGTACAAAATTCACTGACATATAGTCGAGACAAAAATATTGCGTTCTAAGCAAACTTGTCTTATCTGAAAGTTAATAGTTTTCGAGAAACAGGGTGTCAAAGTGTAAATAAAATTTTAGTTTATTTTTAATAGATTCTTAACCAGTTGTACTATGACCATAAATAAATGTATTTGGGAGTGTTTTAGAACGATTACTTTAAATTTCCGATTACCTAGCTTGTAGAGCATAGAGGGCACTAGCTGCAATAGTCTGGAGCCATTTAAAACATCGGGATTTTTTTTTGTTTTTAAGATATCGAATGTTTTTGACTATATTTCGTTCTATGCGTTTTCGAGATATTTCACATCGAAACCTCCGGTGATGATGTGTGAACTGAAATTCGATCCCTGATCCATTTGGTGTAAGGTAAAACTAGAAGAAATATTTAACTTATACTATTACCTTGAATTTATTGAAAATGCCTCGACTTTTATTGAAGAATGAATAAAGAAGTGAGCGATAATTATGGTGCGTGTTTATGTTCAAGATAATTTTAAATGCTGCACAAGACTTCCAAAACAACTATAATTTTTTGTCAATACTTCAGTCATTCACTAAAATGGTTAAAACGTATTGGAGTCAGAGGAGTTCAGGTTCAACAGTTATTATAAAATAATAATTTTCAAAGTCTTTGCAAAATTTACGACTCTCGAAAACTTTGAGAGCAGGTCGAAAACCCGATTGTTCTCAAAAGTTTCTCAACTTGACGTCTTAATTTTCTCAATGATATAGAGGAAAGCAATGCTGGAAAACTTTAGCTGTATTGAAGTTCTCTGAGCTCTACGCTCTTTTGATTATCACAATTCAATGCGCCAGGCTCTTTTAACGTTCCAGGTGATTAAACATATAAATCATTAACCTTTAAAAATTATGTATGTGGTGCAAGTATCTTTGACATGCGTCATTTTTTAGTTCAAACGGAAGTTGCTGGCGTCACTATGATACGGCGCATGCACGTATAACGTGCGAATGCGAACATGAACCACGCGCTGTTGCGACATTGCAGCCCTTATGGTACATATTGGACATATCAATGTTAGATGAAATAGTAAAATCATACTGTTTCATAAATGACTGAAAATTAGAAATCGTCGTCAGGGCACTAATTAGAATTAGTATATAATTTCTTCTCGATTTGGAATAAACAGAGTAGTCAGAAAATAGCGTATTTAAATTGCTTGCCAATTTTTGAGAGGGATATCTGACACACTTATATTTGGGTGGACTTGTTAGGTGGACACGTTGGGTGGACTTGTATGTTTTTCAATAGATATTCTCTATTATCAGAAAAGCTGCTGAATATTTAGATAGGATAACGGACCTTTTTCGATGTAAAATCTGCATACGAAACTGTTCCAAAGAGAATTTAAGGCAATACGTCGAAGAACAATAAAACGGGAAAATGTTATTTGTCAAGGCTTCTCCGATTCCATTTTATTGGGGTATTTTTTTAATTTGCCACGAGAAACTAATTCCAAGGTATTGCTATTTTTAGATTAAATAACTGTAGGTTATTTAGGTTTATTTCTTTAGCCCTTAAGGGACTTTGGTAGAGTGGCCAGCCTGGAATAGTATAAAGGAAATAAGGGTGTTTAACCGGATGTAATAAAATGTTTTGACGGCGATCGTTTTTCACATGTTGCAGATCCTTACAACATTTAAGGATTTAAATCAAGAAAGGCAAGGAATGCTAATTTTTGCTTTAAAAAAATACACAAAAGATAATTCTTCTTAGTTTAAAGAAATTTATAGTACCACCTCATAATAGAGGCTTTTCCAATCTTTTAATACAGGCTCGTGAATATTTTCACTTTTGAAATTTCCTATGTAGGTATTTGAGATATGGGGATTGAGATATGGAAATAGTAGGTACCTATGGGTGATAATTTGCGGTAGAAGAAATTTTTTATATAGAAATTTAATCAAATTGTAATTCAGATTCAATCTATCAATCTGAAGATTAACATTCAAAATTAACAAAAATCTTACATCTTTGAAATGTCTGTCTTGGCTGCTGACTTCAAGTTTATTATTTGCTTAAAATATACAGACTTTTCTAATTATGTTTAACTTCCTTCACTACGATAAACTCCAATTACTGAGCAAATCTAAATTTCAATTACAGGTATTTTTCAATCCACAGGCGAATTGTGATATTAAATACTCATAGCGCACTAATTAAACATTTTTTCTTCTCTTCCTCGGCTTTGATATTTGGGATAGATATTACGTTAAAGTGCTTTTCGCTTTTATTAACGAGAATAAAGTGCTTTCAAAAACTTTGTTAATTCAAATGCAAGATCCCGATCGAACTTTAATCATAAAGTTGATGCACGGCGTTTAAATTAATTTATTTTAATTAAACTGGCAAGAGATCGGTTAGCGATTAGAATTTTTGCCTGCTTAAAGTCATTGACTTATAAATTAAGTTCATTTTAAAAGAAAACCTGAAAAAGCTGTCTAACGGTCAAACTTTTAAGCGAGAAAATGTACAACATATATCTGGAATGATCGAAAATACGCGGTTGTAATTAAATATATGCTTAAGAAAATGTAGACAACGATTTTGCCTGAAAATCAGAAAAAGCAAGCATATCATCTATTAGTCGATATGATTAATTGTCAACTATTAGATAAATCTTTGTATACGCAGTTATTAAATAAAGTAACAAATCTGATTAAGTTGCATATTTCCCTCGTATGATAATCTGTCCGTTTGAAGTGTGCAATTATCGAAAAATTACAGCAGTAATTGCACAGTGTGCAATTATCACTCAACGATAATTGCATTGTTTAC
>NW_026017110.1:52131038-52181425 GCF_020466585.1 Dendroctonus ponderosae | reverse complement strand
TTCGGAGTCGGGCTTTTTCGCCACAATATGAAAATAAACTCATGCAGTTTTTAGACAACAAGCTTTCATGCAAAATTATCGGTAATTTTGAAGCACTTGTAACTTCAATAAACTAAAAATCTATTTATTAAACAGGATAGCGACTTTCAATTCTAATTAATCACCATGTACTAATGTTACAGTTAACGTTTGATACAGTTTACCTTCGAAAGTTTTAATTTGAATATTTTTTTCGGACAATTATTCGCTCTGCCGAAAACAAGATGGGAATGGCAAATTAAATTTAAGTCTTGTTTCAAAGCGCCGCAAAATGTTCGGTATATTCAATAAGAGGATATCAAGTTTACCATTCAGAACTTATGCAAAAGTTTAAAATTAAGCAAAACATAATGACGGTAGCTATATATAATTATATCAAAGGCTCAGTTTAGTGAAATTAACGCTCATAAATAATTTTGGCCCAGACATTTTTAAAGAAATATTAAACTAAACTTTCTACATAACGGAGAATTCTGGATCTCGTACGAAATTTGCGTTTAATATATGCTCTATATTTTTTCCTTGATGTATAAAATATTTGACTCTAACGGTGGCCTATTTTTTTATTTACCTTGATGACTTTATGAACGAAAATAATTTTCGAGACGAATAAATGGGTTGATCAAGAAGTTTCAAAAGGTCGAACTTATTAAGAAGTGAAAAAATTGCTTTAGAACACCAGTTTACCTTAATATACATAATTATTACGTAATTGACTAGCATATAATTTTGTGTGATGATAATGATGACATTACCATGCGTTTCAACATAACTTTATTTGGCCATGGAGCATAATAAACTTCTCTCTAATAAAGAGAAATTGGAAAACTTCTTTTATTAAGGAATCGAAATTTTTATGCTTTTGAATGCCTATTATTGACTCCTTGAGCCTGTTATTAAATTTGAAGAAAACTAAACGTAAGCTAGTAAATGTAAGTTGCCACACTTTTCACTGTAATATAAATGCTTTTTATAATTGGTGGAACTGTGCAACCTCTAAATATTTTTCCTTCATATTTTTTCAAAATAATTGGTGGTCATGGTATATGGAGATTGAAGATTGTCTAGAAACATATGTTGCAAGTTAATAATCAACAACAATAAAATAGGGATAAATGTAAAATTTTATTAAATTGTAGAGCAGCTGAGGACTAAAACTAAACGTCGAAAATACATGAAGCTACTTAAAATTAACTGCTTTTGGTTTGAAAACGAATTTTGAGAAATCTAGGAATCCATAAAAAGGGGGCGTTCACTGATATTTGTTCGAATACAAGTCGGCATTTTTTGTTGAAAACAAAGCTGATTGATAGATAGACACCAAATAAAACCATGTTGTTTAAATGTTGTCGAATTTTGAAATTTTAATGCTTTGTAATTTGATATGAAAACCTGCAAGTGTATGTTTGTATCATGGCTAACAGAATCCAAACAAAGAATAAAATGCATTTAGAACGGTTAAATAGTTTTCTGTATGGGATGAGAATAACTGGTTTAAACTGAGATGTACCTAGCAGTGTTTAGCAATTTAATCACTTTATAATAATAATTACAAATAAATAAAACAAATAATTATTTTTTTTTCACTCTCCACATCAGACATATATAATCTGAGTAGTTTGAGCTCTGAATGACTGAAACTGTCATCATTTTCCTCAAGTTGTTCAGATTTTTATATATTAATATCTTTAAACATTTTCAGTTTATAGAAAAATTAAGAGAATATTTGAAGTCTATGGTTTTTAACTCTGCCAAACTGGGATGTATTGGTTTTAAATATTTGCTTTTGTGCCGAGAAATGTCAGTTCCCAACCATATACCTACGTTACATTTAATAGAAATTGACGTTAACGCGTGTTGTTGAGGCAACTGAAATGGTTCCATTACTACGTTTAGAGATGTTTATTTTTTTAACTCATGTCGGAAATTAAAATGGACGGACTAGGTGTGGACAATAAGAGAAAATATGGCTTTATCTGGATTTTACTGCCGCTGTAGAACGTTGCTACTCTGGAAAACAATTTCACAAATATTTATCGGCACTAATATAGTCTCATTTTTGTAATTCCTCGCGATGGCCTATGCAACATTAGTGTACTGTTAAATGTTGCTCTAATTAAGCCAATCACTGCAGAGTGTTTTCGGACATATTATTTAGATTTCAAAAAGTTGATAGCACTTTAAGATAAAATTGATATTTTTCCTGATCGTCATACAAAATAGCTCCCAGTTGAGCAGTTCGGAAGTTCTCCGGATTGTTCACATTTGGATCTTTTCAAACGAGTTTGCCTTAAGAGTTCAGGTTATCGAAACCCCTTCAATAAAAAATGACACGAACGCAGCAAAAAATGCTGTTAGGTATGGATTGCCTTGAAATATTGAAAGTATTCGTCCCATGATTTGGGTAAGTATTGGACCATATCGGACCAAATCATATTTTCGAAATTCAGCCAATTTATTTTCATGATTGTTGTTTTCTATAACTATATTGTTTTTGTGAAGTGCCAATTCAATTGTTATCAGTTTATCTAAAATGGGGCTTCTATGAAACAAATATAGTGCAATTGAGTTTGAGTGCTGGATCGTTTTGGCTGAGAAAGCATGATACGGTTGAATATTGAATTTTGTGATCATTAGGGTGGAAAAGCTGTCTATTGAATTGCAGGAATGGACTTTTCATGTGTGAAATTATATCTGAAAATATAATTTTCATTTAATGCGATTTAATGTAATGTGCAGTTAGTATATAGATATTATTTACTTGCCGCATTAGAAAGAATGTTGGATGAATAAATATAATTTGCCAATGAAAATGATCCCATGTCTACATTATCAGTCAATCATTTGTACAGTTGTATAAATCGAAGCGAATAATAGATCAAATTTCATTTGGATCAACTAGGTATATCAATTATAAAACTTTAATTACGAACTTGCTACCAAATTGAGAAACTGTGCTCATTTAATACGCAACGAAGCCGGCCAAGAACATGGAAAACTTTAGCTATGGTCTAATTTTCTTGCAAACGTGCATTTATTTGACATTGTCGGCAAACATTGTCTGTTAGAAATGGCTATTATTACTTGCAGTTTTCAGTTTACTTCAGGCAGTGCTTGACGTAATATTAATTCCACTGTGTACACATTAGCAAGCTGTGGCAGTCTTTCTCGCTAGCTTGCCTTTGAATGTTCTAGATGCTGAATGCTAATCCTATTCAATATTTCTATTCATTAAAAAAATATTGCTAATGTAATATTTAACTTGAAGTCGCATACCGGAACATATAAATTATTATCGTTTTAATTTTGAGAGTACACACAGACCTTATTTTCTGTATACATTAACTTTTCAATATGTAAACGTCTGATTCTTCACTTACGATATGCACAAATAAATTTCAATACATTTAGATAGGAAATATGATGAATACCTACCTATCAATAACAAAACACAATCTGGTAATAAAATAGCTTTTCGCGTTTTAGATATGTTATGTACATATTTCCGCCACATGAACTATCCCAAAATAAGTTTCTTTAAAAAAATAATTGTCATTTATCGCAACATTTTTCTACTTTAGAAATTAGATTTTGGCTCTGTGTATAGTAAGCAATTAAATTGTAATTAATCATTCCTTAACAAAAGCCATTCCTTTGTTTGATTATAAGCAGGAATTCGAGGTAAATAACAATTTACATTTTTGTGCCTAAATAAATTTGTTGCATGGCATACTTTAATCTTCTGGAGTGAATTCCAAACACGAATTAGGCGAATTATCTTAAAAGCCTAAAATTCCAGAGCCAATAAATATAACTGGAGAAAAAGAAATTAATTTGAAGGAGAAAAAGAACTTATTAACATTCCTTCAAGAAATACCATGGAGAAAACGCACTAAAACCTAATAAGATAAAGATATACGATTCGAACGATGAAAATATACTTTTCCTAAAGATTTATTGAAAAAAAAATTGCTACGTACAAAAACCCTGAAACTCCTTTAAGTATTTGGACATTAATTTTCAGGTAGGCTGGACAGAAATATACGACTTTTTCCTGTGTAATTTCGAACTCGGTTCACGTTCTAATGGATCAATGACGGCAAAAGAATTGGGAACAGTAAACTCGACAAATTATTAAATAGTATTGCTTTCATTTATAAACTATTCGATCCAAATATTACATTGCGGCTTGCAGTCTTCACGGTGTTTATTCTTAGGATACATTTTCCTTTTCAGCTCGCAAATCCAACCATTGATTTTCACCTAGTTACCCTCTTCAATTCGATGCAAAGGTGGTATACTATTTATGTTTGCAGATTATTTTTGCGGTATCTAATATAGACAACGCAAATGGGTTATTAATTGAAAATTACAATCATGTAATATCGGAATATAAATAATATAATTGATATTTATGATTGCAGACATGATATTCATCGCCTGCTCACTTATTTGAACTGAGACTGAAACTTTAACAAATTTAATTTGATTTTTTAAGTGTACCGAGGAAAATATTAAAAAGTAAGAGAAAATGCTAAAATTGTTTTTAAAACCTATAAGAATTGTTCTAATTAATCAGTTAAAAAATTCTGGTTTTATTACCCTCCACAAAAATTAAACCTGCGAAAAGCGTTGTTAACTGGATATACTAAACGCTTTCTATTTTACTTCTTTTAAGAGAAATCGGAAACGTTTCAATTCGTGCGCCCGGAGTCCTCTTGACAAATTTAATAAATGCGCAAAAAGGAAAGCTGCGACTCGACCATTTCGACCCTTTTCAAGTCCTTGGAATGCATAAAATTAAGAAAACAGTGCTTGTGCTAAACCTGCCAATTAATTAATTGTTTTTCGGTTCGGGTAACCAATTAATAAACGTTTTAATCCCATCTAAGCCAAGCTTAACTGTAGGCTGTGTGTCGTGTAACGAAATATTGACATCATTTATTGCCAAGTCTAAATAACTGGACATAAAATTTCCTGTGAATGTGCTCTTATAATATCCTCCTCTACTCTAGTGTATGTGTGTTTGACGGCAATTGTGCTAGTTTTGATGAATTATGGAAATGTATTTTCTTTTCGCCAGGGATATCAGCTAAACTTAAATAAATTTAAAATTAATAATTATGTAAATTGATTTCATTCTATTTTTAATGGATTTTAAAAGAATTTTCAATTTCCATAAATTATTTGAGAAAAACTCTTTGGTCAGAAATACGAGTGCTGAAAGTTGAAAAAATTCCCGGTTTCCGTTAAACTTTGAAATCTGTTGGTGGCATTTTGATTTAATTAAAAACCGATTAGTTGCCTTCCTCCTGAACATCAGTCTCGAGACGCCACTCTTTTATCTTGTGTCATAAATTCTTAATGAGTTTCCCTCCATGCCACGAAAGATAAATCATACAATGAAATAAAATTCTAAAAGGTTCCTTGCACGCTAAAACTCAGTAAGTAAGCTGGCCGCTTTCAAACTAAAGATACGCGGTAAGGTAAAGTAGTTATTTTCATTTAAAATGATATATACTCATCCATAAAATTTTTCAGATTAATGTGCCATTAGACTGTGTCTCAAATTTAATTGAGAGCAAGTAGGTATATATAAAATTTGTATTCACTTATTAATTGTTTATATTCATCGGAATTAAAATATGTTCCAGTTTGTTATTGTTCTATTGGTATACTGAATAGTACATTACATACGCCAGACTGTTTCAAATCGACATGATTGTATTACAATCAAAAATAAAAATGTTTAAAAAATTAAAAATATTTTATTTACAGTCACAAGTTACCCTTAAGTAAAATGTTTTAAGACGTTAATTTTAATGTAACGAAGACATTTCAAATCTGGTGGCGGCGTGTCTTAGGAGGAACCTGGGCTACCAAATTGTCATTTGTACTAAAAAATTCCCCATTGGTAGTGCTAAAAACTTTCCAACATTCAGTTTCACACAAAATCCTGTATTGCGATAAGGCGTGTCAGTTAAATGGAAATATATAACCAAGTCTCACATTTTAGAGCAAATATTGTAATTCAGGCTTTTTGACTTGGGTGTGTCTCATTGGACCAAAAAAAAAAAAAAATTGGAAGCGAATTGAAGACGAGAGAGTTTTTAGGAATCATATTTTATTTAAACACAAGATTTACTATTTAAAGGAATTGAGGGATGTACAAAACTGCGATGCAAATTACGTGTGCTAAAATAAAAAAAATCTAGATGAAAATAGTCAGCAGAAGCATATCATACACGTGAGTTCTTTTATAAAGGTTGTAATCGCGTGTTGATTCCAATAAACCTGCATTTTCAAAGTTGAAAAAGTAAATTCCACGTGCTATTGATGAAATTTAGCTCCAATTATCTGAAAATGTTATCACAGATTTCGGCAGAACAGCAGGGTCGTTTCAGCGAAGTAGCTGTGTGTGTTCGGCCCATATTGAACGAATGCGCTTTGTAATAATGGAATTACTTAAAATAGATAGGATTTTCAAAGCAAAAATTAAAATTTAATATGTGGTTTGGTTCTGAAAAACTGTTTTTTTTCCATTTGGAGCGTCGAATTGTTTTGGCTTCATTCCGATTTATTGGATATTATATTAGTTTATTCAAGATTGTTATAAACGTATCACCACATTTTTCATGGGGCCCCCATCAGCGCGTATGAAATGTCAAGCAAATGTTTTCGCGGAACACAGTTTGGAAACCTCTGTTGTAGGATATGTGGAAAGCGAGACAGTAAACAAAATTTAGCCACTTACAGTGATTTAGCCGGAGGAATCATGGAGAAATCGTTCCTGTTCCCTACACGATACAGAAAATATATTGCGAAAAAGGATTTAAATGTGAACCTAATATAGTTAAATGACGTTCCGTCGCATATATTACTCTTTAAATTCAATTTATGATCCCGTAATGGTAATCGGATTCCTTATAGATGCAAATCAATATTTTATTTGTATGAGTTAAATATTTATAGCGGCCGACATTTTTTTATCGTCCCAGATTTAAAATATGTTTGCTCAAAACACAATTTACTCATAGTTATATAATTGGTTTGAAAAATTAATTTAATTTTCCTCATACTGAATCACTTGTTTATCTGTACAAGTTATTTAAATTTCTCGTTTTCCTATTATCCATTGGATTCGAGGCCTTTATATAAAAATACATGCATTAATAAAAAAAATCGTACGCATCAATGCTTTCCAATAGGTCCAGTTCTGAATTATCTATGTGTTGAACGTATTGAACTTAAAACTGCTTTTTAGTCATCAGCCTAAAGCATACATGCTGAATATGCTGCTTTCCATGTTTTTCACTAAATAACTGGTTTATAAATATGCTGTAATGTTAGTAGTGTTTTTAGTTAAGTATTTATATTTTGGTTGCACAAAGTGTTCAAAAACAACAGAAATACTTCTTTGTATTGGGAGCGTTTAGGAATTGGAATTAATTGGGTTAACAGTGTAACCTACTCTTCTAATCATTTGTATTACAAGGAGACCCAATACAATGGTTTTTGTTTAAAGACTAATCTGAAAACCAAGATCTGAATGCAGGCAAGTTTAATTGTTTCTACAAATTTGAAACGCGCTTATTCGGAAACCTCTGGACAAAAAACAACAAAGTACTAACTAATGAAAGATAATTGAACGTCCTTTAAAACGATGTGCCACTTGAGTGGTAAGTTAATAAAGCCACCAAGTTTTCAAATTGACACCCGGAATAATGTATGTTTAAAATGAACAGCTCATGAGTATGCAATTTTTATTATTTGAACCCCATTCTTGTTAGAATTTTGTTTCTGGACGTAAAAAATTAGTTTTTAAAAAACGTTAATTTTTACAGACCAAAAATAGATTCTTTCAACAGCGAACTAACTACCTTAACTGCTAACTTAAGACTAATTTCCTCATGCCGAATGCGCAGCTTATATAGTAATTAAATGCTGCATCGACAGTTATTGAGTGAAATACACAGTGGTCTGCGTAAGTGGTCATATAACTCTAGCATCAGTATCAATGAAATAGTTAATTCTCGAAAGAAGCTCGTAATTTAACTTCCCTTATTTCTACAACTGGAAGAAAGTTGAAAAGTAAAAGTTCTAATGACTTTTGAATTTTGAGCATAAAGCACTGCCTTTTGGCTAATTTCTGCAAAATGACAAGCCTAATTTCTATTTACGGCCATATGATTTAAAGCAGAAGTTTGAAAGTTCTCGCTTCTTTGCAGAAAAAAAATTCGTTATCAAGATGTAGTTAATCCAAAAATTAATTAAGTCCGTTTCAAGTTTTTGCATTCAGTGTAGTGAGGCATATATTTAAAATGCATTTTCGAAATAACGGTATTTATCACCGGCATGTAATTTGGTCTTATGTACCTAGTTTGTCATGAAATTGGATTTGGGTAGTTAATACATTTTATAGATTTGAAAAAGTGCAACATTTTAGTCGTATCAAAATTTTGTTTTTTTTTGCCAAATACGTTTCCCAAAAAACATTTTTATTCATTTTTCAGTTTAATACAAAATAATTTAACACAACAAAAATTACCCTCTTTATTGTAGTTATTTAAAATGATACGGTTGACTTTCGAGATTTGTAGTTCTGTAAATTTGACGGAAGGCAACAATTTAAAATGCAGTCAACATGAAATCCTAAATGTTCATATCCGTGACTTGGTATTTAAATATAGCTTCCAGTTTTCAAACCAAAATTTATACTTTCTCGGTAGAGGAAAGTGTAGGTATAACTAAAATCTAATTTCCAACTGGAAAATAGACAATAGGTTGAAGCATTTTAGTTCAGCGTGAAATCTTTGCTTGAAATACACGTGTCGGTGTAATTTTCCAGCTACAATAGTTCGAATTATTACTAACTTTTGCGGGAAAATTCCTTGAAGCAAAGTTTGGCGTATTCAAGAAGTGTTTTTGCTAAACATATTATATTGTGGAAATACGTTTTGGTCGAATGCTAGGCATGACTACAAACCTACTTTATACTACTTTTGGGCAAAAATGTACTAACGAATTAATTTTACATGTTACACAAATTTGTCTAAATCGAGAAACAGTATCAGAATGGGTCAGTTGTATGTTACACAGAATTGTAACCAATTTTTTAACTTTTACTTATTTTTAACAGGCAATTTAAAAAAGTGTTGCATGAGAAACGTGCACGCGATCGGCATAAAGACAGGTATTAGGTTTTCTTCAAAAGTATAAAAAAATGTGAGTGAGAAACAATACATTGTGATCAGAACCGCCAAGACTTCAAACGACAGCAATCTATTTTTAACTCATATTTTTCTCGGAATTCTTCTCTCTCCTAAAATGCATTTCAAATTCAATTTGACAAAAGTGACG
The DNA here is from genome assembly GCF_020466585.1 of Dendroctonus ponderosae. Lineage (NCBI taxonomy): Eukaryota > Metazoa > Arthropoda > Insecta > Coleoptera > Curculionidae > Dendroctonus > Dendroctonus ponderosae. The sequence goes on along the minus strand of NW_026017110.1, from coordinate 52,172,026 downwards.
CAGTATCTGGCAACCCTATAAAACTGCCGAGAAGTTCTGATCCATTTTGCAATCTTACTTCTATTCCTTGTAAAATAGCTTTCATATCAGAAGTAGTAGGAACAATTAAGTTTAAACGAATCTCTCAAAAGTGTATGGTTTTGCTTTCGGGGTGAAATTACACTTCCGAATATTTTATGAACTCTCTGAAGTTCATTTTCCAATATATGATTTCGCATTTTAAAAGCAAATTTCTATATCCACTAGCTCAAACTTTCTATTTTAATATTTTCTTCCGTTTGTTTCTCATAAAATTGGGGCAAATTTTATAATTACATTCTATGTCATTCATAAATTTCTTATCGCTTATTTAATTTAGTGTTTCCTACAAATCGACTCTACAGAGGTATAAATTTATGGTGTAATGATATTTATACATTAATTTTTATCCGCACAATGCATGTGTAATATCCTTGCATAATTCATGAGACAAGGTACTAAACTTTAATAAGGTTTGACGCGAAGATTTATATAAATTATTCGTAATCTTGATGGTCCAATCCCACAAATGGAACACCCAATCACAGGCATTGAAGGGATGTCTTAAATGAGGTATCATCCGCTCTTCCCTATTCTAAAAATGTCAAATTGTAAAAAGTCGCAATCAAATTTCAGATTCTATGCATCATCGTTGTGATGACATGTTAATTCAAATCGAATGCTTAGAAAATACATAATAAATGTAAAATTGTCCTTTAATCAGAGTTAACGGCTAAGCATAAATCTTATGGACGATAGCGCCAAAGTGTAAAATTGAAGTAAAGTAAAAAAGTTGATTGCAGCTTGCATTTAATGCGTCCAGCTTTCGATAAAGAATAATAGACTAATATTGCAATAACGAATTTATCTTTACTTTCGTTATGATGAAATCAATACCTATTTACAATAAAATAAATGGCAGGCAGTACATTTCAACCCTTAACTGAAAAAGTAGTTCATGACTCACCAACAATCGCTTCTCATACTCTTCCTCAATCTCAGTGCCGTTATAATAACGTGGTTCGGCATTCGTGTCTGGAAAATAGAATCCTCTCCTACAGACGCACTTATAGCTTCCACGTCGGAATCCTAAACCAGATATTGGGACGCACTGGAAAAATAATAAAAAAAACCTTATATTACTTCTTTTATTAGGAATACGAACATCTTTTCAATTCAGAAAATTGATAAGCAAATAGTCCCAAAGCTGAACATTTGAAATTTTATGGGAACTAACGATTTAAAGAGCCCTTGTTCATGGAAAATATCGCAAATTTTTTACAGCCATATTAAATTAGGCTCGGGTCAAGTTTGCCGACTTGATGGAAGCCAGAATTTGCAATGACAACCAAAATTAGCAAACGGGATTTTGTGAGCAGGTACTCTACATAATTTTATTAGGGGCCACACAGATAATGCGGTTTCCACGTAGGGTACGATTGTTATCGTGCAGAGGATTTAGTTGAAATTTAGTTCTCTGTTTGACCTAGGGGATACTTAATTGCACATTAAATGTGATCATTTTAGTTAAAGCTTTTCCATTGAAGCATTAAAAACTCCTTCAAATAGTTTTGCCACTTTTACCTCAGATCAGCTAGACATTTTCCTATTTTTTGAAATATGTATTATTTCGCGAAATATAAAGTTTACTGAAAAGATGCTTCCACTACTTAAATATATTTTTTTTGCGACCTTAAAAAAACAAAACGCTGATATATTTGCTCGGTTAAACGCATTAAAAGGAAGTTTCTCGAAAACAGAGGCTGCCTGCTGCAAAAAATATAATATGACAAAAGCACGGTTAGAGAAATGACACCTTTCAGATATTCCGGTTTCATTTATTTGTAAATAATAAAATTATGTTTCCGTTTAGATAAAAATTGGTAGATTACGTACATCTATTAGTTGCGAGTCATAATACTGAAAAGAAGGATGCTTTGAAATGTAAGTAACTTTTACAAGCAGTTACTAAAGGGGAAGTAGAAGCACTTAATTTATAAATGTGGTTTTCCTGCAAAGTTCGATGGCAGTCATTTATAAATAGTTATTTTGCAAAATATTTCATTAATACCAAACTTTGCCTCTTAAAACTCAAAGTTTTAAGTATTTAATCACACACAGTTGCCGAACCTTGAGAGAATATTAAAATTTAATTATTTAAGCTATTAAATTTTTAAAACATTGAGCATTATTTTAAATTACTGATCAGAAGAAGCTGACATTCTTGATTAAAGAGTAACTTTTCGCTTGCAAACTTTACTACCAACATTTAGTAAAATTAAAGTTGAACCAACTTCTGTGTTAAATCAACAGCAGCTTTTCTTAGAATATCAGTTCAGCCGATTTAACTACTTATTAAAACGTTAGATAATCGTGAAAGCGAAAAAAAATTGTGTTGACCAAAAATCTTTTCACTAAAAATAGCTGAGTTTTGTGCAGACTCGTTTCTACGTGTTGTTTCAAAGTCTATAGCACCTTAGTTAGTCCCTTTGTCCGTTAATGTATTGATAATATCAGAGCAAATCATGCCGCAACTATTTGTGGAAGTTCTTTTTGTCATTGCTTTGAACTAAACTGGAAATTACTGTACGAAAGCACTTTGTAAAATATCTTATAGAATTCTTCGTATCTAGGGACAAAATGTTGCAAACATTACCTTTCTAGGTCAAAGTTCTACCACATTTTCATAGAACGAATATCTAAATAAACTCAACGTGTTTGCTGAAGCTTCTATCCCGCATCGTGAAAATTCGACCTAGAGATAAGGGAAAGAAAAATAGGAATTTTAGTGAAACTCTGAATAAGTCAATTAATGCACTTTCTAAATTATTTACATAGGAATCTTGATCAGCTGTGTTAGGTCTACAAATCAGTTCGAGGTTAATTTACAATTTTGTACTAAAATAATAATTTGATTGGAGAAGAGAGCCATCGGATATTGGCATGTATATTAAATGTTGTTAAGTGAGTTTGGATTTCGAAATGAACAATATTTCTCTTGTCAATACATATTTCTAACGTAGATGCAATTTATAAATTGTCAATAATTAGTACCGAGTTGCATATTTCACGATAGAACATATATCAACTTTATTTGACAAAATGTGAATAAGTTGCCAGAAGCTACTATCTTCTTTTGCGCTACATGTTCGCGTGTCACTTAGGTATATCAGCCGTATTCTTTTACACATTGCGATTTTGCAGTTGAAATTCTCCACTTCATAAATTTGAAATCTAATATTTAGGATTTTTCAGTGCTTCAAAATAATTGAACAAAAAGCGGCGGTTTACGTGGACTCAAGAAGTTTTTTGTTATGCTTTATTCGGGTTTTCCTCAAATAATTAGTCGATCAATCGATTTCATCGATCAATTTCGATTTGTCCATTTGCTTTATTTAATATGGGAAGATGGTACTAACTGGAATGTCACAAAGGAATGCTACTATCGTAAATGTTTGATGATGACTGATAATTAATATAGAAAAGTCGACAGAAGGCACTTGCAAATTTTGTTACAAGTGAATGGAAGGGTTGAATATCACTTCGCAAAAAGCAGAGTAAAAGCTATATGGAGACACACGAATATGTGGCTAATAACACAAGTGAATAAAACGCAGCATGTTAGAATTTTTCAGAAAGCTTTTGAAAATGTTCGTTGAAGACGCAAACGAAACATCATAACTGAGAATCCAGTTTGAATGATGGAAATCGACGGGAATTAGCGCCACTTTGTAATCATCAATTAAATTTTAAAATAAAACCTCTTGGTGTGAATGGTAGAAATGTGCTGAATACTTTTAATGGAAATGTATATGAAATATAAATAAATCTTTAATAATTATCATTCTATTTTCTACCTTCGTAATTCTACAGGGATTACTTTTCCAAAGGTTTAAATTTGTGTTTCAAGTGCTTCGTAATTGCACAGGCACGAAAATTCATATTTCCGGTTGTCGAGCAGAGTTGAGATGTTGGGCATATAGAGAAAATCCTGATTCACTCGTGCTAAATTGCTGGAATCCCCAGGGCGATAAAAAATAATAAATTGCTTGTTTTATACTGGCAAAGATTGACAAGTTCTAATTATGCAAAATTGTAGAGTTTCCATTCGAATTTTGATTTTGTTTTTGGTACCAGACTTACAATTAAAATTTCGATCAATACAAAGACGCAAATTTATCACGAACATTATTGTGTTACAGGCACATGTAATTGAACAAAATCTGCAGCAATCTGCTGAAGTTTAAACAAAGCATCTATTTTTTGAAGCTGAAATGACAATAAAACTTCAATAAACTTGATTGTTTCAGTTTTCCAGCTTTTAAAGCCGCACTACTTTCAACCGGGCTTTTATTGAGTCACAGATCCAGCTTAGATATAAAATTAATTTGAGCCCTAATAAGCACTAGTTTCACGATTGAGTTGGCACTTTGAAAATTTCGCTATTTTCAATATTAGACGAAATTAGTCTAGTAATAAAATTCGAGCGCAAAATATTGTTTGGTACCAGAAGGGCAATATGTTTTGCATATTGACAGCACTTTCTGCGCTTGTAATAAAAGGTGCTATTTCGTATAATACTTGAAGAAAACTAAAATTAATTTTTCAGAACAGTTACTGCATCAATGTTTGTAATAATATCAGGAGTGCACGAATCTCGGTTTCTGAAGCCCCTATAGAGTGTAACTGAAAATACAAATTAAATAACCTAGTTATCTTATTCAAAGCATTTTAAATATAATATACGTAGATTTATATAACAGGTTCAGATTGAAATTTAATGCACTATCTATTGAATAGTTGCGTATTAGCAATTGTTAATCGTTATCAAAGTAAAGTTTCAAAATCATTTTCGAAAAATTTCTAATCATTCAAACAAAAAATGAACATGAAGAGATAGATATCAAATACAATTTTTATCTACGATAATGCCAAATTTTGTGTTTTTCAGAATATTACCAACGAGCTCCGGGTTTGTAAGTCTGAGAAAGAAACTGAATTTCTCGACATCTTCTCTTTTAAAATATAAATCCAGTATATATTATTTTATAAATTGCTGAAAAAGTGTAATAAACTTGCTTTAATGAACTAAATTTGAAATTAGATCTAAAACATGTTTGTCTTTATAACATATACATTTATGAAATATGTTTTTTGAGATTTATTTAAATGTTAAAAATATGAAACTCTTTTTGTCAAGGTGTATCTAACTCGGAATGTAATTCATCATAATTTTTGCAGTTGTTGAAAATACATCATTCGACTTTGCGTTACAAGCTTTTTCTAAATCCAGCCAACTCTCTATTCAAATAATTTATTATCAAATCGGCCTTTCGGTTTTCTTGAACGTGAAGGCATTTTCCATCTATACCCCAAAAGCGCATCCATATATATTAAAGTTCTAAAATTCAGTGCTGATGCGGATTTGTAAGAAAGTCTGTATGCAGTCACAGTGATCTCCAGGTTGCGAAAGCTATGTCATATTCCAGAAATGAAAATACGCCTGCGGGAATAAATTTGAATTGAAATGTTATATTGATGCGGAAAATATAGTATTTTGTTAGGAGGACCTGATGGTAATATTAAGCAAACTTTATTGGAATTAATGGTTAACTTTATTGAAAGATTCCAGTCTTAATATTATTAATGCATGAACTTTGCAATTTCAGCAAAGCCGTCGATATGAATTCATCTAACCCAGTGGAATATTATAAAAGTAGTGGGCCACTTACATTGGGTTGATAATATTGATTTCATTGAAGCGACACAACAGACGCTTTCTTCAGGCTCTCTCAGGCTCGAAAGAAAATCCACTGTGTTTTTATTTCATCATTTAACGGTTATTTTTCGGTCTCTCAGTAAATGACATGTTGATATTGAAAAACTAAATTAGTCATTTGGGAGATAAAAAAAACTTGTAAATTGATGCCAAATAGGCATTTGTCATGGAGCTCTTTCTCATCACTTTTCTTGAAAAGTAAAGACAAAAAGTATTATTAATGTAGCATCATTATAATGTCCAATTCGCCCATTCCAGTTGAGCAAGCTCTTTATTGAAACGAATAGTTCCTAATCAATCTTTCCATTATGTCAAAGATAGGGCCATCTTCGTTTCAGCAGTAATATTGTCTGGGTTTCGTCAGAGCTATGTGTTGGCAGGCGTTCAGCAATAGGTTAAAATCATTACTTTAAAAGCTTTGAATGTTCTGGACAAAAATCGCCGACTACGACTTCGTGTATGAGCTTTTTGATAGACACGATAAGAATAAGCGGTTTGTGGTGGTATCCGATCGGTCCGATTTCTGTCTGTAAATACGATAATGTCTGGCAAGAAGCTGACAGAGGAAGCTTGCAGTTAGATTAGGCTAAAAATACACATGTTGGTTTCCTAGTTCGCTTTCAGCGCAATCGATTTTCTTCTGTTGTTATTTAACTAATTGAGAAAACTATCCAGAACAAATGAACTTTTATCATATAATGCACTAATTATTTCCAATATCATGAAACTTGATTGTGTTATTAGCAACACTAAAAATGGAATTCCCTCTTCAATTCGAATAATGCAATTTTATAAAAAATATATTATTTCACTTACATTGTGTTTCTAATAAATTGTGCATTATTTGTGCAAATTTTATGAATAGAAAATGTAGTAACATAAAATACTTAGGGGAGTTGTGTGCTTTTGTTCCATATAACGTCAAATAGGATCTCTACACTTAGAGTACCCTCGAATTCTATCAGTAATTTGTAGTAACCTGAAAACGAGGGTACCTTGTAGATGCCATTAACAGTTTTAGTTCTTTAGCATGTTCTCTTATGTACATATGTAAATAAAATTAAAAATTTTTTAACTAGAATAATTAATCGTACGTTTGAAGTCGAACTGACATTTGGTTACATCTCGAAACATACAAACTTATAAAAAGTTTATTTGAAGTAATTCTATTTCTCCAATGTTCCTAAATGCCTTCGGGCCACGAAAAACTATCGGTGGCTAACACTTTATTTTCATTAAGCCGGCGGTATCTAAATCAGTCAATTCATTCGAGTAGGAAATTGCACTATCCTAAAAACATTACATTTTCAAAGTTTGGTGGAAAAACTACCTTAATGTGAATCTAGAAGTGTGCATTTTGTATTGAATTTAAGTTGCATGAGAACGTGTAGCCGTGTATGAAGTAATTAGCAAAAGCACTTGACTTATTAATATAATGTTTTTTAAATATTTGAGGAAAATTTTATTTTTTTCTTTGTTTTTAATATAGATGTATCAAATATGAACGATCAAGTACAATGACGTTATGAATGCTGTTTTAAAAGCATCTCTATATCTATATTCCTTATTCAAACGAGCAAATATTTTTGGTCAAATACTCATAAGCAAAACTGGACATTGTTATTAAAGATGGTCGTTGAAATGATATATCGCTTCCAATTATGAACGGGTTTTCTATTTTGCTTACTTGACGTGTGAAAATCATTGCAGTTAACCGCAATATGACACGTTTTTATGATAGTTAGTATGCGCATCTAAACCAGCAAATTTCTTTTATTTCCTAATCACAGTGCGAAATCATTTGTGTTGTCTAAAATAATTTTTGAAAAACTACAGTAAAGTAAAGTAAACTAGAAACATTCACAAATTGCGAATTGCCATAGAAGTTGCGGATTTCGAAAACTTACGACACGTACAGAACGTACAGAACTTTTCTATAATATTACACACGTATCGCAGATTTTTTTCTTAACTTTGCTTACCATTGTAGTTTGTTTCTTGCACTTTGCTGAGTCTGCAAAAATATTTAGCTGGGTCTGGCCCTCAGGAGTTGGACATTGATCAATGTCGACGTGACGGAGGTCAATATCGATTCCACTGGTACCTCTAAAAGCACAAAAAAATTAATCAGTATTACCAGTTCATAGAAAACCAAATCGCCTGTTGTTATTTACCAAGTTATATCTACGAGATTTGCTCCATCAAGCTGGACTTTAATCAGTAAGGTTAATATAATAAAAATACTCAGTATTTCTTTCATACTAGTAGGAAGAATTTTATTTCTTTTAAGATGAAAATAATCAAGACTTTTACGTGTTTTTCGAAAACGGATCCGAATATCCTTCAATGAATTGAACATGAAACTGGCTAATCGATTGATGTTCCTGAAACACTATATCTTTCACTAATATACAGGGTGTCCGGAAAATTAGTTAGGAAATTTTTATGGGTGATTCTACATGCTAAATTAATTGTAGAAAGTCATGTAACAAAAATTCAAAATCTGAATATTTTCCGAGTGACAGCTCATCAAACTAATTTTTTTATCCTTTTAATTTTGAACTATTCTGAAAATTTCTTCGCGAAACAAATTGAAAATCGGTACATAGTTTTATCGTAGTGATCTCTAACTTTGTTTGTGAATATTTGCAACTGCTAGACAGAATAATTAAGAATAAACTCGATCGTTTGGTCTCTTAATACTTACTCTTCATACGTCATAGATTTGATTATATATATATATTTTTTATTAATATTGTTCCAGTTCCAATCTGTCCATTAGAACATTTAGCAACACTCCTAAGATGGCACAAGTGGCGGTGGTAAGCTATCAGTACAGTTATTCTCTTATGGCTGGTTGAACCTGTCCAGTGTTCAAGTGGGTTGATTCTGTTTATCCGGTGGGAGTAGGTGGCAGAGTCCAGAAGTAGTTTAATATTTTGCTGCAAGCTTTTTGATTTTAAATAGCAGACCTGTGTGCCCAACTCGATCGCATGCTTGTTGGACATCGAGGAACACACCACAACAGTACTGTTTTTGCTGGAGTGCTTTAAAAATTTTGTGAGCTACACGGTGAATCTGGTCAATTGTTGAGCGCCTGTCTCTAAAACCGAATTGGTGGTCTGGGATAATGTCTTCAAGTTAGATCATCTTTAATTCTGCACAGAAGAATCCTCTCAAAGACCTTCCACAATACAAGTAGTAAGCTGACAAGAAGTCGATAGGAAGAAGGTTGGTCTGCTGCTTTTCTTGGTTTTTGGATCATTCTTATGTGGGATATCTTCCACTGAGTTGTATAACAGCTTGTTCTTAGTGTGGAATTAAATAGCTGAGTGATATAGACAATAGCTTTTTGTTTGAGAGCTTTAACGATTTCTGGTGTTATCCAATCGTATCCAGGAGCCTTTGTGCAGTATAAGCCGACAATAATCCAGCGTATCTCTGCAGGGGTGGTAAATTTAATAGGATAGTCCATTGGTATTGGGCTGCTGAGGAAGTTGGATATATGATTTTGGAATTCAGGTTCACTATCTGCAGCCATGTGGTTTGGTGTAAATCTGTTACTCAAATGGACAACAAATACATGTTTTTTTTCTTCGTTTTCTCTGGCCCACCTTGAGTCAGCTTTCGTGGGAGGTTTATGCTGTTTGGGGCGTTTCAAATATTTGGTTACTTTCCATAGTGAATATTTGGTGGGTTCTGTGGGTGAAAAATTTTGAGGTCGATTTTAGAAATTATAATTTATTAGTTCCCACAGTAAGCTTTTGAGGGTTTTTCCAAGGTTGTTAAAGATTTTTTTATCATCTGGGAAGGGAGGTTCCTGTCATTTTCTTCTTGCCCCTTCTTTTCTTTCTTAAAACTGCTATTATTTCTCTAGAGTAGTGAATGCCATTTTGGTTGTTGTGTTTTGTATTGGAGGGTGTAGCACCATGTGCAGATTCATGGAGTTAGTTTTTCGGCTGCCTCATCTATTTCAATTTGGCATTTCAGTGCAACTTGTATATTTATATTCGCTTCTACGTATTTCTCATGGAAGTTCCAGTCTGTGTGGGCATAGCATAATTTCATATGTTGACTTAGGTAAATTACTTTAGAACTTACAGTGAGAGTGACTGGAGAGTGATCGGAACTTAAGTCCCAAACAAGATTGAAGGGATACATAATTGCTAGAAATACCTTTTGCAATAAAAAAGTCCAAGAGGTCTGGTGTCTTTTTGACATCAGTAGGCCAATATGTTGGTGCGCTGGTGCTTAATGGTGTAAAACTGGTTTTGTCTATATATTTCAGCAGTTATCTTCCTCTGGGGGCCGGGAATCGGCTGTGTTTAGCATTGCAATTATCACCTGATATGTATTTCTGGTCTAGTGTATTTAAATTTAGTTCAAATTCTTCTGTGGTTATGTTGTGGCGAGGTGGATAATATACTGCTGATATTACTATCTATAGGTCCTTTGGTACTGGTAGCTTTCCTATTGGTAGCTTGGAGGTGATATTCATCTACCTTAGTTAGTTCGTGATGTTTCATTCCGTTTCTTATGACAATTGCAGTACGCAGTGCGGACTAGGTGTTTGGTGTCGTATATGTTGTAACCGGAATGTAACAGGAATATGAAAATATGTCCGACCAGTAAAGTGTGTCTCGGACACCATAAGGACATCAATATTGTTTTTTGGAATGAAAAATTCTACTTCTTGGCGATATTGGGCCAGTCCGTTTGCGTTCCATAAAGCCAAAGTAACTCTGTTGTTGAATTTTAGAACAGTTTGTTTAAAAGGGGGATGAGAAGTGTGGCGAGTGAAGCCGTTTGGTCTGCTTGCTTGCTTAAGATATTTTCTAATCTTTGGAAATATTGTTCCATGAATGATTTGGCTTGGTTTGTTGACGTACTCAGTGTATGTGGAGAGATTGAGTTGTGTGAGTTGTGCTTCTCGCCATATCTGCATATGATATATCATCTGATTTTGTATGGTATCTCAAGTCTTTCTTGTGCTTGACTACTTGTTCTGGTTATTTGTGTTGTTGGAGGCTATTTTTTATATATTATTTTCATGTAAACTTTGCATCCTTCATAATTAGCTGGGTGTTTGTCTCCACATAGGGCGCAGATTGGAGGAGCTTTGGCTTCTCTGGTGTATTTCGAAGTTTCGTAATCGCCTGGACATCTAACGCACTTAAACTGTTTGGTGCAGTAATTTTTTGAATGGCAAAATGCTTGGCATCTGGGCCATTTAATTAATTATTTTCCTAGTGGTTCATGTTTTACTACTTTTGATGTTTTTCTCCCGGTTGTTAATTACGCATCTAACGCTGTGTGCTAGATTTTCAACCCTTTTGTGCAGTTTTTCCTATCATGAGAGGAGCAATTTTCGTCTGCTGAGGAGTTGCCGAGGAGTAGTAGAATGGATGATCAGATTTCAGATCAGATTTTCATGCTGGACAACTTGTGTATGGACAATAGTTTGCGGCTTTAAGCCGCAAAATTAAAGTTGAATAAATAGTTCGTTTTAAAAGTTGTATAAATATTACTGGACAGGCTTCTATTTTTATCAACAATTGTTAGAATATTTTCGATGTAGTGGAATTTGTTTACCTTATTCACTATGTCTGAATAAACACATCCCATCACTACAACGACTTATGTGAGACCGATTTTATATTTGGGCCACTTTGTATTATGCATATGCCGAATGTAGACCGATTTTTTGGGATTTGGATGTATCAATCCCGGTCGTTGTTGGAAATTTGGAACTAATTTCCAGAAACTACTCAATTTTTTCCAAATTCGTCATTATTTTGCAATTTATTAAACATTTATACCTTTAAAATAAGTCAGCAATTTCGAAATTTCTGCCTCGATGGTTTAGGCTTTCATCAGTTCTAACACTAACAGATTTTAAGTGATGAGGTGTCATTCCGTTGATTCATTATTTTCGTCAAGTGCTAAAACTGTTGTAGTCGCTATTGAGCAACAAAACATGCTCAGGCAATTGTGACATACTTCATTTTCTAAACCTTCTGTACTTTATTACATTCGTCGCTTCGACAGGGGTGTTTCCTCTTCAAACCATAATATCAGCACTATCTAAATTTCGAGTTGAAATTGTGTGCCTTAATTCAACGATGCTTATTTTCACGAAGTTTCAGCAAGTATTAACAAGAGTCTCAAAACTAATTGTATTAAAATGAGTAGGACTAAAGAGTATTAAATTATTTGCATTCTTACTTACAAACAATTATGTTGCGATACATGAGAGTAGTTTTGCGCCCTTCCATTTTTTCATACTATTCGCGACAGTTTCATAAAAGTGCCTGTTGATTTAAATGAAGCTATCTTGTTGAATCTTGAACCCTCACAGGCAAATGCTTCAATGTATTATATACGAAATTATTTTGTTGTTCACCTTTTCGATGTACTAGGCATCTTTATTGGACTCGCAACAGTTTATCATTTTAGAACCTTTATATCGCTTGAGCCTACATGGACATTTCTACTCGTACATTTGCAAATATGATTTAATTTTATCTAGGAGAAGTCCTATTGTTTTACGTTTTCTGACTGGTCTGTCAAGTAAAATTTTGTTTTTTTTTCAAATGATGCAATAGGGCAGCATGAAATATTTGATTGAAGCAAGCTTTGTTTGTTTCCGTTGGAGTTGAAAGCATAATAGGATCAATCAGTCTCAATGCAACTGAACGAAAGAAAATATGGTTTAATTAATTTTATTTAATTAAATTTGGTGTTAGTCTTAAATTTATAATTATGTAATTGCAGCCTATATAAAAACCTACATAACGTCCCTTCTATAATTGTATCTTTAGTATAATTGCTAGTTGAGAAGCCAATTTATGATAATTTTTCATGATTTTCGTCGTCTATATATGTTACATACTAAAAGCGATTATCCGAGTTTGAAGCCAAAAGTTTTCAATTCCCTAAGGAGCACTTCGTCTGCATTGTGCAGCTTAAATAGATCTGCACTTATTCGAGACTAGTCGTGATTGATGATATAATGTCGATAAAAGAACAAGTAAAGACATAGTAGAGTTACCAGAATCTTAACTTTAAATAGAGTAAAACCAGTAATGGGGTAAACACAGTTAAAGGGTAAAAAACGGGATAATTTTAATTTAACTTTTTGCGACATTCTAGTGCAAAAACAATTTATTATAAACTGAAATGCACGCAAAATGCCGTGTTATCATTCATGATTTATAACGATTAATTCAACGTCTTCCTTGATGCAGAAATTCAGGTTGAGTATATGCATATTTTGTTACGAATTACACAGTAAATTTATAATTTAATTTACCTGGCAATGACCATGGAATCGGTTTGTTTCTGAAATTATCTGAGTGTTCCCATTTTTGATTAATGGAGATCTGTTATAGAACCATATTCCGAATGATTTATATTTTTATATTTTATTAATTAAGTAATTATTTCACTGGCTATAGCATTTCAACTAGGTGTTTACGGTCGCATATTAAAAAAATGTGGTTTTGGTGTTTACTCGATGATTGCTTTTGCGATGTACCAAATCTAAACCAAAATATTAGGAATGATCATCGTAAAGTAGGTTATACGTTCTGGAATGCTTAGCCATGAAATTTCAAAGCGGATAAGTAAGGAGTTTCCGACTAGAGTAAAATTGACCTACTTAAACGGAGAAAGCAGGAAAAAGTCCAGATTTCGTGCTACTTATTTAATAACGCGAGGCTTTCACACAAAATGATAAAACAGTTTGGTTCGAATATCTGTAATCGCTCATGCTTTTAGGATATTCGAATAAAAAATCGCAATGACATACTTTTGATAGTTTATTGCGCTACTCAGAAAATGAAACATGAAATTTAGGAAGATTGAGGGAACCAAAAAAAAAATTTTGCGAGGAAACATGAACGAAAATTATGAAATTATTAATGAGTAGGGTACTGCTCAATGCAATAATTTGAAATTGTTGAATCATTTTAAACGGACTGAAATATTTTAATACCTGTTTAACATAGTGTATTTTGCTTCAATATTCGACTTCAAAATCACTGTTGCTCTGTTAATTTAATTATAATTACGAAAACTCTGATTAATTTCTTAACCTAAAATAAATTGTTTTTAACTTCGGCAAAGTAATTATTATTGTCCGTAGTTGAACTACTGAAAACTTTGATATTGAGCTTACCGGTTTCTGCTTTCGAAAGTGCAAGTACACTCTTTAATTAATTGATTAATTTATTTCAAAAGTTGAGAAAAGGTGTGCGTCACGGGACGCTTGACAGAAGGGAAAACTTCATATTAGTAATAGAAACCTTAAAAGATAGAACTTGTTTAACGCATGATGGCAATACTAATTTATAATTTAAATATTCTTGTTAAAGTTAAAGTTAAAACCTAATAATTTATCAATGAATTAGGAATAGGTAAAATGTAATTTATTTTTCTTTTGAATGTAAAATAATATTATATTTACAACATTTAACATTCTTCAATAGTTCTCCTTGGTATTTATGATATCAGTGTCCAATCCTACAAAAGTTACAATTAGTTTATGATAACTGTAATAAGACAGGAATAGTGACATACGATTTTGTCTTACGAGCTTGTTCTGGATTATTTATAATCTTTAATTGTAAATTCAATTAAAGAAATTACATTAAATTTTGTGCTCTTTTTTTTGAAAAATAAACATTAAAATCTCCACTTAGAATAAACTAGAACCTTAACTTGGTCGCCCTTTGATGCGTTTTTCATGCATTCGTACGAATTCAGACGAACCGTTGATATATGCGAACTATCCGAAACAAATGCGATTTGTTCGCAGGTTCGCAGCGTTTCTGACTAAATAGCGAATATTTTTGTAACACACCAAGCGGAAATGGATGTTGAAAAACTAATAAGTCTTTCCGGTTCTTTTTTAAATCTTTATATTAATGATGGAGTTCTCCAAATTCTTTTCATTTTGCATCAGAAACCCAATAGTTTTTTATTTTTAACTGTAATCGTCTGGAAAATCGGAATCGGAAAATTATCGATTATTTTTAACAGTTTTAAATTAAGCTGATTATTATATATTTAGCCTGAATAAAAGTGCTTATTTGATACATAGCAAAACATGACCAATTCGTACGATAAAAAACTTCCAGTGGACGATACCGTCATATGCGAAATCTGACGAAATCCTTTCCAAAGACATCCGATTTAAGGTTCCATTTTATTTACAATGGATGGTACAAATTCGTACGAATGACTTCGGATTTAGTGAACTAGCTTCTATACGTTGCAATGAAATTTGATCATTAGCTCCTTTTCGCACGATTTCTGACGAAAGCAGTTCGGGCCCCGGCCCGTGGACTAACACTATTATATTCACTCCGAGCGGACCACAATCTACACACTATTATACTAGACGAGCTGCCTCATAGAACCAGATAAAACTACGTAGCTACTTGTCTTTACCTATGCCAGACATAACGACGCCGTTACGCATTCCATTGTGATTGCACCGTGTCATAAGAACTTATCACTTTTGAAAATAAAATCGAAAATGTTGTCAGTTGTTCCACAGCTTTAATTTATTTTGTTTTGTTCTATAAAACTCCGTGGTTGCACGATTTATTTCCTACAGCTTACTATCCGAAAAACTCATGGGTGTGCTGATATTCCACCAATTCTTTATGAGCAATTTTGCAATTTTAGCTCCTTAGAAACCAAAATGGCAATTTCTCTAGTTTGACATTTTCATGATTATAATCATGTACGTAGGGATGATGAATTACCCACAGCATAATCAATCTCCTGTGAAATTAATGGACAATGCATAAGTGTCGTCAAACAGTATCAATAGTGTTGATTTGAATATAAGGTGTTGTGGAATAAAACAATGTTCTTTGTGTTTGTAAAGTAATTTGATTGCCATCGAATTATTAATTCCAACATATAACTTAATTGATTCTCGGTTTAATCTTATATGTTCTTCTATACAACAGCAGTTCCGACATATTTGACAATCGTAATTAACAAGCTAGACAATTAAGTCTCTAGCAAAAATGTGCTCTATTATTAATTAAATCCATTAGCTTGGTGAAATGTCATCTCTATTCACTCGAAATTAATTTAAGTGGTTCTTTGAGGCAAATACAATTTTCTGCTTTTGACAAGGCTGATTTGTGCCCGTAAATATTGCTAAAAAGACGGAAAGTCGGCAAATTCATTGAATTAATTTGCTTACTTTCTCAAAAGCGCATCAGCTTTCTCGAAACCAACCTCAAAATAATGTGGAATTATGCTAGCGGCTTTGCTTTGTAAATTTCATTGCCCTCATTTTTCTTTGGAAATATATAGTACCACCAAATATATTAAATCGTACGTAAAGTACGTACGAAGCAAAATAATCGTTTTCTGCATTTCCGCCTAGTGCATATAGTTATAATCAATAATGTGCTATAAATGCCGTTAATGGGATTTGCCGGTACATGTATTATAGTTTTAATTTTGATACCCTTGTATAAAATTTTGATGAAATTATTTAGCGCTTCTTATTGATTGATGAATTGGACATAGAATATTTGCAGTTATGTTTAAGACATCTCACACATAATAACAGATTATTGCTTGAAAAACCTTTGAAAAGCTTTATGATCGTAAATTAAATTTTGTTTGCTTTTAATTTCAAATTTTATTAAGCGTTAATACGAAAACTGTTATTTTCTGTCAGTACGTTCTTCGCTCATGCTAATTTACTGTGAAATTTTAGTAAATTGCAGCCGAAATCGGAAATATCTATGAGGGAAAGTTTATGAATCGGTTTAATTACATTTTGTTGAGTCATGATAATATAATTGTGAATTTTTATGTAGTCATGCTGCTTTCACTGAATAATTGCTAAATTTTTATAGCCGTTTCCAAAATTGCCTCAAATGATTTAGTATAACATTCTCAACTCTTACCATCCATATGGAATTCATACGGTTTGCTTTAAATTGCTTTTAATTAATTTTTCTACTACCTAAACATTTTTCGGAATCCAAAGACGTGTCTAAAATGAAATTCGCCTAGAAGTTTTTTTACGGCACGATCTTTTTTCGTTTTCCAGTCCATAGGCAACTCCTCGTTTGCTATTCCTGGTATATTTTTAGAATCCGCACTAATATTTATCGTAGCATTCCAATGGAATAATGTGAATGACATATCGTGTGCTTTTGCTGTCCTTTTTATGCTGTGCTTACTGCGATACGGCAATTTTCCTTCGAGAATCCAGGTGTATTTTTGTTATCTCTAAACGACAAATTCCAAATGCATATTGGAGATACAGGGGATTAGTTCCGTCATTCGATTCAATACATTTTACGTTTCGATGGTTGCTAATTTTTCAAAGGGAAACAAAAGTATCTCATTTTCTAACATAAATAAAATAAGATAAAATAAATAAAATTAATTTCAGACTAAACTAAGTTTTATTATGGGTTAAATTAAGTTTTATGACTAAAATTGTTAATGTGCGTCAAAATTATTGCAGAGCTCTGCCTGTTTTATAAGGGCAAAATTGCGAAGATTTCTGCAATACAAGTACCACTATCTATTTTTATATAAATTCCATTTATTTATTTGAAGAAAATTTTAATTCGTTGCGGTAGAAATTCGCTCCTCGCCTCCTCGCTGACTCAATGTCGGAACCTATTTTTGCTGCAAAAAACGATATTTTATCATATTTTTAACAGTCTAGAACTCACAAGAAAGCTTGACGATTGGAGCAGTAGTAAAGTAAAATTATTCTTCATTTAAGCAGTTGAAAATTAATTTTTCTAGTCCGGTTTTATGCAAAGTGTGGTGCAATCCAAATAGCGACAATTAACATAAGTTAGTTGTAAATATGGTTGTAGGGCGGATATTTTTCACGCATTTAGTTAAAAAAAATCTAAAACTGTAATAGTCAAATACTTATAGGAAGTGGAAAATAATTTTTAAACTTAAAAAATATATAAAATATCAGTTTACTTAAAATTCGTGAGCTCTGGCGATTTACTTTTTAAATTATGGGAAAGGTCGATTTTCTACAGCAAAATATGAGTAACAATGAACTCTAGGTGGGCGTATAAAAACTTCGTTCTTTTGTCAAAAATTACTTAAAATAATTAACATGCATTTTCAACTACTGGTCTTCAACTTCTATGTTTGGGTGAAAAGGGTGACATCCGAGAACCCTACCCAAAGTCAGAGTAATACCTACTGGCGATAGAATAATTTTTTGTCAAATCACAGATTTGTAATGGTAAATCTCTGTAAGTTATTTCAATTGAAAACGCCAAGTCTCAAATAGCAAAATGTATTACGTTTATAAAGCATTTTCAAAAAACTATTTTCGTACACGGAACGACAATGAAATGGGATTTCAAGATATGAAAAGGAAGCTGAAATCGGTTTAGCTATTCAAGAGCTACAACTGATAGATTTCAAACGAATTTTCCGAACGAAGGTATTCATTTCCTGCTTTGGATATTCCGATATCTGATAAGTTGAGGCAACAAAATTCATTCATCAATTCTAAAACAATTTCCTTGGTTATGAAAGATGAAGAAAGCTGAGCAAGGAAAACTCATAATAATAGTGCGAAGGACAGCATATTTCTTGTAAATTACATTAGATACATTAAGGCGCGATTTTCTGTTGGTTTCGGTTATTCGTTTTTTTCTGGGTCTTTGCTTATGGCTAATCCACAACAATTTATCCTCCGTTTTCAAAGTCGGTTTCCACGGGCGATATTTCATTCTATATTGAAAGGGTTTTAAAGAGTAATCCGGCATAAATCTTAATTGTTTTTTTGCTGAAATTTGATGAAGTGGTTTTTATTATTTGGGAATTAATCGAAGTATCCCGCTAATTTTTGGTGATGGTATTAAACGTGAAAATGGTTGTGAAATTATTATGAATTCTCGCACCACCAAAACAATAACATTTCAGTGTATATGTATAATCATGGCTAAATTTAACCTGTAGAAATTATATCAATATTTGCGATACTAGTTAACACTTGGCACTAAACTCTAAGCATTAAACTCAGTTTGTAATTATGGAAATTTTATTCTAAATATTGTTGAATAATTAGGGTAAAGCCTCTACCGGCATTGTTTTGCTTAATATTAGCGCCTGAATTCTGATGGCAGCAATCCTATTAGATGGAATTTTTTATGGATTTAAATTTGATTGAATGAAATATTTATACGATTATTTTTATCCCTTTTTTCTGATTGTATTTCGTGTATATGATTGAAATGTGACTTATATGTCTATATTATCTTGCATGTTGACATATGAGGAAAAATGAGGTTAAATAATGTAATTATCTTCGGTCTGAGATAAAACCCTGATGAAATTGTATATCTAAGATGTAAAATAAAATTGATTTTCCATCCTATTTTCTAGCAACACTAAAGTGGAGCCCGCGAGAACCGCATTTAAATATTTTTAAAATGACTGCCGCGATAAATAGCTGCGGAAGTTGTGACAAGTGGTACAATTTAGACTTTTAAAATTTGAATCTTTCTCCAGAGAACAACTTGGCAAGTGTTCTTTGTTAAGTCTTAATATATAAAAGAATTATGAGAATTTTTACGGGCAGCTAGTTTTTGCTATGAAAGCTCCTGTGGTTGGGCGAGAGCAAAAGTCTGAAATTTCGATAAGGACTGACTGCACTATTTCCAACAGCATAAGTAATTTTTCGCTTTCCCATGAGAAGTAGCAAACTGACAAGACAGAAGAAAGCACTTAAGAGTAGTTAGACGAGTAGACTAGTCTACTTGCTTTTCGTGCAAGTGATGTTTTTGTTATACTTCAAAGAGCATTTAATTCGAAATTTACCTCTATAGCACCATAAATTTGGTAAATTGTGATTCTATGGAAGTTTCCGGAAGAAAAATTCAGTATGTTATTGTCAAGATTACCCGTCCAACGCATGAATGACAAAGCCTTTCAGTGCGATCTCGTTGCATTGTTTTCAATTAATTTTTGTTTCCAAAAATGTCAGGCAATAAGTAAACGTTATTTAGCCAATTTATTATTTGAGAGTGAGGAATTCCGATTGAACATTCTGTGTTCGGTTTTAAATCCACATTTGTGCTACTTTATGTTTAGGTCTGATTTGTATTTGTTCCTTTGGAGGTCATTCATGATTGGATACATATATTGTTTATATATTGATATATGATATATATATATATATATATATATATATATGGATATCTAGATTCTAGATTTATATTATTTATATTATAAGATATCTAGATTTAAGGGCATGCTGTGAATGAATATGTTTTCATTATTTTAGGTAGTAAACCAAATATCTTAATCGTTCAATTTGTCTGCTAAAATTGGGAGATTTATTCTGGTGAAGCACACGAAATTAACATAACATGTCCTACTTTGGACAAACATGTGAATCATTTTCAAAAAATACTATTCAATTTCATGTTGCTATTAAAACAGAAACATATTTTGCTGAAATTAGAGATATCTAAAAGCACGTCAGCGAAAGTTCTTGCAAAACTTATCGAACATTTCAATTATTGTGTTGCCGTCCACAGGATGTGTATTTATGTTTGATACATCCGCTGAATAATCAACAAATTAGCATTAAATTTCAATTGAATACTTGTTATACTTTTTAAAATAGGTATATGGATCATGTTATTTAAATACTTGATGTGGCGCGTTTAAAAATATAAATTTAGTTTTTTTTTGCAAAACTAGTTAACTGATACTAACACTCATCGTGTGGTAAATAAGCATATAAAAGCAAAATTGGACAGTGAGTATAAATTTTAACTTTAAACACCTTGTTTACGATACCCCATTTATAGGCAATTTAATACATACGCATTTCCAGAATTTAATCTCTATTAATGACGACATATAAAACTAGAGCTTCATTTGTGCTAATCCGAGAATGAACGTTATATGGATAGCCCCACACTGCACATTCCATCTAACAATGATTATCCTTTTAACTGATTCCAAACGGATTTACGTGAACTTTACAAAACTCAAATGAAAATTCAAGATGTAAAATGTCGCATTCCAATAACTATCAGAAACGTTTACGGTAGATACGGAAAAGAAATCTGTCTTCTTTGGCAAGAAGCTACATCGCTACTTATAATCCAGCCGATTTTCGCTTCATTTAACCTTGCTCGTTGGATAAGATGTCGCTGAGAGCTATAGATATCAAAAGACTTATTTTTGCCGGCAAAGCAACTGTCGCTTTGTTATATTCGATTTCAGATTTTTGAAGAGCAATTATGGTATTAAAGTCAATTTGGGTAACTTGGTAAACTTTAAACATCACTATAAATATAGACCAGCGATTGTTGCGTTTTTCGCAGCTTTTACATCCCAGCCTAATGAAGATGCTACCAGCGTAATGTTAAAGGCAAATTGATACATATTTCCATGAAATATACTGCTAAAATTACTGCTCTCAATTTTATTAACTTAATAAAGCACCGCAAATTGCTTACACTTAGGAATAATAACGCTACTTTAAATAAATGGCAGTAAGCAAACCGTTTACACTTTATAGCCGCATTATTGCCGTATAACAAGGTAAATTTATCTCAAAAAATAAAAATTGGGTACATTTTCTGACGGTTTCTATTAATCATTTTGCCTCAACATTTGCCCAGTTACTACTAATATTAATTACGATTGCCGATTAATACGATAGCGACATACGTACTTGAAAAAGTATGTGTTGTTCTTGAAGCCGAAGAATGGAACAGTATAAGTAAGCATCCATATGTTACCACCGCCACAATCGTAGTAGGGCTTCGACCACTTGCCATCTTCATATCTAACAGCCAAAATTTCTTCAGGAATTCGCATATCGTGAGCTGTTCCATTAAATCGATAAGTTGTGTAACCTGAAACAAAAAAATGTTTGTTTATCTCAACTTCCATCAAAGTACTTATTTGTTTTAGACTCATTAGCTTCGTTTAGATTACTTTTTATTCAAATATAGCTTGATCTATTTATTTATTAAAATATACATATAACAATTTCCAATCGTTGTAATCCCATGTGCTATAACGAAGGAAAGTACTAATTTATCAATCAGTGCTAAGTAAAACAATATTAAGCATTGATAAAGATATAAATCTAAGATAACAATTAAAATATAAATAGTCCATCGGTTTTGGCATCTTAATGTTTCACTGAAACATTGATTGATTTTACAAAATCAGCAATCAAGCAAGAAAATTCGATTTTCGTACTACGAATTTCATAAGGTGAATAGTCAGTTCGAACATAGACACATCCGTTAATTCAATAACAAAATTAGCAAAGCGAACATTTTCAAAAAGGAGGAGTAATTGTTGTTTATGGAAAATTTTAATACTTCTCTGAAATTTGTATGTACTATTAAGGTCTCTTTAGCTCACACTCACACTAAGGGTGTTCTTTCTTCGTTTTACAAAAAAAAAACTAAAATAAAGATCAACGATTTAATAGAATTAAACACTAGGAAATTAGGCAGTAAATTATCAAAATATCTGTCTATTAAATATGTACTTAAAAATGTGCAAACTCTAATTAAAACTGACAAAGCAACCGAGGGTCAAAATATATAATTTGGGCGTCATGGAATAAATACCGACATGGCGGTATTTTCATTTTATGCAGCCCGACTGCAATTAAAACACGCCTCATTTAGTTTTTACTGTCTAATTATTTTTCAGGTTTTGTGTGTTGCAAAGATACCATGCCGACCAATTTTTGTCCAGGCCATTATTATTCCGGTGCGTAAATCGTTTTGCACTAATCCAGATTTTTTATTGGTGGATGTATTGCACCATTCAACGTAAACTGACCCTATTATCACTTTAACTTTTAATCTGCGGTCGCTTTTCCAGTCAAATTTCATGGATAAAATCTGCTAAGACGTTGCCTTTCAGCACTTAAAGTTTTAGGCATGAACACTGTGACTCCTTTAACCCGGATAGCCTCTTTGAAATTGAATTTGAACGAAATTAACATTTCTCGATTTTAGTGGGAATTTATTTATAATGAACGCATAGATTAATTCCATACATATTTGAGCCTGAAATAGTCGCCGTTTTTATATTTGCATATATTGTGGTCAAGTAATCATTCTACAAACTCGTATAAACTAACTTTCGGTTTCCATTTATATACAAATACCTGATAAGCAATTGAGTTTAAAATTGAAACGATGGGCAAGCACGTGAACCTCGAGTGACGTCACGAGACATTATTTCGATCAATCTGCATGTGGGCTGTGTGGTAAATGTTGTGTTTACTGTGTTGCTTAATCGAACTTCGTCGCTTGTCCAATCTAGTCTCCTCAATTGCTCTCGAGGCAAGTAGTTGTAAATCACGAAAATTATTTACATGTGTGGCATTGTATCTGCTTTTTTAACTTTAATTATTAAATAGTTTCAGCCAGAAAGAAAAGTTACCGTTGTTAAACTGCTCAAAACGTTTTATGGTAATAGAAATCGTATCCTTCCTTCTAGGTGTTTTGCGTAAAATCCGTTCAATTTGGGTCGGTTTAAGTAAACGAAAAGTAACTTAAAACCTTTAATTATAGAGACATAAAAGTAAAACGTATTTTGAAAGCATGCACTTCATTGGTTCGTATAGATTCGCATCTACGCTAAATATTTCATAATTTCAACGTATGTTTTATGAAAAATATTAATGGATTTAAGTGTATGGGCGGACGATCGAAGATTTTATTGGACTCAAACTGTTTAATATCATCAGTTATTCCGGAGGGTATCACCGTCACCAGAGGTTGATGAATTCGTTCATTATGTACAGTTTTGGGTCTCAACTATGCAGCTATTGCTGTCGTTGATTGGGTATTATTTAAAAGTAAATCACATCAATCTATATTTTGATGTGTTAAAAGTTTCTTCACAAGTAACGGCTGGGCTTTGAAAAACATGCTTCCTCCGTTTAAGACGGAAGAGATGGATTCTTACTGTAATTGAGTGAAACCCTTTTCAGATATTTTCCTTGATAATTTGCCGAAATGCAACCATGCATATACTAGCACACAATCCCCAACAAAAAGCAACAAAGTTGAAAAAGTGCACAATTCCAGAATGTTCATCATGATTAACGTTTTTAATTGTTTAACTCGGATTGTTTTGCTCAGTTAGCTTTTTCGCTATGAATTGTTGAATGGCTATGAAAGTTGAATGAATAATTCGAAAAAGCTTATTGTTCGATGCCGATTTGTGTGCTGTCAGTTACAGAAATCGTTTCAAATTAACTGTTGCGGTGCGGTAAATCCTTTATGCTTGACTAAGAGGCACATTCTATGAATAGTTTAACCATATTAAATGCTTAACGGCCCTTAAAGACGCCACGTGTATCTGGTAATGAAGCGTCGATTTGGAATGTCAATTTGTCGCTCTAAAGACATAGATTATCGACCGTGAAACGACCAATTGTAAATTTTCGAAAATTATCTTGGGATAGATATCGTTTACAACCTCCAGGGACAGTTAGCTGATAGTATTCACATTTAAGATTCAGCTGAATATACTAAATAACTCAGACTTAAATGAGCGTCGCTTCAAATATTACTGGCAGTTTCCAAACTGAATTTATTAATTTACAATTATGTTTCTTTTGACTTTCGCGCTTTGCTTACCTACTTCTTAGAATCTTATTTACATTTAAATCACGAAAATAAATTACAGTACTACGGGACGACCCAATTAAAACATCCAAGAGCTAATTATTTATTTTCGTCATGGCAAAAATCTTATTTGCTGGTGTAATACAACGAAGATTATTTGCTTTATTTTGTGGCGCTCTAATTATGTTAAAAAGCCAAACTTTGCTGTCTAGATGTTCTTAAAGCTATGGACATAGTCAGATTGAATTGTACATCTGTTTTAAATACATAGAGCTGATGTAATTAATTTGATGACTACCTAAGTCTTTAGATGACATCGGTTGAAAGTTCGAAATGGAATAATCAATTTATAAAGTGAGATCGTCTGCTAGTTAAATTTCCTTAAATACGGCCAAATGTTACCCAATCAATATTTAATTTTAGTTGATTATGAAACTTTCTAGCAATTGACATTTTTATTGGCGATCAAAAATATTTTGCAGCTCAGTCAGACTGAGAACTGATCGTTTTTAATCAACTTGGTCAAATTGGTCAAACTGGTCACCGGTATATCCCGGGTATCAATTTCAAAACTTTCTATTCTTAATAGCTTTCTTGCAGTTAAAAATATGAAAAATCGGAGACACATCAATTGCATTTGTAAGGGGGACACTGTTAATGAATATTTTTAGCTTTTTTGTTTCAATCCGGTAGAAATAGGTAGACCTTTAGAATCTTAAATAGGATGGGAGTGAAGTGGCAGATCGTTTTAAAGGGCGTTCGATTCTCTTTACACTAGGTACTACTTTGTTGCTTGTGGTACAAATGTTTCCGAACAATCGAGTTTTAAAGTTGCAGAAACAATTAAGCTTGTTTGCATTCCGATTTTTTTGTTTTCAGGTTATTATTTACACACAAGTTTGTGTTTTGTTTGTGGCGTTTACTAAGTTGTGTACAAAATACGAGATATTCTCGGATAGCGGGATTGGCAGATGGAGACCAATTGAATGCTCTCCAATATCACCGGATATAACACCCTTAGACTTCTTTCTTTGGGGATATCTTAAATCCATTGTTTATAAAACACAACCTGCTGATTTTAATATCTTAAAAGGCGAATTGCAGGCAGAGTGCCGGTCAATTACCGGTGAAGTTTCCGAAATGTTAGGAAGGAGTTTGAAAATAGACTTTATTATTGTTTACAGGAAAATCTGAAATCTGATCTGAAATTTGTGTTCCACAAATAAAAAGTTATTTTTCTCGAAGTAAAATAATCAATAAATCAGAAATCAATTGTTTAAACTAGATTTTTTTTCGTGTTATTTAACGATTTAAACGATGTAACCATATCTTTTAATAATTTGTACTACAAGGAGACCATAATAATGCCATTATTTTTGTTTGAACACTAACCTGGAAACCAAAATCTCAATTCAGGCGAGTTTATTTGTTTCTGCAACGTTGAAGCGCGATTATTCGTAGACCTCTGGACAAAAAGCAAACAAAGTAGTAACGAATGTATTCCCATTTAAAATTTTAAAGGTGACTCCAACTAGGGGGTTGAATCAAGAAAGTTAAAAATTTTAATATAAAGTGTCCCTCTGAGAAATAAAATTGACGTGTCTCCAATTTTTCATATTTTTAACTTCAAGGAGGAAATTAAGGGTGAGAAGTTTTCAAATTGACAACCGGCATATATAAAATGCGTTTGGTCGGACATTAATTTTCAAAATCTTTTTTTTAAATCTATTCAGTTGTTATATTTTACATTTACTTTTTACTGTCCTGTTGATTGAAAAATCTCTGATACCAAAAGGTAAATGGGAAAAATCTAATCACTTTACTGAGTGGAATGAAGCAGAAAGTTTCAAGAATAGACACGAAGTTTTTCTCCAAAAAACTACAAAGCGAATATCTGAAATTGCTCCCAATGCTCTTAAGCAAATGGTTATAACACAGTTTAATACACATTTATTTTTTGAGTTGAGAAGTTTTGAAGACAGATAATACTTCATAAGCATGTTGTTGAAAATTTTCGTCTATTTGATAGCTGAACCAACAATTATTCACGAGAAAATGCTCCGATTTTGGGACGGCAAAGATTCTTTAATTTTCATGAATAATGTAGAAGAGAAAATCTGGTTAATATAATAAGGTAATATATCAAAATTTCAGCGTGGTTTTAAAACTGTTAACCACAACCGTGTCCCCTTAATAAATGTTAACAGACAGTGTATTATTAGATTTGCGGTTTGTTTACGAAATTTTAATCTGGGAAGTATAAGCAATATTTCCTCACCAAAAGTTTGTTTCTCGGCAAAACTCTGAAATAATTAAAATTTAATATTTCCAGCTCAGGCCCCGGTATTAGCTAAAAATATCCTTTGTTAATGGAGCATCCCTTTGGCAATGAATAATAAATTAAGTCATAAGATGCCCAAATTTGCTACTATGTCTATATATAGAGTTGAAACTCACTTGCTTATATCTCCCGTAACGGTTTTTATTTTGTCCTGCATTTAAAAATCTAGCGAGCTTTCAGATTTTCCTATTTCACCGTAGGGTCGATGCTATTCGACTATATAATTAAAATTCTATTACCCGCCACTCTTTAAATGGCTCATTTTTAGCTTTAGTGCATAGCCGAATTATAATTTGAGGTACAATGCAAGCCTTCAACCAAGTTAATTGTCTTTCAAGCTTTCCTAGTTTATAATGTTAAATAACTTCTCACTCACTCCACCCTTTTGGTGGCTGCCTCAAATATTAATTAAGAGGAAAATCAGCGATAATAAATTATGTTTACATGCACCTGCAGACTCGTTAAGGTGTTACACGTATTTTTTAGGGTACACATTACCTGGGTGTATGCAAAACTACCGACAAAAATAGTTTTGATATTTTTGTACTATTTATAGACTAACTATATCTAATATCATTATGAATTTCTAATTTCAATGCTATTGAATATTGAGGTGAGAAGCTAGGACCAGACAGATTGACCAGCTTTAAGAAATTTTACATATTTTCCATGTCGATAATGCCAACATGTTAAGGAAAGCAGTTACGATAAAAGAACAATCGGATAATGAGTTTAAATTTTAGTTATAAGATTTCATGAGCACCTTGTAGCAACAACTTTAGTAGAAAATAGGACATGAAAGCAACATTTTTTAATTCAAAAAGCTTAAATATATTTTGATTTTGGCATTGTAAACAGTTATAATACGATAAATAGGTATATCTCACTAATGATGGCAAACGTAGAAAAAATGGTTGTTTTTTTAAGTAGTTTGAAACATTTTTATACCTCTATTCGAAATGCACCAGTTTTTTCATAAATGTTATTAATATAAAAACAATTCTAATAATAACAGGTCTGTTTTCAGCTGAACGAAAATAATGCAAATAAATAATAAATGTGTATAGGAAAGTAATGGCATTTATGGTTGAAATTTCAAATTAAAAATCATCTAGATATGTAAAACCCTATTTTATACCTGATAATATTTCCGGTATTAATACACAATCCGTTTTATAATTAGGACAAATTACTCTCCGACATTGTGATTTTATTTGTATTTTTTACCTTGTCTCAGATAACAAGGGTTGCCAGCCCTTTTTTGATGCTAAGGGAAAAACCGTGAAAATTGGCTCACAAGATTTCTGGATCCCATCTCCCACTTTACCTAGAACTAAAGATATTTTTTCAACAGTTGCTTAAAAAGTTTGTTTGGCCTTTTCGGCTTTATCTTGAAAGTAGCTAACCTATTCAATTATTAACTTCTCACTTCTGAAGGACACGCAATACTCGTAAAAAATATGCTGCGAAAAGAAATTCATTTATAGATAATAATTATTAAACAGGTTAACATGGTTGCGTATTGTTAGTTAGCTTGAATTATTATTATTATTTTAGGTATTAAATTTTTCGATGAAAACATTGCGGATATCAGATCAATTTGTCTACATGTGTGCCAGTCAAAAATGCTTTTGATTTTAAAGGCTTAAAGCTTTCAGTTCGTATTGATGATTGAATAAATTTCATTTAATATTTGAATAAATTTCTTTCATATCTGTATTTCTAGTGAACCCTAGAAAATAAGTCATAATATGTAATGTTTTTGATTGTTTGTTGATGTCGAATGAACGGTTCGGAAAATACCAGGAATAATTTGTTTCTAGAGTATGGAATACCCCAAAATGACAAGGAATATTCTCGTTGATTTTCCATGCACACTTATGGGGCCGGGTTTTTGTAAGCTCTAATTGTTTTTTGATAAGACCCCGGAGCACACAAGGGAAGCGCTAATCTTCCCATTTTTCCAGTTTGGTAAATTAATCCAAAATTACTATTTAATACCTCTTTCGGCTCATTACTCTTCACCCTGTCCGGTGTTTGGGTCAAATAACTCTTGCAAACTTGACCTAAATAATCTCTCAGAACTTATGTAGAGCTTGTGCCTCAAAAAAACTAAACGACCTTCTGACTCGTTCGCTCAGCGACAAAAACCTCAAATTATGTTTGTCCCGTGCAGTCTTGGTATAAATATTTTCCTGGCACTTTAAATTACGCAAATTAATTAAACTTTAATAGCACACAGCAGCTAACGGTGAATGTCTGTGAGCTTCAGCATTTTTCTGTGGAATAAATAATGAAAATAAAATTAAGTAAGACTATTTGGGCTTGCTTTCTAATAACCGCTTGCTTTATCCAGCCTGAAAAATTCCCTTACGTGCTGAAGCTAACAATATAATTAATAGAGCTAAGTTAGCATACGCCAGCTTGTTATAAGTTCATGACCATAGAGTAGAGCTATCCTTGCCCTAATAGTGGAAAATCTTGCTCACGTTCTTGACACGCTATACCATGTTCGGTAATGAAAATCCATTAAACAAAATCTGCTCTGGAGTTTCTAAATATAGGATCGCCTTTTACAGTTTACAGTTTACCGGATATAGAATAGTGTAAGCTTTAGAACTTGATGAATTACAGTTTTGAAGGTTAACTTTGAGCGTATAGGTTTCCACTTAAATTAACATTTCCTTGCCATTTAGCAATTTATTTTTTTAAATTCTATATTTACCTACTAGATTTTGATCCAATATAGCTCCGGTTTACTTAAATATTCAGCAAATTTTCGTTGACACAAATCGAGCTATGTTCTAAATTAATTTTGTAATTTAATTAATATTTCAGATCGATTGTCGCCTGATACCTACTTGAAGAATAATAATTTGAAAGATGGTCTCCAATTGGTTTAAGGACAATGATATGTTTCTGAATGAAGAAAAATGTGGGGTCTTGTCCTTTACACGTAAACTAAGTTTTATTGTTGGTCATTACAATGTAAACAAGCGCGCTCTAGTCAGAAAGACAACATGTAGAGATTTGGGAGTGCATCTGCAGGCGAGTTTGAGATTTGGTGAACATTATACAAACATAACAAACAAGTCATACAAGATTCTGGGGTTTGTGATTAGGAGTTCTAAGCATTTTCATACAGATACTACAATTCGTTTGTATAATGCATTGGTGAGACCACACCTCGAGTATGCATCAGTCATATGGGCTCCTCAAGCTGAATCAAGCATTACTTTAATTGAAAAAGTACAGAAACGGTTTCTTAGTCATTTGTATCTTAAAAGATACAATGTATATCCTTACGTTATGCCATCAACACACTTGCTTATGATCTTTAATATGCAGTCGTTGGAACAAAGAAGAGCCATTCATTGTGTTTTATTCCTGTATAATGTTATCAGTGGTGTTAGATATACATCGTGTAATTTGATTAACTTTGTAAGATTTCATGTGCTAAAGATTAATTTGAGAGCAAACATTTGTGACCTTTTCTCTTGCAGTCCTTTTAGGATATCCCCTATAAACCACATGCAGAGTCAGTGCAATAAATTATTGAAGGATTGCTGTAATTTGGATTTTTTTAACTCCAGTGTAAGGGATATTAAAAAATACTTTAAAAGTTTTAAATGACAGTTTTTAAGTGATTTTTAGAATTAATGTCTAGCATATTGTAAATGTATCTGTTTTTAGGTTATTTAGTTTGTTTAGCAGTGTTAGATTAGTATAGATTTTTGTTAAATATTGTTATTATAGTAATAAGCGCTCTATCATAGAATTACTGCTTAGGTGGTGTTTGTTGGAGTATTTCAATAAATAAATAAATTAAAAAAGAAATAAAGATGAAACTAGTGAGTTTTTCGGGCTTTCAGACAATCGTGGAAAATATTTTTTTCTGACGTTTTGCAAGTACCAGTGGCTTGCATCTTCTTGAACTATTTACGCTTAAAGGCTTACACATG
Organism: Dendroctonus ponderosae; assembly: GCF_020466585.1. Classification (NCBI taxonomy): domain Eukaryota; kingdom Metazoa; phylum Arthropoda; class Insecta; order Coleoptera; family Curculionidae; genus Dendroctonus; species Dendroctonus ponderosae. The sequence goes on along the minus strand of NW_026017110.1, from coordinate 52,141,267 downwards.
TACAGTGTGAGCTTTCCTTAAAAGCCTGAAAGTCTCCTCTTAAAAGCCGCGAAAACCTAAGTCTTAATAACTTAAAAGATGCTCGTATTAAATAGCCTTATTCTAGACAAACCGGGGTTTGATCAGTTCTGCTAAGATTTTACCCATCTGGACTCCATCTGGACACACAATTTCATTGTAACCTGTTTTAATCCTTTTTCTAATTAAAACAAATATTAATATATGAACAGACAAACAAGACTAGTAAGTTTTTTAGAATGTCTGCGGTTCGAGGGCAAAATACGTTATGATTTGGGCAATTGTAAGGAAAACAGAGAGAATTAATTATTTCTATATATTTATCCCCTTCCCCATAATTTTAACCTGTCTTGCCGGGTGGTAAAGTTCCAGCGAAAATTGATTTTATAGATGAAGTGACAAGAATTACACAATTTTTAGAAGTATCATCAATCTCCATATTATGACCATCTACTTGGCGATGTATTGATTGCTGCTCGGTAAAAAATTGTTTTTAATGTTTATTCTGAAATTCAATTTTTATTTCAAATTATGAAATCTGCATGTCCATGCCAAACAATTCTAAAAGTATTAATTTTTTTCTAAGGATATTTTATTGCAAACTTAAGGCGCGTATTTGAAAATTAGTTAAAGTTGTCTGCTAAAATTCTTCAAGTAATTATTAAACTGATACTCATTTTTCTGCAAAAGTTTTTCTTTGGTCTCCGGATGTTCTGCGATTTCATTTGGCAGCGCTTGCTTAATTTTGCAGGCTGTAATCATTTTCTAATATCTACGTTATATAGTTACTAATTGGACATTAACGTAGTCAAAAGAAGACAAAATAAAGTATGGTCACACGTTCAATGTGGTTTTAGGAAATATTTCCAGGGACCGCTGGTAAATAGATAAATAAATCTTGTATTTCAAACTCATGTTACATACAGGAAATGAAATAATGTTAACCTATCGTAGTATTCATCTCTAGAAGTCGCTGTTTCTGTGATGTTTTTCTGATGTTATGAAAGACATAATCTATTTTAAATGTTAATACACACAAGCTGTGGTCTTAAGCCATACATATGGAAGTATACAGTTTTACATCTCGACAACATTTGACTCGCTGAATTAGGATGGGTAATATTATAGTCAGCCCTGTATACACTACTACAAACCAGGAACAAAAGGGCAATAGAGAATAGTAAAACTTTACACTCGAGTAGTAGGCAGGAAATTGTAAAGTTTAAAGCTGAAATAAGGTCACGTGGAATAATACAGCATACAGGATGAGCGGGAACGAATACACATAGCAAGAGCGAAGTGTCCTGAATGTATGAAACTATTAGTATTTTAGTTTGTAGAAGTTTAATAATTTCCAATCTTCTGGATTTCAATGTAAGAGCCATTAAGCATGACAGGAATAATCCGGATATTTTTGACTTGAATGCACTGCAAATAGCAGAATGGGAAGGCAATCTTCTCATATAATGGTATCCAATAAAATAATAAATGTAGTTATTACTTGTATATGTTCGAAAACGAAGTTAGTAATACAACTATAACCTAAGTTTTGTAGACACAAACCTCCTCATGATTCGAAACGGGATACATTAAAAAATTTGTCACGAAATTAATTTCCTTAAACTGCTATCTGCATAAACGAGCATGAAAAATGTAATCAAATTAAAAGCCGGATGTACATAACGACATAAATTTCGTTCCGTATAGTTTATATGACAGCAAGCGGATTTTCATCTTGAATTCGGATAGTCCCGTGTGAAGATTAAAAGCCTTGATTTTTTTTAGAAAAAATGCTATTCGCCTTGAATGAGAAATAATTCTGAGTGCATTTCTTTTGATAACGACGTATGTAGGACACTTCCTACGCCTGTCCAATAAAGGTATTTTATCGTAGCTAAAGTTTTGAATCTTTTGAAATCTTTTTATGCGTAGTGACAAACACTTTCATGTTTAGGCAGCGGGAGAAGCTGAACAGTATTAGAGCCGAAAATGAACAACGGCTCCGGCTTATTTGCCATCGACTGGGATACGTATCAGACCGTAATAAAAATATATAATGTTCTGTGTTTAAGGTTACAACTAACTTTATTTATATTTATACAGTGAGTACGTTCATGTTATCCTTAGACTCAAGACTGCCAATTGCCACTTCTTCTTCCAATTGACTCAGCCACAATTTTACCAGATGCGGCTGAGCTGTTTTAGAAATGAGAGGTTTTATTCTAACCATATTATCACTGATAATCGGATAATTTACCAGATCATAAGCAATACTGCCAGTGGCGTCGCTAGGGGTAGGCGAGGTTTGTCTGAGACAAATCAAAATTTGTATCTCTCAACCATTCGCGCAACCACTTTTAATAGCGATATAAACAATTCCGAATTAAAAAATCAGATCAAATTCGAAAATAATGGTAGTGAACATGAAAACATTCCCAGTTGTTCGGGAATGGAAAGGTAAGTTTTTAAGTACTTAATATTGTAACGGAAATGGCCTGGGGTACTCACGTTTGGAATGGGGGCTCGAAATTCATGGCAAATATGACACTGACAAGCGGGAAGGAAGTTTCGCACCTGTTCTGGAGATTTCGAGAACTATCTGGGTTACCTGGAGGAAACTATATAAGCGACGAGGAGAACCAGACAGGAAAATTGAAGTGACAGCAGCGACAGAGTTTAGAAGAGGTTAAACCACGCGAGTCGGAAGACCGAGTTTTCCGTTTGTTATTGTTATTGTTTGCGAAGTTGACGTTAATTTAGAAGTTAGTTTGTTCCTGTTCCGTAGTTAAAGTTATACCGAGTGGAATAAAAGTTGGAAGCAGAAGAAAGAGTTTGATACCCGGCCATCCACGGTACATTTAGTGTCAGAAGTGGCATTTACCAGAATCCAAGTTGAATTTTGATGGAAACAAGAAGTAAATCAAAGAAGGAAAACCCTGCAGTGGAGAACCCCAGTTTGATTGCACTGCTCATGCAGATGAAAGACGAAATGATGGACAAAATGGAAGACAACAGTAGGAAAATGATGGACGAAATGAGCGACAATAGTAGGTAAATGGACGAAAAAATGGACAAAATGAATGACAAATACAGAGAAATGCTGAATAAAATGGACGACAACGCTAAGAAAGAATTGAAGATCTGAAAACAACCGTTGAAGGCAAACTAAAGAACATGGAGGAAGTGACTGATGATTTGGAAAACACTGAAATCGTGGATATTCCTGCAGTAGTGGAAGATCCAGACGATAAAAATCCAGTAGTTCAAGAGCCGAAAGTGGATCGAGAAGATGGTTTTGTCGAGATCACAAATGAACAAATTGCTCAGGAGCATTTAGAGGAAATTCAGGTTAAGTCCGAAGTGGCTAGTTCTGATCATAAACTGTCCTTAGATGGGGAAATAACTGATTCAAGTTGTCTCTGAAGGAGATGATGTGGCTAAAACTGATAACTCTTGTGAAAACTTACCAGGTATTATGCTATCAAAAGTAACTGTTTCAATAGAGGAAAACTCTCAAGTAGCGAAAGAAGTCGACTCTGTGGAAGAGACATTAACAGCGGCAAAAGTGAAGGAAGTGGTAAAGACGGAAAGTATAGCAATTTTGGAATCACAGGACAAACATGCTGAAGAACTCCCATCAGACAAAGTGATTACGGACGAAGCGACTATTGTGAACACTGAAGAATTGTCGGTTGCCGATAAAACTGTGAGTGATAAAATCAAAGACATCACTAGCCCAGTGGAACGTGAGTATGTAACTATGCAGCAAAAAGCGCAAAATCTGCTTGAATCAGCGAAAACTAAACCCGAAATAATGCTCAGAAGGGAAACTGTGGAACCGGACTTAGGAAAAGTAGTTTGGTTCAGTGAAGAATCAAGATTCTGAGTGCAATGGGCCAACTAGCGATAAACCTGTACATGATTTGCCAGCATTGGATGAAGACGCCAATTTAATTAAAATCGCTACTGAAGTTGAGCAATTTTCCGGCCCAGAATTGCCGAAAGAAGAAAACATTCCCATCGAAGAAAATGTGTTGGCCGAAGCTCAGCTTGATGTAGAATCCATAAACGCTGCATGGAATTTGGAGACTCTTTTAGCAGTGGCGTCATTACAGAACGAATCTGTTATTGATACCACCAGAGAGCATCGACGGTTAAGCGAAAATGAAATTAGGGAAAAGGAAGCCATCGATAATAGACGAGCCAACTTGCTGAGGAACGAGCGGGCGCAGCAGTATCTGTTCCATGCCAATGAGGCCGAGAGCTGGATGACCGAGCAGGAGCTCTACATGATGGTGGAAGATCGAGACAAATATGAGACCAGCGCCAGAAACTTCATGAAGAAGCACGAAAGTCTTGAAGCGGCCGTTGAAGCTTATGCGGACACCATCAGAGGACTGGGTGAAACTGTAAAGGTCCTGTCGGCTGAAGGACTTCCTTTGGCCGAGCAGGTCGCTGTTAAACAGTCGCAACTGGACAAGCTGACTGCCGGACTGGAGGATTTGGCGCAAGAACGACGCGCTAAGCTGGATGAGGCCTTGCAGCTCTTCCTGCTCAACAGAGTCGTTGGCGACTTGGAGCAGTGAATAGCTGATCGCGAAATGGTGGCCTCTTCTCATGAACTGGGCCAAGATGCTGTTTCTGTTTCAACGCTGCAGCGCAAACATCAAAATTTCATGCAAGACCTGCAGACGCTTCAGAACCAAGTGCAACAGATCCAAGAGGAGTCGGACAAGCTTCGACCCAGCTATGCGGGCGACGGACCTAAAGAGATCACAAATAGAGAACAAGAAGTGGCTGCATGGGCCAGTTTGCAAATGGTTTGCAAACGGCGCAAAGGAAAACTGGCCGATACTGGCGATCTGTTCAAGTTCTTCAACCTGGTGAGGACGCTGATGTAATGGATGGACAACGTGATGCGCCAAGTGAACACCAGCGAAAAGCCGCGCTACGTCGGCGGCGTTGAACTGTTGATGAGCAATCAGAAGATCCCTCAGGCAAAATTTAAAGTTGTCCGCATTCACCGTTTGGTCAGATATAACCATGATCCAGGAATTATCTAATCGGGGCGATCAGGGTTTAGAAGGGGGGCAGTGTAACGGAAATGGCCTGGGGTACTCACGTTTGGAATGGGGGGGATCGAAATTCGTGGTATTTCAGTAAATGGGAGCCCCATTTGGGCCCCATTTACTGCCAAATATGACACTGACAAGCGAGAAGTTTCGCACCTGTTCTGGAGATTTCAAGAACTATCTGGGTTACCTGGATTAAACTATATAAGCGACGAGGAGAACCAGACAGGAAAAGTGAAGTGACAGCAGCGACAGAGTTTAGAAGAGGTTAAACCCCGCGAGTCGGAAGACCGAGTTTTCTGTTTGTTATTGTTATTGTTTGTGAAGTTGACGTTAATTTAGAAGTTAGTTTGTTCCTGTTCCGTAGTTAAAGTTATACCGAGTGGAATAAAAGTTGGAAGCAGAAGAAAGAGTTTGATACTCGGCCATCCACGGTACAATATTAATAAATTTATTTTTTTTTTAATATAAATATGGGCACTTGTTTCCTGTCAAGACAAGAGTCAATGATTTTCATATAGAGGAAAAAGAAGTCATTGATTTGGCTCTATCGCTAATCTTTCGATTAAGTACAGCATTCTCAAAGATGCTGTATTCCGTTTTCCCTTGTAGATTTTTCTTCAAAAAGGTGGAACCAGCAGTTTGAGTTTTGTTACTGAAGGCTACAAAAACTGAAAAAGAGCTGCAGAAGCAAAAACTGGGTTTAAAAACATGATTTAGTACTTTAATCCATCTACTACCATTTTTTAAAACTGAAAATTTTTTATTTCTTCAGCTAACCATTACCGATGTGATATAGTTTCAATTGACAACGAGACAAAGACAAAGGCAAATTTAATTTTCACTAAATAAGTTAATGAACTTGTATAAGTGTATATTTTGAAAATATGAAAAAGAATACAATTTCTATTAACTTGTACTTAAAAAAAATAACTAAGTAATTAATATTAAAATTACTATAATTACACCAAAATAAAATATTAATAAATTTAAAGAGACAAGTAAATAACTTTTCCAAGCAAATAATCTAAAAATAAACAATTGAACAGAACTCACACTTCTTTTGCACGATTTTAGTTTAGTCTTCCATGAACTGAATAAACTATATAATATTGCAATGACAGTACCATCTTCCAGTGCAAGTGTTTGAAATAACTTTTAGCACTTTAAAGAGAATTAAAAAATATTTAAGTACAACTATGAGTCAGGATAGGCTTACTGACCTAGGCATTTTGTTTGTTGAAAAAGATTTGGAGTTAATTACAGATTCGTTGGCTGCTAAGCATAGTAATAGAAGAAATGTCTCTTCTAATGTTCTGCGTGAATAACTATTTCATTATTGAATTATTTCGCGACCTTATAAAAGTTTTATTCACTGTTTAACATGTTATTTTTGTTAATTTACATATTCTTAATCTACTTTCGTTTAGTAAAAGAAATTATTCAATTCAAAAAATAGATTAATTTATAATAGTTTTTATTATAATAGTAGTGTTGTAGCCAATTTTATTCAGCATTTGTTTCCAACATAATAACGTTTAAAAAAGTTTTCACAGTTGTGAAATATATTGTTGTAAGATTTATTTCGTTATTCTACGAAAGTAGATAAAATCTCGTATAATATTTGAATTGTACAGGGTGATTCAAAATTGGCGTCATTCCTCTGGAGGTGTTGTCTGGCGCTGTTATAGGAATACAGAAAAAATAGTAAAATAAATTAATTGTTATTAAAATTCAGAAATTTGCAAAATACTATATCAGAAATACGGCAGCAATGTTTTTCAAGGTAATCTGCCTAGTTAACATTGCGCAAATACCTGTGGCTTCGTAATTATTTAAAAGTCTGGTAACTATGGAATTATACAGACTGACAATAAGATAGACAGGGATAAACGCTAAATTCAACAAGATTTGTTGACGAAATGTCAACCTGTTCTCCTAACATCGAAGATTGGTGTTTAAAAATAAACCAGACATTTGAATGGTTAACTCCAAACAAGCTAGTGCCTGTGTAATCTCCTTATTATCCACTCTTATCAATCAGCTTAACTCCTGCTCCATTTGTGTCTCCTTGTGCTGTGTGTATCGTACAAACGTGGTAGGAATGCAGCCCTTCCTCGGTATTTATTTGGTGCTTGGAAAAGTGTCAGTTATTGTGCTCTGAGTGCCCTTGGAAGGCCAACCTAAATTTTCACATGTTTTTTACCCCATCACATAGGTTTCGACCAAAGACCCCCCCCGCATAAATAAGAATCTAATTTTCAAAATAAATTAATATCATCATATATTTTAATCGACTGTGCACTATAAAATAGTCATTATTCCCTCTCATTATTCTCCTGAGATATAATCATCCATAGACTTACTAGATGCATTTATAATAAGTCTGATATAGAATAGTCGTGGATGAAATCCATTAATGAATTGGATCCACATCAAGAAACATCAGAGATTTTTGTTTACAGATAAACATAAACCTTTTTTAGCAGATTTATTCTAAAGTGAGTAGGCTTTAAAAATAGCTTAGTTTACTTCGAATCACCCTGTGTATTAAAATTGGGACACTCAAGGTATTGTCAAACTCTGTTGGCTCCTTGTTTGACAAAACCATGTCGTTATAAGTGCTTACTAAAATTTAATCTTTGCAACGCTTGTTTGTTAAACAAAAAAAACATCTGAAAAATATTACACATTATATTCGGCCAAAGAAGAAAACAAAATATTTTGTAAAAGAGATATATTATATCCAACTCTTACAATTAAAAGTGTAAGTATCTTCTGCCCATCTTAAAAAATTCACCGCCGGCTTTCGCCCAACCGGAAAATAAAGCTGGCGCCGCCACTGAATACTGAACTATAAACTAAACTGTGAGTTACTGTTGTCGTCTGCAATTTTCACGTTTTTTATCATAAATTTTCATTCTGAAAGATACGAACTACTCGAAAATATATCCGAAATTGTAGCATTTGAAAATGTTGCAAGTATAAGCCGTTTTTTTTCTAATTTTGTTGCTCAATATAGTTACATTATTATAGCTGATGTTTCCAGTGGAAGTGTCTGTGGTCCAGCACAAAAACATGTTATTTTACGATAGTAATTAATTCGTCGGTCATTCTAATTTACCTATCTTGAATACATTATTGAAACTAGCAATGGAACAAGAACATTTTCCTTGCAAATCCTGATAAACTCCAATAAGTGACCGCTTCGGATTAGGGTTCTATATCTAAGCTGTGTTATAAATCCAAGAGGAGATTGTTTTGTACGGTTTTAGGGAGAATCCACTAAATTACAGTTTTCAATTAAATATCTATATCAGAACTATCTTTCTTCATTTGCTTTTCTGTAGTAAATATTTCTAAATTACAAGTACCTAAATTACTGAAATCTTCAAAACGTCCAACACTGACTGACATCGCTTGACATCAGTAAAACTTCCCAAAACACTTGCTCTATTTAAATTTAATACAGCAAAAGCGATGTAAGTTTTGATAGCAAGTAAAGTTGTTTGACGGCATTTTGGCTTAAGGGATTTATTGCTTGGAAATTACGATCCAAAACTGGAACGCTGAAATATTATTTCAATATCTCTATCATCTCGTTAAACTCAACTGAGGAACAGAAAAATAACGTAAAATGTATTTTTTTACCCAAACTATACCACCAAACTATACTTACAAACTAATCACAGACACAGAGTACGATGAAGCCCTATCACATATCAAAAACACAGCACCGGGAAAAGACAAAATAAAGGCAACACTCCTGAAAAGCTTAACCCAAGAAACCCACAAACTCATCCTTACCGAAATCAACAACTGCATTAGAAATAACAAAATTCCGGAAACATGGAAAAGTGGTGTAATAATTCCTATACCTAAAAATGAACAAGACGGTACACAAATGGAAAACTACAGACCTATTACATTACTCCCGGTGCTGTGCAAAGTCTTGGAACATATAATAAAACAGAGACTCGAAGAACTGATCGGAAAACATATACCAACCTACTAATTTGGCTTCAAACAATATCACTCGACTATTCATCCGCTATTTTTTTGACCAACAACATACAAACAACTCACCTAACTGACAGAAAGTCGAAATGTCTACTCATGGACATCAACAAGGCTTTTGATAGTGTCTGGCATAGGGGCTTACTATACAAACTATACAACCTCCACACACCACCATATCTACTACACTTATTAGAAAACGTGTTAGAAAACAGACAACTACAAGTACGAATTGACAATACACTTTCCTTTTCTTTTTCCCCTGAACAAGGGCTCCCTCAGGGATCCCCGCTCTCACCCTTCCTCTACAGTATATACTGCCATGACATATACAATTAGAACTTACCAGACAAAAATCAAATCGACAGAACGGCATACATATTACAATACGCTGACGACACGGCACTTATTGTACACGATAAAACTACCGAAAAAGCGACTGAAAGAATCCAAACACTAACAAACAACACAATGACATGGTTTTATAAATGAAGACTAACGCCAAACGCGACAAAAAACCAACTTCTGCTCTCGAACCACAGACTCAACGCTGACTCCCCTACAATAACTGCAGACGGCCAAACGACGTAAGGTACCTTGGGCTCACAATCGACCACAAACTCAAATTCACTAAACACACACGAAACATCAGAACAGAAATGATAAAAAGAACAAAACACTTGCGATCACTAACAAACAAAGACAAAGGAATTAGTACAAATACCGCGACAAAAATATACAAAGCGATCTGCAGACCCCCCTTGGACTACGGACATATACTCATGGCTAACGGAAAAGGAAGGACAAAACGATACGTACAAACAACAGAACAAATTGCACTAAGACTAATAACACGAATAAGACACCCCCAAAACCTACTGCGCAACCCTGCCAACCAACTACTATACGAACGCAGAAACATGACAAAAATTTCGGAAAGATTAATACACTCACAGACAAAATGGACAAACAACCCCCACAACTGGACCATACTGAATACCCCTTTGCCTAACAAGACAGACAAAACACTCCCGTTTTCGTACCCCAACAAATACTTTACTAGAACACCTACAAACGCAACTGAACTAACGACTAAGACCTGTTTGTTTTGTAAGCCAAGAA
>NW_026017110.1:52128952-52130623 GCF_020466585.1 Dendroctonus ponderosae | reverse complement strand
TTTTATTAATGTAAAAGGGCTTCTCTAATTATCAAAATGTGTTCTGAGTATTAATAAAAAGTTGTTTTGTAAGCAGAAATATGCATTATCTTTATTTTGAAGTTGTGCTTAAGTTAAATGTTAATTATGTTTATTTAAAACTGTTGCCTCTACCTTTAAGTGAGAAAAACTTTCTGTACTTTAATTAACGAAGCATAATCTTGTCATGAAAAATTAAAAGAAATATGCCGTTCGTGAAGGCTAAATAACAAAGAAACTTTAATCTTGGAAGGGAATAATAAGCAGTTACGCTTGTTCAATTATAGTTTGTAAAAAGAATGCAGATAAGTCAAAGAGAAGGCAGAATCATTTTATGACTCCAGGGATGACAACCTGCGGATTGACTTTTTTACTGTCTCTCTACCCTGTTGAAATATTAAAGATTATGCCAATATGCTATAGGCACGACATAGTAAATAAGTATCGGACCCTAAAGCATAATATCGATGGTAGGTCGTATTTTTTATACTTTGGCGAATCTTACGATAGAAAATATAACGGGCATACAGAATAATAACAAAATTATAGAATAAACCTGCTGACGAACTTTACTAAGCGTTTAATAAATGTTTTGTCAGTTAATGGAGATTTGGATTTTCGGGAATCAAATTAGTTTTAGATTCGAAGCATACTGAAATAATTGGATCTAAGGGCTCAAGTAACCCTTGTAAGAATTATGTTCCCATCGTAGAATAGTTTATTAAATATATTGAGAGGAAAATAAACTAAACATAATGCAGTAGGTAAGAGCTTTTCCATGTAGTACATGGTGTTGCCGAGTTAATAATATGGGCACGTTAGATTCAAGACCAGAAGCAGGTTGTATTCATTCGAACTAAGACGATTCAAAAAATAATTTTGGGGTTTTACACATTATATGAATTTAAAATGAATATGCATGCTTCTCTATGAATCTATGATGAATATTTCGCGTATCTAAGGGAGAGGCTATCCAATTTACAAAGTAGTTTCTCCGGTGCCATGCTGAATGGCTTCAAACAAAATTGTTCGGGCGTAATTTTACACTGAAGCATTTCCTGCCTCAGTAGATTTTGTGTCCTGAGCGTCATTAGCATATTTTAGTAATTTTAGTAAATATTTTCTGTGCGAAATAGTTGTTCGTACAATGTAAAATCCTTGGCAATTGCACAAATATAAGTTTCACCTCATTCAGATATCACATGTTCTACTTTCACATTTATAAAATTATTAAATATCCCTTTTTTATTTTTACCCACTAAAAATTATACAATCTGATATTCGCGATCACCGGTAATATCATATTTGCCGTGTCGCTCATTTTTCTTTGCGTTTTCTACGCGTTGCGAGATATCCTGTTCCTTTACATCGGAAAGTTTCCAATTTGGGGTTCAGATATTAGATAGATAAAGGTTTTTTGGCAGAGTAAATTCACACTAAAATTTACCTTTAACAAATTTCTTAGAAGAGAGGCGTTGAAAAAATGTATTACAGGTAATTAAATAAGTGGTAATATATCAATTAGATTCTGCTATGTACGCAAACAAGATATGTGCCGTTTTCTTTGAACTTGGTGCAGCCGATTTGGCAAGAAATTAATTAATGAAAATTATTAATTAATGAAAATTTAATTAATTAATGAAAAACATTAAT
>NW_026017110.1:52125111-52127953 GCF_020466585.1 Dendroctonus ponderosae | reverse complement strand
ATTTTTACGAATAACTCGGAAATCGTAAATTTTTCAGGTAAAACGGTTGAAACAAACATAAATTAAAATTGAACGGCCAATCTGAAAATAACAAAATAAAGGGGGGGTTTCATTTAAAAAACCAGAGTTGGTAACTACCACACGTTTATGATGCACCCTGTATATTGGAAAGTAATTTTAGAATGTGGATCTTTTAAACGTGAAAAACTTTCGTTGGACGAATTTTCTTGTAAACTTYATATTTACTGAGATATCGCACTTTGACGCACTAATGAGCAACCCTGTATAATTACAAATTTTCATAGCTAATGAAGTTACAAATATAATTACTTTCAAAATGGTGTAAGTGCACTTTCCTCAAAGTTTTCCTCAAAGAAAAAATTTCTTTAGTGCATTTTTCTATGTGTAGCTACATTGTAAATGACATACCTACACATTTCGGCTTTTTATAGAGTTGTTATATTTAATATAGAATTAAGTGCAATGAATGCAATATTACATATATTGCATATTTATATTATATAGTGATTCATGATATATCTAATCATTTCAGACCCATCATGTTTGCAAAATTTAAAGTTCCAATTGATTGATTGGTTACCATATATTATTTCCATTATTTCATAATCCTTTCCAAAAACGTGATAAAATTGAAGAATAATTTTGGTTGAACGGTAAATGTTCAAATCAAGCCTTTCTATTTTGTGATAAAAATTTTTTTTATTGTTGAACTATTTAATAAATGTTTTATAAATATGAAATGGTTTTTTTCCGTCCTCTGTTTGAAGTTAATAACATTAAAATTGTTTGTGAGTCACATTTTAAAAAAAGGTTACATTATAAATTTAAATCAATTTGATATTTAAAAAATACAAAATTAGTGTAATAACATGTACATATATTTTTTAAATTAATCAAATGCAAAACCTTGAATATCTTCATATTAAATAAAATACACTTACATCACGTTCAAAGAAAACGGTTCATATAGATTTTCATTGCATCCTTAGGTTACAGTTACATATAGGAGGTCAAAACATGGTGTGCTATCACAGATGAAGAGTTATTAGTTTTTATTTGTTATTCAATGAGACCCGATCATTTAGGATTATAAGTTCCACAATTTATTACTTTAAAATGCAAGGTTTTTCGGGAAATTGATTTATTGAACCTGAATCGCGAGTACATAGTATAACTTCAAACTCGGTGAAAAATGTGCTTGTCCTTCTATTTGCAGTGTTCGCCAGATATCCATTAGTTTCCTCATGCCATGATTAATTAAAATTCGATTGGTAGATTGAATATCGATCATTTGTCTTTAGTTTAATTTTGAATCCGGTGAGTGCTCGAGCTGGTGACAATACTCAATTTTAGTGCTAGATTTAGTTAAACTTTAATGGTACAGTTTAGCAAATGTAGTAAAATACTAGCTTTTTAATAGTTTTTCAAAACTTTTTAGCAAAGCGCTTAGCCTATCTACAGCAGAATAGATTAAACTGAAAAATCCCTGTTTTATTAAACTTTTGGAATTCCTCCTGTATAAGCTGTCTCATAATTTACAGTTGAAGTAACTTGAATACTTCAATTTATATTTAAGCACACTATTAAGCCAGAATTATTTTAAATAAGAAAAATTTTCTTATTTTTGAAGTGGATATCTTGGGAATGCCGGGGGAAACTTCCTACTGCTTTAAATAGTGTAAGTATTGTTAGTAATTCTTCCTTAATCTTGCTGCACAGATTCTTTCTCTAGAAGTTTCAAGAACTTTATGTAGGATTTAACTCGTTTTTACCAATCAGTCGTTCAAGTAATGGGGCATGTGCTGATCTTGAAATTGTATTGTTGGATTTAGAGTGTTTACTGTTTTCCACTTCGGTTTGAATGCGATCACAATTTATTTTTCCGTTCGATTGTTGACAACAGAGTCCCAGGCTAAGAAATTATCAATTATGGTGTCAAATACAGGGTGATTCAAAATTGGCGTCATTCTTTTTAAGGGGTTATAGGGGCTCACTTGGAGAGTACGAGAAAAATATTGAATTTTTTTTCACAAATTTGTAGAAGATATTAAGAGTTAAAAATTGAATTTAAACTTTGTAATTAAGCATTATTTTGAAGGTGTCCATGTTTAATTGGTAGCATATTGGAATACTTAACCGCTCGAAAAGAAAAATTGCTATCTTTGCTTGAAATTACGAAAATTTTCGATATTAAAAAAACACTCTTCTACAAATTTTCGATGAAAAATCACATCAGCAATGATGTTTTTGTCATTATCAGGTAGTCACAGGTAGATATATTTGTCGCGAATAACAAGCATTTGTCAAATTGTTAGTTACTGACTTTCAATCTTCTTTTACAAAATGTTCACCAATATTGAATATGCGGATATGCTATTAGTTATGGGGGAATGCCACAGTAATGTAGCAGAAGCTGTTAGAACTTACGCCAACAGGTTTTCCAACCAACGACAGACCAGCGCGCATGTCCTGCGCCGGCTAATTCAAAGGGCTAGAGATACTGGACGATTGGCTCCAAGAATTGAAATAGAAAGTGGACGACCAAGAGGTGCTCTCGTCTTTATCTATGGTGCTCGGGTTTCGGACATAGAAGAACAGGTACTGAATTTAATCGCAGCAGATCCTTCCAGGAGTACACGGAGCATAGCGCAACAAATTACACTTTCCCAGGCAACTGTACACCGGATTATTGCCGAGGAAGGCCTTCACCCTTACCATTTATACACATGCACTTTTACACACCGACTATCCATTAAGGCAACGTTTTTGTAATTGGCTTTTGGAACAAAACCGACAAAATTCGCAGTTTTTACAACACATT
>NW_026017110.1:52099065-52124112 GCF_020466585.1 Dendroctonus ponderosae | reverse complement strand
TAACCACAATGAAATATTGTTATTGTCACTTTCGCTTTTAATGTTTATCCATGGTTACTGGAGTTTTTAATAATTACGAAGGAACAGGTATTTATGTAATGTTTCATGTTAATTAGGCAGATTACCTTGAAAAGCATCAATGCCGTAATTCCGATTTAGTTTTTTGCAAATATCTCAGTTTTTACTGGGAGTTAATTTTTTTTACTGTTTTTCCTGTACTCCCATAACACCCCCGGACAACACCCTCAGAGGAATGACGCCAATACGCATTAAAAATGCAAATTCGAAACTAAAATAATATCTGAAATATCCGAAAAATAAAGGTTTTTTGAAATATAAAAGGATTACTCATACATACATTTGGACCATCACATTAAAAACAACGCTTTTAGGATTGACACTATTTTATTCGAAATATTTGATTATTGTTCGCATGAAGTTAAGATTTTTAACATATTTTGTTATTTTCAGGCTTCCTTAAATTATAAACAATAACATGTTCCCTCATATTCGATTTTGCACTCAAACATTTGCCGACTTGAAAGAAAATGAACAATACAATTTTGCGATTCTACGGTTCGTCTTTCCTTTTATTCTACAATTTCGTTTGGGATTTCTAGGATCTACGTCACCTCGAAGTGGCTGAATATTTCCGGACATACGTTGCCTTGTATATAGGTATGCAAAGTACATTTCTGCGGCCGCATAATATGAAAGTGGGATTAGACAGAACCCTAACGCCTATATAAGGAACGGACGAAACTAGGTATGGTCGGTATTTAACCGAACCCCTAAAATAACAGTGTTCCAGACGTGTAGCCTGAAACCGCAGTTACACTTTGCAAATTTAACCGGTTGTTCTTGTAACCGTTTGATAAAGCGAAAGAAGTGGTTCACACTCGCAGAGAATGTTATATGTGTATTGTTTATTAATAAGCATACAAAAAGGTTTTTTTGGAATGAAACGCAAATTGGTAGACAGCCATAATCGGCTGCTGCAAGTCTAAATACAGTTTTTTCAAAATGGCTACGCTTTCGGAAAAATCGAAAATCGACAACATCTTGGCCTTTTTAAATGGAAAGTTCCTATTTTGATTTCATATTTGTATTCAGCATTAACTTTTGAGTTTAAAACGTCCATTTGTCAACACTTATGTGGCACAGATTTTGACATAAATCACATGTATTGCAAAAAAACTTGAATGCAGAGGCTGATTTGAAAAATCATAACTCTTGAACCATTCCTCTTTTTTAAAATCAATTTTCAAAAGTTGATTTTTGATCAAAAATTCAAATTTATGGATTACTTCTATAGCCGACTACTTGATTAGAAAACAGTAATATTTCTTCCAAAAAATGTCAATAACTCATAACGACTTTAGAGGAACATACACAATGTTAATAAAAGTGGGCTTAAAATTAAATTTTACATTTATTTCTGGAGTCAGAAATAGTAGTCGCCATTTAAAAAAGTGAAGCTTTTGTCATTTTTTATTGTCAACTTTGGAAAATCGCAGCAGAAATATGAAACATAACAAAAGTATCAGAATCGATGCAGAATGTCTGCTAAACTTTTGGGAATTGACTTAAATAATGGCGATTTTTTTTTGCAATGGTTCAGGAAATATGAATTTCTTAATGCACCTGTGCTACCCTGTTTTTTGCAAAAAATAGTATGAGTCAAAAACTGTGACAGATAAGTGTTGACAAATCAACATTCTTAACTCACAATTTAAAGCTGAATCCAAATATGAAATCAACATGGGACTTTCCATTTAAAAAACCAAAGATGGCGTCGATTTACGGTAATTCCGGATGTGCCGTTATTTTCAAAATACTATATTTAGACTTGCAGCAACCCATTATGGTTGTCTACCAAATTTCATATTAATAAGATTTCGGGAAATAAAATGTTTTCTAACGAACGGGGGCTACGTGACTCACCCTGTATTAATATGTACCCGTAAAATCTATAAGTATGCGTTTTTTCCGCAGTTTATTGTTATCTTAGGTAACTTTATTCTTATAGATTCCTCTTTAATACATGTATAAATTTTATTGTCGGCGGAGCCCTACCGTCTTTGCGGAACTATAAGAATTACTGTTCAGTTAATCAGTTCTCCAGGAAACATAATCGGTCAGATCAGCAAAATATTGTTACTTTTTGGTAATTTTATAATTGAGCATTTTTAGTCTATAAGTATTTCTGTTTAAGTGGATTATTTAATGTTATTATTGACTTAATAACATGCTAAAATAATTCAAATGTTATTACAAAAACTGTGCTACCCCATTGATCAGAGGAAGTTCAGTTAAAAGATAGACGAGAAGATTATTCAATTTTTCAAGATTTTGACCAACTTGTTTCATAACAAAAAAACACAGGTATTAATACTTCTGCTGCATGCGATATATTATTTTCCAAAGCGGGTGCTATCGTCAACGAGCGAAGAACTTTACATAGTAAAAATCTTACGCAAAAAAAATATTTTTAAGTGTTAATTAATTTTTAAGTTAAAATTAGCTTTTTAAACATTTTCACATACCAAGCGTATATTTTATTTAAATTATTCGATTTTAGTATCAGTTTTTTTCCTTTAAGTAGTTACTTATGACCCATGTTTTATTTTTTTATTTTAGAATTTATTATTTGTCATTTACCAATGTTAAGGATTTTTTGAAAATAAAGTAAATCAATATTTATCATCACTTTTTCTACAATCATAATCACTGCGAATTTTTTATGAAAAATTTGTAAAGTAACGTTACATTTGGAACCTAATATCAAAGTGAAACTGTAACGTTGTAACGTGTTCCCGAAAAATAACCGTTTAGCACACATGTAGAAGAAACGCACCATATTAAATAAGTCAACGTTGGAGGCTCGAGTTACTACTAATGTAGGTAAAATCGATTGATTTGTTTTGTCTTGACCCATGTTCCACGTTATTTATTAAAAAAGAGTTTACTTGTAATTTCTAAGTTGTAATTGACCAATCAATATATTGTCTATTAAATGGCATTCCCCAAAAAACGTTGGAAATTTCCAGTACAGTAATTTTTCGAATTCAGTGATTATAGTTAATTATTTTATCCATTGTATTAATTAGACGCATGGGGGCATTAACCAATCTTACGATAACCATTAGGCTACAGCTTAGCTTTTGTTGTTGTATACAAACGGGTGGGAAGTTATAGTAAAAAAGGAAATATTTTATTGAAGTCAAAAGCAGACGAAGACCCATAATATCTTATGGCCGGTCCAACATTTTTTCGATTCCATTTAGGACCGACATGAAAAAAATTTCAAGCAGTCAAAATTAATTAGTTAGTTAAAAATAAAATTGTTTCCTCCTCCAATGACAATGTTGTTGCGATTTTGACCGGTGATATTGTTACATCTGGTTAAAGTGTCAGTATTATTTCTGTTTGTTAGTGGAAAGCAAAGTGAATTATTTTCGCCACCGCTTGGAATGGGTTTTACAAGATAAACTAATAAAATAAAAAGTAGTGGTGAAAACTATCTAATTTGTCAGTCCAGTACAATTTCTTGCCTTTATCTGTTGGGGCTAGTGACCTAGGAAACGTTCACCTACTAATGTGCCCATTAAACGAGGAGCACATTCGTTCGAATGTGCAGCTCATTTATTTCAATAGTGTCAGGATTGTGCATTTCGAAAAATAGAGTTTAACTTAAGAAGTAAAATGCCTGTATTATTCATTTTCCATATAGTAACAGTGTTTCTATTTTTATGAGAATAGTCTCTTTTCGACGTTATCACAAGAAATAAATGGATGCCCTTAAATTTCTTCAATTTCACTTCACACTTCCAACAAAAGCGTAAACTAGACGGTTGAGTAAAATGTCACTGGCAGTGTCCTCGCTTTTTGCATGGGATGGGGGAAGAAGTCTTCACTCTGAACTAATCTAAAGCCCTTTCCATTATTGTTTTCGGTGTCATTTACATTGGCGTGCAGAGCAAATATATGTCGGGTGGTTCAGATGATAAACCCATGTTATGTAGATACGTTGGCTTATCTTCCATTTGGACATACTAGAATCAAATAACTGATTCACCAAGCGCTTTAGATGAAAAGAAAATCATTGCTTTAGATTTAAATCTGTTTACATGTTTAACAATTTAATAGCATTTCAAACAACTTGCGGCTAAACCTACATCGCCTAATCTATTAGGTCCATTTTGGATACTAAAGGATATAAGCCGCTTCCTAGTTTCCTATTTGCGTCAATTAGATATCCCAACCTTGTGATCTTAACGCATTAGAGTAGATTAATCTAGCTAAGTAAATTATTAAATTTTGGGTTTTGCTGGGTGCTAAATTTGAATATAGATTTGAAGGGTCCTATTGTATTGGAATGAATACTTGCAGAAACCGAATAGTTCCTTTCAATGCATTATAAAGCTATCAGAACCGATGGTGTTCAATATTTTATTTATGATATCCATTGTGCCAGTGCCTTCGTGCGATCTATAGAAGAGCGATCTCATTATAGGGCATGCTGTTGCAAAATTAAATCGTTAGGATATTGGGGATGGATCCTTATATTCTTTGACCGTGTAAATATGCTCTTGAATTTAATTTTAAAAACGAGCTGCTGGAAAATATGAATATCCCGTTATCGGCTATACTTTCGAAAGGTAAATATTTGTAAAATCAAATCGCGTTTAAACTCTGTTGCTATAAAATATCGAGGTTTTTTCACATTTGTGCATTATCAGGATCACGACCTGGTGTAAGCTAAAATATAATATTTTTGTTGTAAAGACGTGGCTTTTCCTTTCAAAACCGAATAGTAATCATTTTAAAATCTCATTAACTTAAGCCCATTGCAAAACCAATATGTAGTAACTTATTTTAAAGCCGAACGTGCAATTAAACGTGTGCAATAAAACATATTTCACTTAAACCTCACAGTGCTGCAAGTTGAAACAATACATTGCGGCAGTTCTGTTATATATGTAGACGCTAATATTTGAATTAATTGCTTTGTTTGGAATAGAAACTCTTTTCAACGGGCTGACTATTCTTTGTAGAGCAATAATTGAAGATAACTCTTGAATAATTTAGCCGAATTCTTGATATTTGCCATTTCATTAATTGCATAATTTGTCTCTTGGTATGGACACTCCTTCATGAAATCAATGAATAAACCTCACAACTCAGATTTCTAGTGAAGAATTCTACTTTTTATGAATTAATTGTTAATATGATTTCAATATGTATAATTTAGCTGCATTCAAAGATTTCTTTTGCTGATATGGTAATGGCTAATATTTTTTATTTGCACCAATCTACAATTTCGCCATCAATGCCCACTTGCAAATAACTAAATGGCTTAATTACGTACTATAATGATCCGAAAAAATTCAGAAAGCGTTTGACCCATTAAATAAATCCAAAGTGCATTTCAGAATATGCAGATGATTCTCCATTTCAAATAAATCTACGTGAATCGATTATACAATAGATTTGTCGACTTAGTTAAAGTAGACTGACAGTCGATATAACTAATAAGTAATATCGACTGATGTCGAATTTGTTAAAATAAAATATGCTTTAAATGCTCACCAGTCCATTTACATCAGGGTCAAGAGCAAATGAAAAATTGTGGAAATAAAATGGTGAAATTAATTTATCAAGCTTACCTTATCAACTTACCACAGTCATTAAGATGTAAATAAGACTTCGTTTGAACTAATCGCATGCTATTTGTGATACTGGGAAGTGGTCCTATTTATTAGAGACTTTTTTAAGACCAAATTAAACTGGGAATGGTCTGGAGCGGACACGTCAATCAAGTTTCTGCTAGTGCAGGCAGCTTAAATTCTTTATCTTTTTCTCGCTTTCGCTAAATCCAAAAAAGTTGTCTTCAGGAAGTATATTGATAAAACAACTGGGTAATAACTAATCGAAAATAGATTAAAATTGATCATTGTGTTCAATTTAAATTGTTTTCACGTTACAATTACTCTACATCATTGTCGAACTGATACGCAGACAGCAGTTAAAGAAAGGCTGAGATGTATTATTTTGCTTATATTATGGTTCAAACTAACTTACGAAAACAACAAAGCTTTTAGTTTTCTTCAAGGTTTTGATTAATAGCTGCGTACTTTTAACCGGTGCGGGACTATAATTTTGATAAATTAGGATCCTAGTGTTTTCAATGAAATTCATCTTTCATCATTAACAATTTATTGCGTTTACTGTAGACGTTTGTTTAAGTGTTTAAGAGAGCACTCAGTAGTAAAACTGTGTAGTATTAATTTTTTTCAATAACATTTTGTTATTAATACAAACAAGCACATTTCAAAAGTATAAATTGACGTTCCGAACCTGTTGAATGAACCTTCATATTTTGAAAGTCAGGCGTGGTTTTGTTACATTTAATAGCACCGAAATGATGCTCAATTATTAATTACGTTTCAGCCTGTTCTTGTTATGTTTGTTCTAAGTTTTTGGGATTTGAGGTCTAAAAATAATTAGAAATTTTAAACCGACCCAAACTTTCCTCATTAAAAGAGGATTCCTACATAGAAAATTTATTTTAAAATGTACTGCGCCCTGTTGAAATGCACCTAGAGTGAGCTGAAAATAAAAATCTATTGAGTTGACATCCAGGATATTGGAAACTTTGTCAAGCTTCCTGCATTATACGGATTAATTCGTAAGCGAGCATGTGAAATAATTATCGATTAGCCCAAATATTCACTTTGAGGGATTTTGCAGTTACAAAAATTGATAATTAAGTTGATTATTGGTTTAGTGGCTTGATGTTTTGTAATATTTTATTTAAACTTTTTGTTTCTATTCAGGTGCTTTATTTTGAGTAGTATACATGACAAATAAGAACTTTTTTACTACTTTCTGTCTATCGTGAAGACTTGCAATTTAGGCTTTCAACACGTTTCTTCCACATCCATGTATCCACATGCCATACAAGCAAACTAAATACTCATACGCCGCTTTTCCTTACCTTTAAAACAGATATTTGCAGTAAATGGACACAAAGGACTGTAATTCAATGCCGAAAACATGGGCCTACATGAAAGAAGACTTTCCTATGGCAGACAATTCAATAGAAATCTATGTTTGTATCACTCATGTGTTATCAACTCTGAGCTTTTAAACTGGAAGCTTTTAAATGTTTAGTAACATTTTATACGCAAAGCATTCTTGTTACTTGGAATTTGCTATTCACCTCAGATTTTAGTTATTTATATGTTGAAAAGTGCTTGCCATGTAAAATGAAGAAACCTATTCGTGTTTAGCAAAAATATAATTCGGAATTTTTATTTGGGATGCATTCTAAAAGTATAAATTTTGCGGTCTGTTTAACTCATTGCAGCACCAACCTAATTTTCTGCATTTATCCGATAAATGTGGACTTTGAAGTAGCGCTGCGAGTAATTATAGGTTCCCATATTAAATTGAAATTAGAGACATTTTACTAAATCATTGTAATGGATTATACGTCTCCCGTAATTTCAATGATTAATACCCATTGGACATTAAATTGAAATGCACTCATTGACTTTATTCAGTAATTTGCCTGATTAGAAATTAGGACAAACTACTTCTAGCAATTTGCGAATTAAAGTATGACGAAATAATAATTTTAATGTAACTAACACAATTAAATTGTCTGCACGAATTCAACTGAAATAATGATGATTTAAACAATTTTCGCAACGTATCACTCTATGAACTGAAAAATGCAATGCGTGTCATTATTAGAAACAAAAATGTATAAGCATTATTTGGAATGTAACGTACACGCGGAAGGAAGTTGGTTTTAAGAAACCATTATCTAAACCTTGCCTTGATGGTCTACAAAGTTTTTGTGCGATCATTGTCGTTATCCTGTCTCATCAGATCTTAGAAACTCTAACGGAGTTGGACTTAGCGGATTAACTAGATCACGGTTTATGCATTGGTCATATATCTCCAGCTCTGCTTGCTATGTTTAAAAAATTAAGTTAGATTGGAATAAAGTAAAAGTTTCCTGCCGAACTAGAATAGGAAAACCAAACGTTCCCTGGTACACTTATAGAATATTATTTTCATCTTCACTTCTTTCACTTTCAGATCCTAATTATAAGTACTCACTAACAGCCATATAAGCCAAACCTAAGGACCTTAAAAATTTCATATTGACCTTAAAAGATAAATTTGTATTTTGAGTTATATTTGCTTGCAAAAATGGCAGTTATTTTAATTAATTCTAACGTGTATGTACCTATTTATAACCTGTGTATAACCCAATATACTACAATAAAATTGCGAGTTATTTATGATAGCGAAAAACTTCGGTTGAAGACTTCCCATCCAGTCTGTTTAATGCAAGGTTTTTATTTACATTTTAGATATTTAATTACAATTGAAATGGAATTAAATTAAACTAGCTGATTATTTGCAAATGTAAATGTTAAAATGCGATGTTAACAGTTGATTTGACCAAATAAAATGTAAATAGATTCTGCAGCGGAACATATTTTATCAATTGTAAGTAAAATTTGTAGATTTAATGGGTGCTTTTTAAAGGCATTTATATAAATAGGAATATATTTTATTAAAATCATACATTACAAGTGATGGTAAACTGCAAAAGCAACGTTGAAAAATTGAAATTTCGATAGGTCTTCTATACGAAAGCCAGTCAAGTTTTCTCAAGTGCTACAAAACATGTGATTGTTTTTTATTAACTCAAATATTTATATTTGATTTTTTAAGACAACGAAAAATTCGTTTTTCTACTGCTATAACGTTACATTTCTACTGAAAACAAATGCAGTTGAACTATAAAAATTTTGATTTGCAATTCTGACATGTGTGACAGGATTGAAATTTCAACATCGTTACTGCATAATAGCAAAGGCAGTGTATTAAAGTTTCTGTGACTGGAAAATTTTCACAATGCCCCGGTTCAAACCAATAACTGAGTGTCATTTTCTAATCAACAATTACAACATGCCTGCACCAGCTGGAAAAACTTAAAATCAATATGCATTTTAGCCTTCCAATATTGTACCACTTCTTATTAATAATTTTAATTTATCTCGTCCACGTTTAGCAGCTTTAGCGCTGACATACGATTTTTAATTAATTTCAGATTTCCCTTGGCGTACATAATATTATACAAAAAGCCGAAATACCAATTTTATGTTTAATAAATAATTCTCTTTACGCGACATGACAACTGTTGGGAAACTTATACAATGTACACATAATAATACACATTTCCTATAAATATTGAACACCAAGTATCAAAATCGAAACAGGAATAAAAAAGCGCCTGTTTATTGGCTGGTTCTCACGTAACCAAGATATATTATTTCCTTAACTTTTGTGATATATTTTAGGAACAGACTTTTAGCCTGAAATACGTGGAACGGGGAAAATAGCGTGAACATAATGCAATGTTTCCCAAACATGTGCACCGGCTGATATTTTCTAAAATATCTTTTTAATTTTTTTAAATGTATTTTTTTATATTCCTAATGAGTTACTATTTCATTTAATACATTTATATGCGCGTTTAGTATTTTTTATCAAACGTTTTGCTGTCTGAAAAGCATCTGATTTGAATACAGAAAAGGAAAGTGAGTAGAAATAAGAAAACAGAGCATGCATAAATCTTTAACCATTACGCTTGAGCACTGGAAAGGCAAAACTTTTGACATTTTTATGATATAATGTATTGTTTGTTGCGAATGAAACTTTTAAACTTATGCGAATCTGGAGCAAGCTCTCGCTGCACTTTGTAAGAGCAAATCTTTGTCGGAATACTGCTGCAAAATAGCTACTTTCAGGAAAACACTGTTCAGCTTTTTTTGCATAATGCAGAAGATACTTAGCACATATTTCCAAAGCTTAGATTTTTTTAAATCAAGGCGAAAAAAAATGTTTCCAACAAAGCTTGCTTTCTACTGGAACCGTGCTTGACAAACAGGATGTTAAGGAAGCGTACTGGGGCCCACCCTGTGCTCATTGTTCACAGCAGATTTCCGAACAGTAAAAATAATAACAAATGGAACATTTGCAGATGATTCGGTCTTTAGATCAGCTCATACTGACCTAAATACCACAACAGCAATGTTACAGAACCACCTTGTGAAGCTGGAAACCTGGCTCAAGCACAATAAAATCAGCATAAGTACAAACAAGTCAACCTATATAACTTTCACATTGGGAAGGTACACCAAGTCCCCATTATATATAAAATAATGAGCTTATACCGCATAAAGACGAAATAAAATATCTGGTAATTCATTTGGACAGTCGGTTAACATGGAGCCCATATACATGGGCAAAACGGAAACAGTTAGTCTCAAAAATAAGGCCAATGTACTGGCTAATCAATAAGCACTCAGCACTGTCTCTTGAGAGCAAGCCCTTAATCTGCAGATGCATACTGAAAACGATCTGGACTTATTGAATCCAATTATGGGGCTCTGTAGGCGACTCAAGCATAGAGCTAATGAAGCGTTTTCAATCCAAAACACTAAGAAACATAGTAGCAGCACCATGGTTCATACCCAATGAAATAATCAGAAGAGACCTTCAAATTACTACAGTGAAAGAAGAAATAATAAACTACTTCAAAAATTGCAAAAACAGATCATCGAAACCAATCCAAATAAATTAGCAAATGAGTGAACACTCACATGTTATTTTTGTATGTTAAAATTTTTACATATTGCCTTCAGGACAGATTGTAAACAAATAAAAGGAGTTATAAAAAAATAAAACGTTATGTACAGTGGGGGCTAATCATCATTTAGGAAATGAAAAGGTAATCGGCTTTGATCTTCAAACTCTCTAAATTTGCTAGGAAAACACCTTTAAATAATTTAGATTCTTGCACTGCCGTGTTCCCTCTAGGGATAGTCGGTATTTAACGTAACCGCTAAAATATCAGTGTTCCCGACGTGTAACCTGTAACAGCAGCTATAGACAAGAAAATATCAGGAAAGGCGTAGCCATCAGGGTATTTATTGTTATACTTGTTTCGTTTGTAATAAGCGGCAAGTAAATGTCATTAAAATAACAGCATTGAAATTTTAAATAAAAAAATTAATATACTTTTAAGGTGCTAATGACAAGTAAACATACTGAAACATTCATCATGACAATGCCGTTAATGAGGAGAATACGGAATTAGAACATTATAGTAAAAGGAAACTTTTACAAGACGAAGTCGTAGAACCCCAGCGGCGAGGCCAGCAGGTCCTTTGAGTTATTCTACTGTTTGCAAAAATATGCATCGGTACCTACTTGTATCGCTGCCACCTATTTTTCATTGATGAATCGCCGATAGAATTAAATGTTGGTCCCAAACAAATCAGAATTGATGAATGACTAGCTTGGTCTATTTATTAAGATCTTTGAATTTAAGAGTTTTTTTGGAACCGTCTCATAAACCTGAGAAAGTGATTCGCGCCATCATAGAACCGATGAGGCACCGTCGAGCCACTATTAAGTTGCAGCAGTTTCAGTAACCATTTGTCAACAGAAAATATTTTTAGTTAGGCGTTGCGTTAATGATGATTGTGTTTATCACCTGTCGTCTATACTTAAGTATTACTGTTAAAGTGGATTATTTAATTTTATTGTTAAATTAATAACATGCGTAAATAATTCAAATGTTATTACAAAAACTGTGGTGCACCATCAATC
Source organism: Dendroctonus ponderosae (assembly GCF_020466585.1). Lineage (NCBI taxonomy): Eukaryota > Metazoa > Arthropoda > Insecta > Coleoptera > Curculionidae > Dendroctonus > Dendroctonus ponderosae. The sequence continues at coordinate 52,112,409 of NW_026017110.1, read as the reverse complement.
AGAGAAAGTTCAGTTAAAAGATAGACAAGAAGACGATTATTAAATTTGTCAAGATTTTGACAAACTTGTTTCATAAGAAAAAAACTTCTGTTCCATGCGAGAGATTATTTTCCAAAGCAGGTGCTATCATAAACGAGCGAAGAACTAGACTTAGGAAAAAGCATACGCAAGAAATATTCTTAAATGTTAATTCATTTTTAAATAAAAATTAACTTTTTAAACACTTTCGCATGCAGAGCGTATATTTTATTTAAACGATACGATTTTATTATCATTTTTTCCCATTTTTAAGTAGTTATTTATGACTCATGTTTTGTTTTTGTTTTTAGATTATATTATTTTTAGTTTTCCAATGCTAAGAATAATTTTTTAATCAATTAAATCAATATTTATCCTCATTATTTCTACCATCATCATCATTGCGAATTTTTAATGAAAAATTAAAAAAATAACATGTTTCTTATGAAACCGCATTTTGTAAAACTGCAATATTTTAACATGTTAAAGAAAAATAACCGTTTAGGACAACTCTGGTTTCCGCTCTTATTTCTATTATTTTTCGGGAAGTGATTTATCGATGAAAACCCCTAATTTCTGTTAGAAAGTTTCATTCCAGGTGAATATTTGAAAAATGTTTCAGACAACGTTAAAAGAATTCAAATAGTATAACCACCGCCAAGATATTATTCAGTGAGATGTTCACACGGTATCTGATAGCTGAAATGCAGGCAATGCTATTTCGAAGCTGTCATGAATATTAAGTACTAGTTCTTGGTGACATTCTTAGAATAGATGTCACGTCTTTAAATCTGCGTATGAACTTGGAACAAGCGGTTATCAATTTCAAGTAATTTGATGTTTGAATGGGTAATCTTTTAGACCAGCATTAAGGGGATTTGTAAAGGCCCTAAAATTATCTATTTATTTGTATCCTGCTATTTAAAGGGTCTAGTGCAATTTAAGCCATTAATCCCTTTAGGAAATATCATGCCATATTAAGGATTATGGGGACTTATTTGTTTGGGGCGCCCAAAACAATATATAATAACGTTTCAAATTCTTTAATAAAGCAAAATAAGTTCTTACATCGTCTACTTTCATATGAGTACCAAATGAATAGTTAATATTTTCCTGTACAAAACTTTCTATTGTTCGATAAAGATTGTTCCGTTCTATCCAAGTGATTTATTGATCTCATAAGAACATCTGAATTCCTAAATCCGTCGCTATCATTAGCGACAGAACAATATAGAGCTGTTCTGCTACTAATTGGGTTTAATATCTCTTCATGCCATGTTATTTCATGCATCTTCGAGAAAGCTGCATGCTGGCATGTATATTGAGGTCAATTTGCTATTTTTTAACCACTTTATTTCTAAAACCAAAGAATTCTAAGTTTTTAAATTCTCTACTGCACCATAAACTGTTAATAGAAAAATAGATCCTATAGAAATCAGCATCCTGCCAAGTAATGGAATCTAAAAGTCTGCTAAGTTATCTTGCTTGTACTAATTGTTTAGTTATGATCATAATTAAAATTTTAAATTGTTCGTTCAAGAAACTTTTATCATTTATTTTCCGAGAAGTTCTAAATTTATGGTCGTGAAAATAAAGATGTTATCGGCGTCGAAAACACTTTAATGATCTTTACGGTTTTAATTTCATTTTGTAGTGTGAGTTTATTAATTATTTTAATAATGCTTTATTGATGAAATATCTTGTAGCTTCAATGACTGTCCGAATGAAATATACTGGAAGTAATTTTTACAGTTACATTGATATTAATTTCTCAGTAGGTACTGTCTATTTTATATAATAGTTTTAACCGAAACTCAAAATATACAATTGAATCGAAATTAACCCGGCAATGTAATTTCAGTTGGTCGATTGAATGATTTTTATTTGAAAACCTTGGATTTATTCTTCACTGATTTCTGCACGTGATACCAATAGCATCTCGAATGTAATAAAAATTGTTGAGCTAATTGATAAATTGAATTTTGATTTCCTCAAATGGTTTCGTGCAAAATCGTTACTCAAATACGTTTAATGGGCAATTAAATGTGATTCGTTGTTGAGTATCTGCTATTAGGGCAAGTGCTAGGCGATAAAATTGCATGTAGGCGCATTCAGACAATTAGAGATAAGAAATATATTGTTGCAAATTTGTTTGCTTAGAACATGTAGTAGCTTAGAATTTGGATCCCGGCAGTAATGCAAACGTTCCACTGATAGTGTAAATTCATTACGATTCGCTAATGTCGTCACGCAATTAGGGAAGGAAACTTTATGGTTGTTTTGACGTGGAAAATTAATTATTTGCAGATGCTTACATGGTCAGGTAACTCGCGTCATGGAGATGAAATGTTTTTTTATAATTTTTGCAGTTTGCTAATTGACGGTGTTCTAGATATTCAAAATTAAATCATGTGCTAGTGATGGAATACGTTCGGAGAACATAACAAAGTTGTGTCATTAGGTACATCATTCTTGGTTGAAATATGACATCATTTTCGGTGTCAAGCAGCATGCAGCATTAAGATAATGTGTCAAATTTATCTAAGAAACACGGACCAAACAAGGGTGTTATCTAATTTGAGAAAACCGACAGTGTTATTACAGGCAATAATGTTCACCAAGTTGGTCCAAAGTTTCCCCTTGTGGAAACTCAAGAGACTTAGGTGGGAAAACATAAGTCTCTACTCCACTAGTCTAGGTTGTTATTATAAGCAAAGTACAAATTACAATCTCAGAATTATTTATATGTGGTTGTCCGTCAGAAGCATTGATTAATTTCAAGCCCTAAGTAGGACTAGAATAACAAAAATACAAGTCATTGGTGGTATTATCGTGCAATTGAAGTAATTTAGCAAAATTCCAGCGTTAAAAATTAAAATGCTTAAAATCGCCATGATCTCATTGAATTAATTATTGTTTTTATCAGAATGTCCTTATTAAGAGAGTTTAGTCAATGAAATGGTAAATTGGCTTGGAAGTGGAACTTCAATAAATAACTTCTAAGTCAAACCGAGGCAACTCGACAATTATTTTCCATAAAATTGAACTAAAAGGACGCTGCTCTGCTCCTATTAGTCCATAGATTCAGAACAATTTGTATTAAGAAAGGATACAATGAGTTTCCGACAAAGTTCGAGAGAATCCAAACCTTTAATTAAATCCAGAGGTCCGTGCCTCGGTTGAAACTGAACATTTGGATTTACAGGCGCTTTCTGCGAAAATATTTCCTGTAGCTAATAATCCTTGAGTTCGGTTCAAGTTTTCCTCTACAAACTTTGTCATCTAAAACCAGAAATCAAACTGGAGAAGATAAATTGAAGTTATTGAATTTCATCAGGTTTGAATGGATACATTTGTCTTTCTGCAACTACGTGGGTAAGGTTTCTTGCTGGACGTTCCCACTGAATAATTTTCAAATCCAAACGGTGACCAGGTAGAATTTGTGACAAATAATTTCCATAAGTTAAGTGTTTTGAAGCGACTTTCGATATTCGAAAGGATATATTCCAAGTGAGGGTTATACACTGATGGTTAACGTTTTCCTTTTATGTCTGCCAATTTTGGCATATTACTTCAGAACAAATAAATGGAGAACGGCATGCAACTCAATTTAATATATATTTACTTCGTGAAACAGTCGTTGTTACATAAAACAATTCCCGCATTTTGCTGATATTAAAAATGCAATATAGCGTTTCACAGAGAATGAAATTGTATGATACTAGAACATTGCCAGATCTGCGCTTAAATCGTGCGGTCTGCTTTGCAGTACCAATTATAGGCATTTTCGAATAAATTTATCATAGCAGCAGACCCGGAATATATTTCCGCAGGTCTAGATTTCAAATAACAAAAGGATACAGCTTCCTTCTAACCCGCTTTCTTCCCTTTAAATTATCTGAGAATACTTTCAAGATTTATGACTGAGATTGTCCGACTTTTTCTTGTTATTGAAGTATTTAGAATTTGAATTTAGTTGAAGTACAAAAATAATAACAAAATAGCAGAACATGTGAAATAGTATGCACACAAAATACAGAACATATGAGTAGAAACGTACTGCGCGTGGAATTTAATATTTTACTTCACTTTGGACTTAATTAGCAAGTAACAATAAGGAAAATACGCGAAATTAAAAAATAGATTTAGAACTTGTTTAGACTTCGCAAGTTGTCGTGTAAAATAATCTATGCACTGTATTTACTCTTTTACATTTCGCCCAAACAAAACATTGAACTGTGTTGCTGACATTTCCACTAGAGCTAGTTCGTCGGAACTTTTGCCGTGCGGAACGAAACATTGAATTAAACTATATGTATCTATATAGGACCAACTTGATTCTAATCTATACGCTTTTGCACTGTTACTCCCCTAAACGCCCAAGAAAATTGATGTGCGCGTACAATTCCAATGGTTCCAATGGAGGAATAACTTTTCTTGGAACCAAAACACGGGTACTGCTCATCAGCACCAATGTTTTGATGAAAACACGTCTAAATATATATCTTATATACCAGCCTATAAGACTACTTCCGTTTAGAAGTATTTCGTATACTAAATATTGTTTTACTGGAATTGCACATACTCGTTATTGAAGTACATATATCTGTAAAAGAGATTCCCCACTTGAGTAGAAACTTGTTTGCCAATTTATCTGTAGTCGAAATAAAAATGAGTTGTAACGATATTAGTTTGGTATGATTTCTGGATGGGTAATTTGATGCGGCACCAATATTTTGTTTTATGTTACGTTCGACGCCTGTTGAAAACTGGTTTCATTTTATAACCAATTCCTTTTAAAATCAAACTTCGGGAGTTTTTCCGAATAATTTTAAAATGTAGTAATAATGAGGCTTTTTATCTCAAGAGAAGTCAAAACAGTTGAGGTTTGTTACTTACAAAATATGCCATTGTATCACCTACATTTTTTGATTTGATTTTCCTTTTAACTTTTTACAAAGTTAATGTTTTTAGTTAAAAAAAAGGCATGCTTTCAAGAATATTGACTTTCTATTAGTTTCTATTACGCAAACGACGAGTTGGGCAATGAAATTGTCTAAACCGTGCCACTTTTACAGTAAAACAAGCTAGCCTTTTCTTAATTACAGTTTGTGACGAAGTTTTCAGCTCCACTAGCGTTGGCGACTTTATGTAATAATAACCAAGTTGTTTAGAAATTGGGAAAATTGCTATTTTAGAAAGCAACTATTGTCTTTACATTGCTCTAAATACTACTGAAAATGAAACGTTCAACTTCCATTTAATCCGCTTAGAATTTAGTTTGTCTTTAGAAATTAGTACTTTCCTACAAGTTCAAGATCACAAGCAGCTAAAGCTAAAACTTTGATATGGTGTGCTTATTGGTTCTAATTACAGACCGTTAGATATTCAAATATGCATTTTGAGGCAGATTCATGTACATAAACTTTTGAATTAGCCACGAATCCTGAAAGTCACGTATTACATGCCCAACATAAATGCTGTAAGTTTTACTAATTTACGTCAAAATTTTCACCGATAATTGTGCAATCCAAATGGTCTGAATTATACCAATTAATTTGATTTCCTATGTCGTTGAAGTTATTCAATCGAAGACCCATTTTTACAGAATTGTTTTGAAAACTTTTTTCTGCATAACATGATTAACTAATTTTGGTAGGAAGTGTACTCAATACAATCTGTTCTGTTAGTTTCTTGTTTAGCAAATAGTCATTAAGGGAGTATTTAGTTAGGATTAGAATTAGGAGTTATTATTAAGAAACCTATACAGTTATTAATGAAAATTATGTGTTCACACACTTCTTTTCCATAATTTTGCCCGATCCGCAAAAATTAAGGCATTTTACGTCGAAAAGCTTCTGATGGTTTAAATCTAATTATTTATTGGTAAATTTATTTAGTCAGCTACAATAATTTGGTGGCACCATGTGTGTAAATTATTATTTCAACTTCACTAACTTTAGATAACTCGGGGAAAGTTGGACCTAAAATTATTTTGAGGGAACGTAAAATCTCTACCCTTTAGACCCTTTGCACAGTTTGAATTTAGACTCTTTGCTGGTCGTGCAAGAAGGATTATCACGAGCTCTTTCCTTCCTTGTGGTCACCCTTCACGAACCCGAAAACATCAAACTTGATAATGATAAATTCTTAGTAAGACTGGATTGTTCGTCTTCAAAGTATCTCATTTAGACTAAAAAAATGTGGGTAAATAGAGAATCGTACCTAACGTGTGATTAATAATAGCGTAAAGTATTATTACACTCTTTAATAGTGTTATATAGTAGAATTTTTTACAGATTAATTATTTGAGTCTACTTTTCATCCAGTTTTACTACTCGGACTTAGTTAAGAATCTTGCGATGTACAAAATCATACAAAGTAAGGTGCCTGTAAAAGTCGATCCACCTTGAACTTTTTACTGTACAACTTTTCAAACAGCCACAACTATTTGAAGAATATATTAACATGCTTAAACCTGAGGCTATAATTCATGACTTTCTGACTGAAACTTTGTGAAATTAACGACATGAAAGAAATTTACATTTAACAATTTTTCCTGCTATATGCAAAGGTGTGATAAATAATCATACACTGAAATAAACATTATGCAGAATGAATACGTAGTTTCTACACAAAATATTGATTCTTACTTTTAATTGATTAATATGTGTCTGCATTCGAATTAATTGCTCATGATAAACAATTCTTTTTATCCAGTCAGTCGAGATAAAAACTGAAACTGTCATGACTGGTTGAAGACGCATTTATCAAGTTCTTCCATCACAAAAATCTATAAAACAGCTAATAAACATGTTATCTTCCTTATCCCATACGATACCTTTTTGGATGGATGTTCGCTAATAGTCTGACTATATTAAAAATAAAGCAGTACGAGAAGCGGATATAAAATATAATTATAGTTCAAAGTACAGCAGCTCATATTCCTTAGAAAATAAAGAGTCCTATTCCTATGCAGCAGATATTAAAGAATCCGGTATATTATTAATATTTGTGTCTGTATCAATATTAGAAAAGTTTAACTTAGAACTTGAGCAACTTCACAAAAGTGGATTTTGTTGGAAGAGCGCTGAATAAAAATGGAAAATCTCATTTTGAACCTCATCACAACTTTTCGTTCTTTTGCATATATTTTTGTACTCTAAAGTATGATAGTAAACGAATTGATGGAAGTTGCTTTACAAAATGACTGAAAAATCTTGCAAACAATATTTATTTTTGTATGAACGATAGCTTCCTGCATTACCAAATGAAGCACATTTTAATTTGAATTCAAAATTGGTTTTCTATTATCCCTAAATATAAGATTATTCAAAAATCTACATGTTACAATTAATTTTTCGACTTCAGTGACCCGAGAGCGCCAAATTCGTTCAATTTATATGCACATTTAAAACAGCAAAAACGTGCTTAAAAATGATAAATAAAATTAGCTTTGGATTATGCAATCTTTTCAACAATCCTGAAATAGCTTATATACGTGCAATATCGCGTTAGTATCGAGCTTGATGAGCTTTATTAAAGCCTTCGATGTTCATAACAGACTGTTAGATTTTTCAATAAAGGCACAACGATCACCTGAAGCGTATAAACTCAGTATAGACTCGCCGGGTATTTATTCTTAAATACTCTGTTTTGTTAGAGTAAAAGATCATCGTCGTTTTAGCTTTTTTTACCATTAAATTGTTCTTTAATTGAAACAGACAGTCTGTGCAATCGGATCATCTAAACCTGCGCTTCGAAAGGCTTTATGGCTCGTATTTGTATTCGATATCGTATTATTCATTGCTAAAACTCAGTTGTTCATTTATTTTATTAATTAAGTTGTTTGGCCCTGTTTCTAAGCAGTTCTAGAACCCCCAACACAAATGTAAAGTCAATTATTGCAACAGTACACACTAATAGAAACGAGGGTGAACCTTTATGCGGAGATATTCTAAGCTGACTTGATTGCCATTTTACCTCATCACTTCTAATCGACACTCAGTTTATAAGCTCTCCGAAATTTGGTCCATCTAAATTCATCCCCTTTGAGGTTAATTACAATTTAAGTTAGTACGAAATACTTAATCTGCTGGCCATATTGGATTAGACAGTTTTATTACAACGAACAAGTTGCAAAGTTTAACAAGAAAGGTGAAGTGAAAAGTGAAAAAGCAAGTGAAAGTTATAAAAAATCATATTTTCATGTAAACAACATTTGGGCGCTCGTCCTTGAAAAAAATTATAAACTCGTGGGAAATCCATTGAATGCTTTTTATCTAGCAATTCAATTAACGTAACAAAATGATTTTCCAATAAATTAAGTTGGCGATAGGATAATCCACTTATAAACATGCATTGTTCAAACGAATCGCGATTTAAATAAATCTTAACAAGCTAACAGCAATTTATAAGTGAACCTAAAGGTCTTCAAATGCCAAAGTAATTCTAATTAAATTTAACACGAACGTAATTGCTTTGGAAACCATTTTAGTGTAAACAGCTTACGTTTGACTCTTAGGGTCTTCCCAATAACTCTATAAATCTAATAAATAAATAACTTGTTCATATTTTTACTAAAAAATTGGAAAAATTATTGTTGAGAACTATTGCTCGAATTGATAATTTTTTTTTACCTTTCAGAAAAAGTGAAGCAGACAATGGAATAACTTTATAATTTAATAATAGCACGTTTAATATTGTCATGAATGGAAAATGCCCAATAGAGAGGCGTAGGATGAGGTGAAATAAATCTTTGTCACTTTCGACTCACTTCTTGCTTGATGATACGTTGAAGACAATAGAAAATTCATGACACTGAAATTATTTCACCTGAGCTTCAGATGTTTTCCAATTTGTCTCCATTTATTACTCGAACTTTAGATTCTAGCACTCTTCGTTACATTTAGGGCTTCAAATTTATATCCTCTGCTTTGAGCTATTGAAGCGAATGCTTTTCAACATGGGCCGCTATATAAAAGGCATGTCAAGTGTATTTCTCTATTGCAAATAAATGCTGAACAATGAAATTTACATTCTTAAAAATAACGGGTATTGTATGTAGCGAACAAACAACTTAATGATTAATCATTTCTTTAATATTGGCGAACTTAATTCGGAACTGGTTTCCGCTATGTTGATCTGTTCTAATTCAATTATTGCTGCAATGCTTTAGAGTAACAATTATATTAAGGACTAATGAATATCCCTCCGGTCTATGGTAAAATTTAATCAAAACTAACTTTATTGGCTATGTGGTTCATAATGCTTCACAAATTATTCTAAGGGGCTGAAACTATGTTGATCATATTATCGTATTGCCGTTTACCTGAACACCGCAAACTTCCTCCTAAGAAATTAGACCTGAAACCCGTATTGAGGCTTAGAACTATTTTGGACATTTGAATTATTATAGTTTTGCAATTTGCCAACATCAATCAGCAATACCCAAATTTATTGTATTTTTAAACTTACCTGAAGAAATATTGTACTAGTTTTTAACAAACGATCGAAAAATTTTACAAATACCAATACCTTGGGTATTGCCATAGTAAAAAACCCGGATATAATTTAGCAAACAGCGGGAACACGTTAATAACAAATTTCCAAGTTGACTTGATTGAAATAATGGAAGAAAACGTGAAAAATGGCTATGTGACTAGTTGTATCGACTTTGTATTGAAAATCTTAAAGGAAAACCGTGCTTTCTTTTCAATCGGTTTTTGGTAAAATTGGAACGTGATGGGGAATTTTCATGAAAGTGTGTGCAAAGAACATACGGATGAAATAAAATAAGTAGGTTCACGGCTTTCATGTTACCGTCGCCTACTTTAATTTGATTTTTGCCTTATCAAATGAAAATTTGGACTTACTATTTGATTGGAAATCCTATAAAAACATCGCTAATATATTTTAGAAATTGCTGGCTTAGAACATGTAAAGCAAATGAGTACAAGTAAAATTGCGAAACGGTTTCCATTTGATGTAAAGCTTTCGCATTTGCGCATATAACATTAAACATCAACCCTTAAAACTCTGACAAAATATACTTTGAATAATAGTCAAGCTCGAATCAGTGGGTTTTTTTCTAAATTCAAACCGCCTGGAAACGTGTGTAAAAGATCACATTTAAGGCTGCTTTCGTTGAAGGCACACGCCCGATTTGCTGCCAAATCAAGTCTGAAAATAATGCACGCTTTGACCTTTTTTCTGGAACTTACATATACAGGGTGTCCCACCGGGAACCGCCGCGATTGATATCTGGCAAACTATAGTTAGCAGTTATTTGAAAATTGGACAATGCGCTAAAGTCATTGGGGGCAAGCGATATAAAATATTTGCAAGATGACCACACTTCAGGTTATACCGGACGTAGGTATCAACTTGCTTATTTTAAATGGAACAAGCTATATACTATTATATTTTTGAATTATTCCTGTATATTATTCTATTCTTCTTCCTGTATAGATAATCTATCCCTGATCTATCAAACAAAAAAATAATTTGATACAGTATTTCTATTTATATTGATAAACCCCCAAATTTACGGGATTAAAAAATTATGAAATAAATCAGATCATTTATAGGTTTTCGACTGAATATTATTTGAATCAAATTGCACTACTTTACCGGTCTAAAAATGAAAGTTGTGGGCTGGGTTTGGAACCAAATGGGAGGCCAAAGTTTAATATTCAATTAAGATTTAAGTTTTGAAGTTAACTAAAATATTTGCTTGTTTGTAAGCAAATTATAACCGACCTAGTTAAAGGTGGATTACATCTAGAAACTATATTGGTATGAGTCAGTGAAATGTGTATGCAAATAAAAGTTTTACAAATTAAAGCTCTAAAACTTGTTAGCTGAATACTCAAAATATTGACTCATTAATATTGATGTATCAATGCAATTGTTTGTATTTATAAACGGTTTGTACCGGTTTTGAATGTTGTAAGAAGCATAGAATACATTTTTGAGGTGGCTGATCGTTGATTTTTTTGTTAGAATACAATGGAAATAAACATAATGTTTCTATGTTGATAGTAATTAGTAACTTGAAAATGCGGAGAGATTTAAAAGTGGACACTCAAATATTATTTAACACCCAGTCGGTAATTTAAAATGGAATAAAAGACATTCAAGATAGTCATACAAATACCATTTTAAGGCAAAGTAAAATATCTCTTTAATGCGACCCGACATACTCAATAGCCGGAAACTGTTGAGAGTGACATTGCGACAATTGCTTGATTTTGGGTTCTATGCCCCTCTAAGCCCCGTCTAAGCCGCCTAACTTATATTCCTTAAAATAGATTCCTCTTTAAGAACCCTGAAAATTTGTTTTTCGACCTGCTACTTATTTCAAATCTTTTATTTTCTTTGAGGTATAATAATGTGGAAGTTGTTCCTTTTATAATCACGCTTGTGTCGTTTTTATGTTATGCTATTATTAGCTTCGAACAATATAAAACGCCTATTGAGGATATTTCGCTTTTGTGTGTCGTAAAATTTTATTTTTTCTTATGTTGAAATATGATTGTCGGTCAACCCAATAATTTTACGTCGATCGAATGCTACATAAAGCCGATGAACCTGGAGACTCGGTCTTAAAAATAATAAATTGTAAATACCAGAGCAGGGTTCTTAAATATCCAAAATAGTCATTGTATTAATTTTAATATGAAATGTTTTTTAGCGCTTCTATCACAGCCGGCTCACCGATTTTTTGCCTTTTGGGAAGGTGATTTACTTTTCTTTTAGATGACGAACAAGCTAGTTGAATTCTAAACTACAATTTTTATTACAAATTCAAGTCAGGTTTCAAGTTTCAAACGAATAAATTGCATTTTTCAGTGTTAGGATCTGTAACTTTCTGAACTCACATGTGCTGCATCTTTTAGTTGCTGGAATTCTTAATATGTGTACGTTGTGATGGGACTGGAAAGTTTAATTTATTTTCAAAGCAGTTTTAGAACAAACAAATCTATTTCAGATAACGAAATCATAAAAACATTTTTTTCCGTGTTCGCAATCCTGCTGCGAGATGTTTGCATTATTTTAAGCCCTCGTATGTATAGTTATTCAATTGAAATAATGTTACCTGTCTACGGTATATTATTTCTATATATGTATATTTTCCTTTTGAATGTTTAAATGCGTATTAAAATGATGCGTGCATTTCGCAGATGGTTTTACTTGTGACCGCATATAATACATAATACATGCTTGAGAAAAAATAGTAGCTTTCGCCTTTCCACTTTGCCTTGGTTAGGTTAAAAGTTCAGAATGGAGATATGTGAGTAGCAAGGGTTACCAGAGGAATATTTCCAGAACGTGCATTTCATTCCAAAGAGAGTTGTCCCTTATAGAAAAAAAAATATATTTTCAAAGTAATTCATTTTTTACGTCCAATATTTTGGAATAAATATCACTCAATCATTTTTATTCAGCAAATAGGTTTACTAGCAAAATGATACCCTCAAACATAAATTATTAGCTCCAATTTAGGAATTCTCTTTAGAATATAAGCTGCTTAATGATTGTAATTAAGTTCAATATTGTTGAGGCGGATTCACGTTTTCACAAACTTTTTGTTGGGTATTTCCCCTCAAAAAATGTTTGTCTTTAAAAAAGACAGAATTTATTTACGTTTCTTATTACATATTGTTTAACAGTGCTCTTATCTCGCAATAAGAACGAATCATTTATCAAAAAGTAATCAAGAATTATCATCTAGAGGGTATCCTGCGACACGCTTAGGCTCAAGCTGTAAGAAAAAATTCCAATTAGTAACGAAATTAATTAAAAAAAATTGCTTTGACGTTTCGATAGCTATTATTTAAATTGTAGAATTATTCCATGGAAGTTTGTGGCAATTATCAAATGCATCTTGACAAATATGTGATTTATTAAATTTATTAATATTTATTTATTATTCTCGGTTTTTTTATGTATGATTGGTGATCTTTGATTATTTTATGTAAAGTTCTTGAGGTTTCTCCTAAATCGAATTTATTGCATTTGTAAGGAATTTTATGAATTACATTTTTTGTATTTTCAATTTTGTCATCAGGTTTTGTTACTGAAATTTAGCTTCTATTGTATTTTCAGTTTTGAAGTTCTAATATTAAATTTTTTATCAACTTGTTTAATTTAATCTGAAAGTCCTGGAATAAACGGAATTAAAAGGTTTGTGATAGGTTTATTTTGATCTTGTTTTGCTTGTGAGAATTCAATTTCATTAAAACATTTTTCAATTTGGAATTTGGATAATTATTGAAATTTAAAATTTATTTTATCAATTGTTTTTCTTTGGAAAAAGCAGAT
>NW_026017110.1:52074781-52098974 GCF_020466585.1 Dendroctonus ponderosae | reverse complement strand
TCCGTAAATAAATTACTGAAAAATGGGGATAGTGGTGACCCTATAGCCATTCCAAAATTTTGTTGATAAAAATTATCATTGGAAGGAAAATAAGTTGATTTTTCACATATTGTTGAAAGTTGAATAATGGTGTTAATGCTTAGTTGTGTGCGTTCCTTAAGATTAATTTCATTTTATAATTTCTGCTTGATAATATTTAAAGTTTTAACAACAGGAACGTTAGTGAATAGACACAACATCAAAACTTATCAGAATATGGTTTGGATTTATATCTATGTCTGATAATTTTTGTAAAAATTTTTATTATAATAATTAAATAATAATCATCACACAAAATACTTAATTGTTATTAAATTTAAAGAAATTCTTTGATTGCACTGCGCTTTCAAATTTTGCGGATAATTCTGCGAGTTGGAAATTTTTCGCTTTTAGAAATTTTTATATATTGTTAAATGTGTTACTGAGACTTGAATTATCTCAGTCTCAATGGAATTTCATATGCTATTTGGTAGTTATTTGAGTATTGGACATACGGAAATAGCAATTTCTGATTGTCAATATGCGAGCATATTCAAGCTTCAACACTCTAATAAACCGCATTCCGAAATTTGCATCTCCCTAAAGGCCGAATGTGCAATGACAATGTCGTCTCCATTTGGTAACATATTTAAGAAAATAGGTGCAGTGAGACCCTAAAGTTTCTATATGTGCAGTGTTTGGCTAAACTGACGATAAATTACCTACTTGCTGGAAAGTAGTGATGACGTTTTGACTAAGTTGTTTGTTTGACAAACAACATTTGACTCGAAATTTATTTCAGCACTGGAATTCATTCTCTTATGTGAAAAGGATATTACGGCCAGATTTTGACCTTTGATTTCTTAGAAAGTTCGAAACCATATTCACTTTTACCAAGCACTATTCCAAAAATACAAATGAACAACTGATCATTTTGCTTAGATAGAGGGAAAACAACAGTTTCATTAGTTACGATAATTTTTTTCCATTTGTTTGCAAGAAATCACAACTTTTGAAGCGTAAAATTTAAGGTATAAAGGCGAAGTATTACTGAACTCTTCGGAAGGATTTGTGCAGGCAAAAGATGATCAAATTTACACTATATTCTTCTGTCTACTACCAAAAATTATAATTACATTTTCTCAACGCTGAAGTCAGTTATCCATTTATTTAACTGTATTTACAAAATAAATAAAAATGTGGTTAAAGAAATCAATTCCCATTCAATTATTTTAGGGGTGAGTTTGATTTTAATGGGAACAATATTTGTGTTAATAAATTCTGGATATCTTGGTTTGAAACCAGTACATTATAAAAAAGAAAAAAATATAATGTAACGGCTACATCATTAGGGAAGTGAAAATAATTAAATTTCATCGTGGCGTTGAGGAGCGGAACGATGTGATATAATACTTAAAAGCCGTGAAAGTATTATCGATATTGCTTATATTTATAACAAATTTACTTTGAGCCTCGGTCAATTGATAATTTGAAACTTGAGTTTTTAAAAATAATTTTATTTCAAATTAATACAAGCACTGGTAATTAATACAAACAATTACGTAAATCTAAAGGATTTAACGTGTAACCGATTCTATCTTATGAATGACCGTAGCATGGATGTTATGATCTTACCGTAACTATCTTATGACTAAATGCTCGTTCTTGCTGTCGCCTCTTTTATAAATTAATTATGCTGATCATAGCAGAAACGTTATTGTGTCTTATTTTGAATGCATGTTCGGCAAAACTAGCTATAAAATTGTAGCGAAATGAGTAAAATCGCATTAAATCAGAAACATTATATAGGGTGATTCAAAATTGGCGTCATTCCTTTTAAGGGGTGATAGAGGCTCCCTTGGGAAGTACGAGAAAAATATAGACATTTTTTTTCGAATTTTTCTAGAATATATTAACAGTTAAAGATCGAATTTCAATTTTGTTATTAACCATTATTTTGAAATTGTTCTATGTTTAATTGGTAGCATATTGGAATAATTAAGTATTCAAAAAGAAAAATTACCATCTTTGCTTCAAATTACTAAAATTTTTGATATCAAAAAAGTTCTCTTCTACAATTTTTTGATGAAAAGGCACAGCGGCATGGATGTTTTTTGTCATTAACAGATAGTTACACGTGGATAGCCCTTGTCAATAAAAACAATAATTTGTTAAACTGTGACTTACTTTGAATTTCTTTTCACGAATTTGCGGATATGCGATTAGTTCAAGGGAAATGCTGCAAACTACATAGCAGAAGCTGAAAGAACTCACGCCTACAAAGCGCGAGGAGAGTGGTTCCAGGGAGATAGTGGACGATAGATGTTCGGATTCCAGGCACAGAGGAACACGTATTGGACATAACCGAATCAGGGCCTTCCAGGGGCACTCAGAGCAAAATAACTGACACTTTCCCAAGCACCAAATAAATACCAAGGAAGCGCTACGTTCCTACCACCTTTGTACGATACACACAGCATAAGGAGATACAAATGGAGCAGGAGTTAATTAACTGAATACGAGAAGCTGCTTGATAAGAGTGGATAATAAGGAAATTACACAGGCACTAGCTGGTTTGGAGTTTACCATTCAAATGTTTGGTTTTGTATGGTTTGAGGGTTGATGTTATGAGAACAAGTTGACACTTCGTCAACAAATCTTGTTGACTTTTCCGTTTATCCTTGTCTATCTTATTGTCAGTCTGTATGATTCCATGGTTACCGGTGTCTTAAATAATTACGAAGCCACAGGTATTTGCGCAATGTTAATTAGGCAGATTACCTTGAAAAACATTGCTGCCGTATTTCTGATATGGTTTTTTAAAAATTTCTCAGTTTTTAATAACAATTAATTTATTTTACTATTTTTTCTGTACTCCTATAACAGCACCAGACAACACCTCCAGAGAAATGACGCTAATTTTGAATCACCCTGTATACGAACTTCATTTTATACTATAAAATATTCCAATTTACATTTGGATTGCTGTAAATAACAGTAGCAATGCAAAAATAATAAGAATTAGCAAATTTGCAAGAAAAACCAATAAAGCTGTTTAAAAGCTAGTTAAGTGCACGTTTCAAACTTAAATGTGTGATATTTTTACGTTACAATTTCTTATTCGTGACTTTAAGATCTTAGTACGTATGACACGAACTCTTTCAAGCAATATTCCATATTTTATACGGAACGATAAAGGCTAAGTTTTATAATGTCAAACAATAAAAAATGCATAATAATCACTCTCCAATTCACGTCTTGCTAGCGATTTGTGTAAAGGCTTTTATTGAGGTAAAAATATCGATATGAAATGTGCAAATCATGAAAGCGTTTGAAACATATGTTTAATAACTTGGACTAGGATACGAACGAAACAATATCCAGGACGTACAATGCAACTGTAAATTTGAGTGTCAGTGTCAGATATATATGTTAAAATATTCATGAATGGGCGAGCTGGAGAAAACATGTTTCCTACAGCTCAGGTTTCTAATAATTAATATTTTTTACTTATGAGAGCTGGTGGAAATTAGTTCTTTAATATGATTTTAGATTAGAACCGTGCAAATTTAAGTTTAATTTTTAATTTTTGATAATTAATTAGTTTAATTTTTAATAATGAATTTGATTATATTTTTAATAATGAATAAGTTAAGCGATATGCAATGCAAACGTATTTGAATCCGCCGTAGTTTCTGTTGACAATTTTTATGTTTTAGTTTGAATCAGTAAAAAACTATACGCGCTACTTTTAATCTAGTAATATTTTACTTATCGTATTAATATTATTAACGTTTTGTTTGACATATAACCATTGCCCGGTCAATATCGGAAACTAAACTGATTTTTATTCTTTTCGCAGATATGCATCTTTTTTATAACTATGTTTAAGCATTTTCAATGGCTATTTGAGATAAAATTGTGATTGTGTGTGTGATTTCTGGTAGCAGATCTGGATCTTTTTGGATTAGGATTCGGTATTAACTAATTCAAGATCTAGAACAACAAATCTCCAAGATAATTGCTTCGTTTGGCAACTGTAACTGTTTTCCACTCACGTAGAATATTTCTCCGTATATCTGTAATTTCTATTGGAACTTAATTGGATCATGTGCTGCGGATTACTCATATGGGCTTCCGCCGATCTTTTTTCATATTTCAATAATTAAACTGATTGACCGTATAACTAATGTGACCCAGTCACATGTCGGCATGGTGATCTAATACACATAATACGTTTTTTTAATTTAGTTTTCTATGCAAAATTGGAACAGCTAGACAAATCGATTCTTGAGACATAAGTTTTACAATATCTGAAGAAAACCAGTTTCCTCCAGATAAAGGAACCGGGTCTAAGTTAGTTCATAAATTGTGTTTTCTGTGACGTTTTCCTATGTTGTGTAACAAGAAAATAGATTTCGCTGCACCTAAAGAACAAAACACTCTCTGCATGGTAAACATAATTTACATATCAAATTGTTCCTGTGGTAATACTGCACTAGGATCTAGAATATAGGAATATGAAATTATGTGGTGACAATCTCTATGAAGCTGCGAACCTTTTAATCGATGTTGACACAAAAGCGAGTCAAGATTAAAACCGCGCTGTTCCTTCATGGTAAAATTAAGTGGCTATAACTTTATAGGACAATTTGGTATAGTTGACTTTGGTCTTAAAAATAATTTACGACTGGTGGCAAAACTAATTATTTGACAAACCGCGCTCTATCATTTCATAGCCGTGCATAAACTTGCGGACCATATAAACTGCAGTAATATGCCTGCCTATAAGGCAATATATTGGCCCAATTTAACCATGTGAAAATCTTGTTTATACAGCGCATGATAAATCATATCTAGCGAGAAATGAATCCCAAATCATTTGCATACCAAATTTACAGCTGGGTAATTTATAGGACCATAAAAATTCTTTACACGCATGTATTTCCGAAAATTAAAATTGATCTTTGGAAAAGCTTGAATTTCAATATAGGAGGTATAACAGTTTTAAAGGAAATTAACTATCAGAAAGTTAATATATAATAGAATATAGAATCATAAACTATTCGTTTTACATTATCTATTCATTATATTACAGACGCAGGATTAGAATATTAAATGTTGCATACTATAGTTAAACTAGCATTTTTTTAACAATTAAAAGTTTTTTTGCGCTTATCTATTTAGTTATTTAGGTTAGGTCGTTATATATCAGTTAGTTCATATGCAATTTCATATAGCGTTTGATATTGCTTACAGAAATATTTATATTTTCGAATATTATAAAGTGAAATAGTTGCTTGAGAAAATCCACTTGCCGACAGGAAAGCAGAATACTTTTTATTAAACAAATTTTTCCAAATTTTATTATTCACATTCTGGATAATAATTATTTCCGAATAAATTCAATTCAGTCATTATTATTTTCTGGAAAATTTGTGGTGTCGAAATTTGCATCTAACTGCATCAATGGCAGGGAATGGATTTAGCAACAATATTATTTGAGGCCGAAAACATTTTGAGGGAAATAGGTCAAATGAGACGAGATAATCTCCAGCGGCGGAACTTTCTATCAGTAAAATGATTAGTCAAAATCGCTTCAAATCTAGCTCTACTTACTTGCACGGTCTTGGACACGGTTAGCGTAGATTTGAACTTTGACTTTGCAATTGAGTTGAATTCATTAACATTGCATGCAGACCATTTCAGTTCCAAATGCCTTGAAGGTCTTTACATAGTCTATTAAAGTATTTAATCTATTTCCATATTAAAGGAGAATTTTGATGGAATTATATCTGTGAGTATGATATGAAGTTTTATTTAACATTTTCAACTAAAACTAGATACATTGTTATGTTATATATGCATTAGTTGCTCGTCACCTATTTATTGCATATTTTCCGAATGAGACTCACATCTATAATCTTAGTGCAACAATTTTCGGATTTATAAATTCGAATGTGATGTAAGTTGATGTATACTTGAATACTTTCAATTAACTTTCTACATGCATCCAGCCTGAACTGAACATTTAAATAGGTATTTCAGAGGGCTAATTAACCTGAAGCCAACTAAGTGCATAACTGTGAGGCCAACAATTAAATCACTACGGTCTACAGTTAACCTTTATTAACATTTCATTCCGAAATTAACTGGAGAGTTTGCGTACGAATTAGTTAACCAGGTTGGCTGGAATAGCCAAGATCTCAGCATCAAGGTATATAGAAAAGTTATTAATTAATTTCATACACAAAAGTAGCAACTGGATGATTAAATAATTAATGCCGTAGTATGAGATATGGAATGAGAATCAGTTCCCATTAGGTGTGTGTTAAACGGTTTTTTTCGGTACAACAACGTTACAACGTTACAGTTCCACATTAGTAATTGGTTCCAAACGTTACATGTTCCTATTTAATGATTAAGTTTAAAAAAATTCTTAACATGGGTTATAAGTAACTACTTTAAAAAGGAAAAATTGATAATAAACCAGTAATTTAAATAGACAAAAAAGTAAAAAACTCAATCATTTAAACAACTAAACAAATTTTCCGCTGACAAATGGCTATTGGATAGATTGTTCGACGGTGTCGCATAGGTTCTGTGCTGGTGTGAACCCCTTTTCCCGTTTTATGAGGGTTTCAAAATAACCTGTTAAATCGGCTACCTGAACTGTGATTCGAGGTTTGACGTTTGGAGCACTGTTAGCAGTGGTTACGTTAAATACCGACCAGCCTTAGTTCTCATGAAAGTTTCGTAAATATGAATTAAAGTTTGGGTGCAGATAAACAGATTGAATTTTGAATTTATGCAGCTATTAGGTATCTTTCACACTGCTCGTTTAGAGGCTTGTCTTGGTTAATGTTTGTTGTGTTTGTTAGTAAATGTCAGTTCATATTGATTTTAATTTTATGAATAATTTTGTTTTTGCTACACAATTAGAACGGATTCATTTTCTTCTTAACGAATCGGAAGCTGTTGCTTTGTGTTGAAAAAATAATAAATATTATGGTGTAGCTCGTCACATAAATTTATATACCAATGAACTGAAATGTGAAAATCTATCATGCATATCTGCCTTGCGTTTTTTTGCACACAAATTCATTATGGCTCATTTTATCGCAGTAGATAAAATATATCAATTGCCATGGTAGTAAAAATGTAAGTTTTACACGGTTGACAACACCATTCAGTCATTCAGTTCTAGCAGGTTGATCACGCAAGATTTTAAAATGATAATTTGCAAACATTTAATTAGAAAATTCCACTTTACCTGCAGCTCAACATTGGCTCAAAAAATAAATTTCTTATATAGCTCACCGGGAACAGAATTCATATTTCGAAGGCGATACTTCTTTCTCATTTTGCAAACCATTATTCATGTCACATCAAGTTCATTATCTTTGAAGTTCATGATGAAACCGCATGCTTGCTTAGGGTTTATATAAGATGTAAGAGATAAATTAAGTGCGAGAAGATGCGAGCCGAATATATAGACGGATGCTGTTTATTTTCCAAGGCAAGATCTGTACAAAATTAAAATTGTTATTTTTCACAAAATAATCTTCCGGATTAGTCGAACATTTGCATCTGCTTGGATTAAACTTATCGCTACAAACCGGTAATTTTATTATGCGTGGTTACCTTAATGGGGGTTTGAAAATTTAATTGATTCATGAGATTAACGATATACGGAGATGAAGTGTTTAAGAATTTGTACCATCACTTAGCAATTAGTGCAGCCATAATTAATAGTTATTAGGGCGTCCTGGATTGAGTGGTGCTACTGTGCTTCTTTTTCTTTGTCTTAGTTTGCTAATATATTTTTTAATTCAATAAGTAGGGTGATCTACATAGAATGCATAATTATAGCAAGAATTAAATTGATCCATATCATAAAGTGCATGGGACAATAATAATAAAGTCATACAAATAATACAGTTTTTAAGACACGAAGTTTCCCTACATACTTTATAAGAAAAAATTGAGGATAGCTCGTGGTGCAGTGTAAAGATTATTTTATATTTTTCACGTGTGTGTATAATAGTAGTTTAGTAATAATATAAACACGTTATTTACCTTCGGAAGATGAATATGAAGGAACAAGGCAAAAAAATAATACCATTGACCAATAAAGATAGAAGTGTCTATCTATCGGGACAGCATCGAAGGTAATTTAAATGCCCGACAAACTTTCAATATCTTTAACTCTAAATCACGAGAAGATTATTAATAAGGTTTGCTAATGAATAAATAACTTGAAGTGTGCATAGTTGGCTGAAGCGGTTGGGTTAAGATGTTTAAATATTTGAGAGCAGTCTAAGTCGATGCTCCACGCTCTGATATATATTCAGCTGAGAAAGTAAAATAAAATTACTGAAAATGCTTTAATAATGGCTGTTGAATAATAATTATGTAAACTCAGTCACCGAATTAATGTATATCCATATAAATTATTAAAAATTACGTATTCCAATAAATATTTTGAGCCTGTTCAAAATTGGAAACGGTTTTTTCATTGCACTAAACAATCATTGCTGTGCATAACTAGATCATGGGTACTTTAATGCTAGTTGTTTATGAGGGCTTTTTTATTGAGATTGCCTTGTTATAAATAACTAATATTTCGAACTTATTTACAAAAACGTTACACTTATGAAATATATTTCAAATGTATGTCATAAATGCAATATTATTTTCGACGTACTCGAATATCAAACTGTTTACTAACAAAACTTAACCAGCTGAGCAGTAAAAATCTATGCTTTGTGATAGCACATTGTGAATTTACTTTTCACTTTAATGCCCTCACGAGAATTAAATTAGTATAGCAAATTTTAAACATTATAAAGTTACTCAACTTCCAATAATCTACATAACCAAAACTTTGAGAGATTAAAGTATACTAGACAGCTTTTCGAGTTCACTAGTGCTAAACTTTTTCGTTTTGCATTTGTAAATCAGGAAATATTGAAATGTTGGAACAAAGTTCTGCAGAATTTATAAAAGCATAATAAATCTATTTAGTATATTAAATCGACGGTAAACAAAGGAGTCTGTGCTCCTAAAGTCTGAAGGAAAAAAGTTCTTTCTTCGTTATTCTGAAATCAAGTTCTTTAAAATTGTAGGTGTTTAACTAAGCAATTTTACATAGTTTTTGAACTTTATTTTGTTTATTATAAAAATGTAATTCAGTTTTCAGTCATTAGTATGTAATATCTGAAGCGTTAAGATGGTATTCCTAGGAAGTTATTTTTAAATGGAGTAAAAGCTGGCCCCATTTTTTTAAATTATTGTTAAGTTCTGTTTCTAAGCCATCAGTTATCCGAAAGTGGCAATAATAGCGTCATGGTGGAAATATTAACATGAGAAGTAAGTTTTCGCAGACTCAACAATTTGCGAGTTAAATTTACCCAATTCAATTAAATTGGGTAAATATCTCCAATATGTAATGACATTTAAAAACTTTCCCAAAATTTAATTTTCTCTATAGATTATTTGAAACTTATAACATTTTAATGATTGATGGATTAGATTAGAGGGACTCGCCAGGATTGATGAGCGCCTGGGGAGATCCGAAATAATTTGGAGATTTACTTTTTAGATCCATTTTGTAATCCTGTTCCAAGTAAATTTCCTTAAAACCATTTCGGAGCTCATCTGGAACATCGCTATTTTATTGTATGCATATAATTGTTCCACGTTTGGTCTATTACTTTGATATGTTGCCGGTTGCCACCTCATAAAACTTTCAGTTTTGTAGCTGCTTAAAATTATTAGAGTTGTCTCATTCTCATCACAGGATTAAAATGTGGTGCCGGTATTATTGCGTCAGAAATGTGTCAAACTTAAATTGTATTCCTGTGCTGAATTACCGTAGGTACGTTTCACGTTACTTCAGTCTAACTTCGTGCAGATTCGAGGCAGTTAACTATTGTCTTGCTCACAGCTTATAATAATTAGCTAAGTAGCTGAGACTGGAATAATGTGAGACATATAACTTTGAGAAATGTAATTGTCGAAACTTGTTAAGAGTAAATATTTTGTTACATTTTTCATGTCAAATTCATTGCATCTTGTCCATCAGCTCCAGCTGGATCAAACAATAAATTTTCTCTTCAACACCACCCTTAGAAACCTTGTGAAAATGATTTGGATATTAATCTTAGCCGGTTGTAGAATCTCTCATGGGTATTGTTTTTCTATGAAACTTTTGATATCCTCTGATAACAGTATATGGTGTTAGCGCCAATAAACTACCTGTAAGTTTGGCGGTTATACATTAACTAAAAGGCACCTGCCTTAGAGCTCGAGTTGAGAGCTCAATACACATTGTATATTTACTTAAACTGAGTAAATCGAGGCATCCCCAGGATATTGTTGTGTAAGATAAATGGAGCGAAAAGCGCGTTTTTATTTGTGTCAGGCTTGGAGCTTTTGGTAATCACAATGCAAAATCCCTAAGTAATCCCTACTCATAATACAATTTGGTAAGAGAGTATCAGAAGGAAAAAAATCCGCAGATATACATATTTGACACGAGAAGGGATGGGTGAAATATTTCCGAAAGCATTCCCTGGATAAGGATGACGTGACAGATAAATTGAGAGGAAAACGTAAACTAATGACAAAGAAAATAGTATTTTATGGAACGATATGGATCGCGTTTTAGGAAAGTTTAAGTCGCTAAAACGAAATCGTTTGAAATGTTACAAAAGGAGCATGTAAACTTTTATTGCCGGTCGTAAATTTTAAGCAGATAGAAGGTGAATCTAAGTGCCCTAATGGTACATCTCCTTGTCTTATTCTGGGCCCTATCCACGAAAATCTTTCATTTCAACATTTTTGTTAGCCGTAAATTATTAGTACAAAAGCCATTCCAGACAGTACTGAATCGAACCTCTTTTTATTGCACCGCAAATAAATAGTTTTCACGTACGAATATAAGACTGAATAACTGCAACTATTTTCAATTCTCGTCATATTAAAACTATGTATGATGACTGGCAACTATCGCTATTATTTGCAGTTTCCTTAATTTTCGGAGTTTTGGGAGTCTAATTTTTATAAACTCATTTTTCATTGCATATAACCATAACTATAGCAATGTTTTTGATTTAAAGTTAGTGTTATGTTATTAAGTGGCTTGGAATATTCCCGTTTTTACATTACACTTCATCCATGTTCTATATGACGAATGAAGCACATTTATCATAATTTTATTTCATTATATCAGCAAGTGGTTGGTCGAGCGTCGGTGATACAATTAATTCCTTACACTTTATTTCTGTCCGTTTTCCAGAATAGCCTATGTTATTTTATTGATAATACCAACTCTCTCACCTGTTTTCAATTGATGCTATGAATTACTGCTTTTACCTTCATTAACTTTGTTATTCCTGTTTTATATGATATTATATTAAAACTGTACCTGTACGCTACGGCCGAGAACAAATTAAATTAAAGCCATGAACAAATATTATTCGCTTTTTAAATTAAAATTCCTGGAAAACTCTTGAAAACTTTATCTAACCCCATTGTCCTGGATGAACCGAAATATTAAACCTTCGAATTACTCCCCATGTTTGAATGATTAAAGCTCAAACTCATTCGACGTAATGGTCAAATGTAGAAAGTTTTTAATGCGATATATTCTGTGGGTTTTAAACATGACACTAATGCGTTGAGCGTGGCATAAATCCTACAAGGAGGCATTAGTTATTTGCATTTATTTTATCCAGGATAAACGTGACAAATAGACTACTAGCGGCTCTTAATTTCGAGGATGTTTGAATACGTTATCTTTAAGCTAATTTCATGGTTCACGGTAATTAATATTTACTAGAAATGAACGACAAAATAAGAGGTCTTTCTGGAACGTGTTATATATATCAGGAATAATGGAACTTTCGTGTAAGCATAAAGCAGGAAAAAACTAATTAAATAGGCCATTGAGGATCCAAAGGACCTTGATAAAAAGCACATAAAAGGTGGAAGCTCTGAATATTTTCGGTAGTTTGCAATATTACGTGGCCTTTGATACGTGACACCAGGTGAAAGTACGTGTCGAGCTTATACTGAAAAACATTCCGTAACAGTCGTTTCCAGCTTAGACAAGATTTAGACGTTTAGAATTGTATGCTAGAGGACTTTTATCTTTAAAAACATTATTCACTCTCGTTCTATTCATTTTCTCGTAACTCTGCACTTCATTATGTTAAACGCATAAGAGAAAAACGAGCTAATAACAAACCATTTTTCTTTCTTTCCTTTTTCCACTCTATACACGGCTTATTGTCTCTGGCTGAAAATTTAACCGGTTTTCCTCTCAAAGACTTTCCCTCAAGCAGAAAATATCCCTAAGATTTATTGGAAATAGTCACCTACGGAGTACAAAATTGCATGCCTTTTTAACCGCCTATGAAGAATGTTATAGACCAAGGTTCTTGGCGATTTGAGCGATCGATGCTAGGATGTAAAGATTTTCTTGAAAAGTTTAGGACTCACTAGAAACATGATCTAATTTTTCAAGGAAGGAATGCTGGATTTTAGACTTACTATTATTCGCTTAGGATGTAGACTTGTATAGAATTATAGCTGCAAATAGCTATAAAGGTATAAAGTATTTTTTATCTGAAAACGCCTCATGGTTGTGGTTCAAGAATGAAGATTATATTTAACAAATGTCTTTAATTACTTATATCCAACCCAATGCACTAAAACAGGTTTTTTTTTAAATCATCTAATTTATCAATTTGGCAATATTATTTTATTCCAAATCAAATTCATTCCTGGGTTTCGGTGATTTATTGTCTCTATTTATCAATCAAAATACGTTTCGGTATATTTTTCCACCATCATCAGTTTTTATGTGTGGCGTTGTTGCTGCCTTAAGCCTTGGCATGCATTTGGAGTATTAATTTTGTCCATTATCCTCGACATTAATAAAATAATAATTTAATCTTATTTATTTATGTCGCCTTTCATTCACTGTAATTGGCTCAGCAAAGAAAACTAAACAAATATCTGTGTTTTCGACTAATTTCACCTCATGCATCATGCATAACGTGTCGCTAACTAATATTTAATGTTTTTTTAAATAACTGTTTACTTCTTTTTTCTTTTGCTTCCTAGCTCCGGAAATTCGAATTTATTGGAAAAAGGCCGCGTCTGGACCAGGAAAAAGAGTTGAAATGGCAAGGATAGCAATTTTTCATTGGTGAGTAGATCTATTTGTCTTCTTCTGCTTCGGGGCAGTTATTGCAATTTTATTTTGGTGTAGTTTGGATATTCTGGTTTTACCCAAAGCTTTTAAGCAAAATTAAATGAAATCTAAATCATTTAAATTTTTCCTTTATAACTTAGAACGTACTTGCTATGTAGCTTCTCGACGAAATTGCATATTGCAATTGCACATATACATATTTTATTTGAAACTGATATTGAAGCGTAAACTGATTTCACTCAAAAATGTTAAAACACTACTTAGACGATCCTACTTCTTATCTCTATGCTTTGTAAATTAAATATTTTTTAGCAACTGATCTACAGTACATAATATATAGCATTAGAAATCCCTGCAAACGGTCAATTCTAAAACATTCGTAATGGACTATTACATTTTGAGGAATGGAATAGCTCCAAACATAGTAGAGTTTTTTCAGTAGTTGTACTGATATATATGCTACTAATATTATATAGATAAGACGACTTCACTAGAATTACTGAGTCTTGTAAAATGATATTTTTTATGAGTTTGAATATGCTATTAAACTCTGCGAGCATGAATGCATTTACAAACATTTCCTTTTCATTAATTAAGAACATAGGTACTATGATGCACTATCAAATATTGTTTTTTTCCGTTAGTGTGAGCTGTTATGGTTAAATTCAAATAACTGGTTTTGATGTTAATGACGATATTAAAATTTGTGAGTTGGAATTGATCAAATTAATTTTAGTTGACGAATTACGCATAATTAAATTCCGTTCCGTCGGTCCCAAAAGCAAAGTCATCCGTAATAAAATCTTATTTTCACTTTCACTTTGACACGGAAAAAAATTGCTTCCCATTAATTAAACAGGGTATTTTGATTGTTGTGCCGATTTTTACTACTGTACCATTAATCATTTAGGCATATGGATCCGTTATTTCTACACACTATTAGAAGAATTAGTTGTAATTTAGGATTACTTTCAAGTTTAACAATCACCTTATCCACCGGATAGTTTCAGCTTAATTGCTTTAATTGAAGGTGCTAATTGGCTAAATAAATTTCAGTTGACCTAATTGACCATACTTCTATTACGTTTCCTAGAAAACTCAATCCTTCCTAATATGAAAAGTTGGTCAACGGAAGGGGGACGAATGGCGCTTGATCTCTAAAAGCGCAGTAAAACTTACGGCCCTTGAATGCTCCAAACTGCTTTCCAACTATGGTAGAAAATGTCAATTCTTTAGAACTTATAGTTCAATATGGTGAATTTTGAAGAGAAAACGTACCAAAGTTGTTTAGAACATGTCAGCTTTACGAAACCGTTGATTAAAGGAGAACTAAACCAGCTTTAAAATTCTTCAATTTATATCCTAATTTTTTTTTATAAATGACCATTTTCTCAATAGCTTTCAAAAGATTACTTGTACTTTAGGCCTGAAAGGTAGGGGCATCGAATTCACCAGAGATCTGAGATAAATTTGATAAATAGGAAACCAAAAAGGATCTGAATAAAAGCAATCCTTACTCAATACTAGTTCCAAATCAACAATTAACCCTTAGTGAAGTAAATCTGTCAGGCAAATTTCGGCGAAAATTCGAGAACGATTCCGCTAAGGTTTTTCAAGTAGTTTAACCCTATTTTCGAAACCCTTCTGTCAGTTTTAAAGTACGGTTAGTCGTATTAATAATTTTGTGGGGTAATAAGGGCACCATAAATCAGCGTCATCAAGTCCTAAGGTAATTAAATATGCATATATCTCTTACATTTATGGAAATATTCGTGCTAAATGGATAATCTTCTCAAAGACTGTGTGAAAGGTTTCCGCGGTGAAATAGGGATCCCTTTAAACAACCCTAGCACTAATTGCGTTAAAATCTTAGGGTATCTTACACTTTAAACATTTGCTCGGAATAAGTGGAATTTCAGTTCGACGTGTCTTGATTTTTGGTTTATTATTACATTGTTTTCGCATCGTTTCTTCAACCGAAAATGGATCATCATTTTGCCTCGCAGTACACAGCATAATTAGATCGTTTGGGGTTTGCCATTTGGAATAATTTGCTTGGAATCAGCTTGAGGCATAAGGATTTAACGTCAGCATTAAACATATTAACCAGCTCTAATATTGCATTAATTCTGACCACAAGTTCCAACATGAAAAGCGATAGAATGTTCAATTAACACAACAAACACAAGACTATAAAATGCTAAAATGGGATATACTTAGTAACCTGTAGCCCTAACAAAGGCCTAAAATTCGTTTTGGAAATATTTACATTTTACAACCTTCAATTAAAAGGCGTTGTTTTAAAAAGGATGTGTGACACTTAACCAAACTGAAATATATTTAGATATAAAATTTTTATTTGATTAGTGATTTAAAATAAATAATATAGTTAACAATTAAAGTATTGGGAATTTTGAAGCTGCCACTCTTTTACTACTTGATGCAAGTCGCCGAAAATAATTATTTTACTTTATTCAAACGTAGAATACCTGTTTTATGTTGTTGCAATTCCGAGCACGTTGGAAAGTTAGGCACAGGTGAATAACAGAATTTTTAAAAAAGCATCTAGGGGAATGTTTTTAGATAGAAATCCTAGAAACTAGTTTTGATTATTTTCAGGAGCATTGGAATTAACTAAAACAAATATTCAACTCTATAATTTAATACAAATCCGGCAGATTGATTAAGCTTTGAAATGTAGATAGCATGTAATTAGTTAATAGGGCGAAAATACAGCATATTTTGTATCCAGTTTCAGTTTCAATAAAAATAATTAACTCATTTCATAGGCAATTTAATTAATACCAAGGCCCAACTTGCTAGTTAAAGTCATTCTTTAATATTAATTTGGAATCACCTTTGATAGAGTATATTTACGAATTTCACAACGTGACTAACTAACTTTGATGATTGATGGACGGAACTGATGATTTCGAGCACCTCTTATGTGCGTATTCAAACGAAAGGTGTTAAGAGGCCTATTATCAGTAAGCGGGTTAACATTCTTAGTGGTCACCGCCTTTGATCTCGACTGCTTAATTACTTAGTAACTGATTATTTGCCCTTGTAAAAGTACTTATTTTCAAACATAAAATCTTCACAGTATAGCCAAAGCGTTTTAGGTGCTAACTGGTTCGAAGATTTTGATACTCAATATAATAAAACGGATTTCCTCAGTGGAAATATCTAATTGCGCGGAGCATTACGAATGCTTAGAGTGTGCCTGAAAGGCAGGAAATAACTCTTCTTTTTGATTTGATTGACAACAATTTGATGAGATGTGTTCAACATGTCCCGAAAAATGTACTCCTCCATTTCCTTAATATCAGGTTCTGTTGGAAAAAGCGTAAATCCAATTTTTAAGCATATGGAGTAAAACTAATAATTACTCCATGGTACACTTTCTCAAATCTTCATTTGTGAAATTAGGTTTTATTTGGTGATTTTATCTGTTGCAGCACCAATCCTGACAATTGGAGTGCTTCAAGAATAATTCGAATTAATTATACGCTATTGTCGAATGTTGTATGGAAGTATGTTCCTTTGTATTTAAGAATCAAGAAATTAACATGAATGTAAATCATACCCATGAGACTAGAGCTAGAAAAGATAAAAAGTTGAAGATTCCAAATAGTTATACAGGTTTAAATTTACGATTTATCAATTACTTGGCACCAAAGATCTTGAACATTTTACCATTAGAAATGAAATCTACAATAATTTGGAAAAATGTACACTGCTATTTTGACCAAAACGGTAAGAAGAAAATATAAATACTTAGGTAGCATATATACCAAAAATCTAGATTAATGAGTGATAAGCACGTACTGCTGTGACACTCGTTTTTATGTCTGCTTGTTCAATGTTATACAGGGTGTATTAAATAATGTCTTTTTCTGAGAAATAAATATTATTATTATTATTATCATTATTATTATTATTATTATTATTATCATTATTATTATTATTATTATTATTATTATCATTATTATTATTATCATTATTATTATTGTTATTATTATTATTATTACTATTTTCATAGCACCGGCTATATAAAAATTGTGTTAGCTTTAAAAGCTAATGAAATAATAATGTTTCATTTAAAGTTGATTTAATTTAATTAAATTTGTGACACAGTTTTCGAGCAATTGAGTATAGAAATCAGAATGGAACATTCAGAATTTAAATCGGAAACATCAGTTTATGGTAAAACCATTGAGAAAATTTGAAATAATTTCATTTTGTGTCAAAAATACACGTGGAATGCAAATTATTACCTTGCTTTGCAACAACAATTTTAACTGAAAATTGCATACTATGTGGGATAATAGAACAATAATCTTTGTGCTGAAATAGAGGCATGATTTTCCCGTTGTTTTCCTGTTTTTGTTTCAAAATATTGTTTTCATATACTAATTAAAGCTTCGGAGCACACACAACGCCGCTTGGGTAGCAGCAGGCTGACAATAATTGAAATATATATTTAATTCATATAAGTTAATCTTTTTAACTCGTTTAACAATTGCTGTCAAACTAATAGAAACTAATTCAATATAAATTGTATCGCATCCTCAGAAGAATGAGTAATACATTATTTCTGCAGCTGACATGCGAATGCTGATATTATGAACTATTTGTATGTCGCGACAGCTTATTTAACACTTTGCAGCCGGTTGCCAATGGCAAATCGGAACTAGAAGTTATCTTAACTTCATTGGCATAAAACACTTCCTATGATAATTTGAACCGACTCCCTCCGCGAAGTTTAAACTGCTTTAATGTGGGATAGTATTAACTCAAAAATAACGATATGCGTAACGATACCACACCGCTTTGTTCGACCTGATGCAATCTATAGAAAACCAGAAAGAAGATAAAAAGTTGATTATTGGAATGCTGTTAGATTTATGATTGTTTGGATCGAAACTAACTTTTTCTTAAAGTTGGAAAAGTACGGGCTGAGGGGAAATCGAAAAAGCTGGATAGCATCATACCTGGATGGTCGAAGGAAAGTATTGCAGGTCACAAAAGATAAGAAGTATTTATCGACAACCTTAAGAACTAGTGTAGGAATTGCATAGGAAAGCATTCTATGCCGGTTTTGTTCATAGTTTTAATAAGTGAGATTCCCTCACTGAGTAACTCGCCGCACAGACAAATAATGAATTATGCGAATACCACGACTCTAATTATTCGTGGCAAAGAAATTGCAAATGTCATAAGAAATGCACAGGACTTTGTTAGCTCGGTTAATAATTGGTTTGTAAATTTGGTAAATATTACTTTTCAGAACAAAACAAGCAGCAATACACAGACCGGAACATATCGAATTAACTAACATAATAGTCTAATTTTCGGAAAATGTCCAATTATTGGGAATCTGCCTAAACGAGCACACACAAATAAATAAATTAAACTCCGCTAGTTATTGTATACGCTATAGACATGTATTGTCGGTAAATACATGTCTGGAGACTATTTGAGAGTAGCATACTTTGCCAATTTTGAGTGGCCTTGGAATATGGTATTATGTGTGGGGCAGTAGTAATAACTAATAGTAGTAGGATAATAAGGATGAAAAATATATTCCCGGTTCAAAAAGAAACCATACCATTGATTAAAAAGATGGGTCATTTGCAGAGCTATAGGTCGGTGCTTAGATCGCTGAGATTTTTGACAGTATTTGACACATTTTACAGATGCATAAAATTGTATAACACAAAAGGAAGTAAAACATTACCTAATAGAACTATAGCCTTACAACTTGAAAGAATACCCTCAAGACCTTAAACCTATAATTATTGTCAATGACCTAAATCATTTTGGTGTAATGAACGTCGTGTCGCAATTGTCTATTGCTAAATTTGTGACTCTGTTTTATTTATGTAAACTCATATTTGAAATAAAGAGCATTATTATTATTATTATTAAATAATTTTTATTATCATAATCATAAGGATAAGAAAAACGTGTTAACAGTTTTCCATTTCCGCTGTTCCTCGGTTTCGATGAATAATAATCGTTTACTGTCTCAAACATATATTATTTAATATTACAATTCATCAATATTAAATAAAAGTCTGCACCGTTGATTCAAGTGTGAAACAGAAATGTTTCATCATTTACAAATTATCCCCAAGCTTTCAAGTCTATTGGCATTGGAATAGTTGCTTCATATTGGGTCAGATGTAAATTGAAATGCCAAATATTTGCATATAATAAATTATATGAATATAGGGACGAAGGTTATAAAATATGCGAGCAACGTCGGCTCAGATACGCAGGGGTAGAAAATATAACGAAATAATAATTTTAGGACGGTTGAGAAATTTTAATTTTAGGTTCGAAAAGTTTGATGTAAAAGTTGCTGTATCAGAAGGGCGTATTTCACTTCACGGTAACACTATTTTCAAATATATAGTGAACGTTGGGTTTATTGGGTATCTAGGCAAGTTGATGGACAATTTGTTTAGTCAATTCGTTTAATCCGTTCTAGATACGCCTGTGTCTTTAAATAATGTTGTCGCTGCCTTGGAACGAAACCAGTTTTCTTTAAACGTCATCATGTTGAATTAACTTTGTTTCAAAGATTGTGCAATCGCTAAGTAATCGTAGCTAGAGCACTCACTCCAGCTCAAATATACTAAAGTGCATAAGGAGAGGATTCAAGCGAAAACGTTTAAATTATTCTTTTATTCCTTTGCATTTTCTTATCAGCGTCATTTTTTAAAGTACCTTCAGCATTCCCCATATAATTTAATTCAGTTTCCTAAAGTTAAAGATTTATTATTTGTCATCAAGCAGCTAACATAATGCCATATTTATTATAACAGAATGCTGATAAAATAAGGAAAAAGTTTCTTAATTGACAAAGACCGACAAGGTTTTATTTATTTAATTAATTAGATATATTTCAATTAGGGCCGCTGTTCAAATATGAGCTTTAATTGGCAACATTTATATACTTTTCTGCAATTTGCAGTTTGTTAACTAATTTGAAATTCGACCTGCACCATTATAATAAAGCAACCTTTTGAACAAAAAAATGTTTTGAATCTGAAAATTGGACGGAAACCCTTTTCTAATTTCGGACTTAAAACCAAGTAAATATTTGTCTTACCGAGTAAATATAATCTTTGCACAAAAATAGGCAGATGCGGTCCTTAGAAAACCCAATTAACAAAGGGATGATTGTATTTTATTATTATCAAAACAACTATATTGTGTGTATTCAGAAGAAGCCATTGTTTCAGTTACGTAATAACATATTAAAAATTAACTTTTAGCTAATCTCGCTCATTATGATGCCTTTTCCTGAAAAGAAAAATATATGTGTTTAGTACAATTTGAGTTACTGAATAAACCTACATTTCAAACGCTTATGCTTGCTTTATGTTTGCAAAAAATTTCATGATGTACGAATTCTATTGTAGTTTACTACAATGGCTTCTTTCGACCTTTTAAATTGCTTCCATCGGTTAGCTGCATAGGACAATCCAGTTATTAATATTTTAGAAATGTAAATTTTCAAAATGTAAATCTAATACCAGTACTAGTACTAATACATTTAACTAGACAAATTTGAATCTAAGGGAATTATTCAAGTACCTCTACTTCGCCTTTCATTTGCAAAAGTAGTGAACGAACATGGTAATTCGGGTGTTCTTTTTTAGCTCATATTTGATTCTGTATGGTACGAAAGGTCTCATATTGCACTGTTGGAAACTAATTACGAAACATTAGTTACCGGGAAGTTAAATGATGTTTGTTAAGATTAATCACTAGGGTCAAGATTACAAAGCAATTAGTCCTCGGCCAAAGGGCTACAAGGTATTATCCCAATTAGCAGGTAACCAACGATATGTTTTGAAATAATTAAAGCAATTGAGGTATTAATTGTATATTGCAATTATGACAGGCTTTCCTTGTAAATCTGTAAACTTTTCCTAGAAATAAGTGTGAACGAATTATGATGATAAACTAAAGTCTACAGATTTTTGTCTTTTGTTTCTTGAATAAAACCCGTGGAGATTAGAATATCAATATATTTTTGGAGTAAATTCGGTATTCCTTTACTGTTTCTGGTTCTCGTATTACATAATTTAAAAATGAAAAAATTACTTTAGAGAAATCATAGTTAGGTCGTTTTAATTAATTTCAGATATATGATCAAACTTCGGCGGATCTATTTTGGGCTCAAGAGGGCGAAATTAGCATA
This sequence comes from Dendroctonus ponderosae, assembly GCF_020466585.1. Classification (NCBI taxonomy): domain Eukaryota; kingdom Metazoa; phylum Arthropoda; class Insecta; order Coleoptera; family Curculionidae; genus Dendroctonus; species Dendroctonus ponderosae. The sequence goes on along the minus strand of NW_026017110.1, from coordinate 52,077,513 downwards.
TTCGTTAAATTATATCTGGGGCACCAAGAAATGTAAAGCAGCCGCGGATCATTTGAACAGCCCATTGTAAAATTTCTGTACTAATGAGAAAAAATCTCACTTACATGAGCACCAATGCTATAGTCCATTCCGCGTACACGAATTTCCGTTGGGAACTCTTCAATTAAGCCGTTTCGACGGTTTGTTTTATCTGTATTTAACTTTCTATGTGTATTGCGTATGGACTTCGTATAACAAAACGTGACCAAGAATATATCTGATTGTAACGAAACTAGAATTTATTGCTTTGCGGAATGTAAGTGGACTTGAGTTTGAATAATGAGGCTATGAGTGTTTGTATTGAGTTTTAATTCTCCCATTCATTCAGATGATGATTAAATAGATGTTGTATTGATAATTATTGATGAATTTATTTTTAGAAATTGGAAAATGTGTTTCATTATCTAAAACTGTTAATTTTCAACCTGCATAACCTCACTTTGTTTAATTTTCTATTTATTCTTATTCTGTTGCTTGTGACCGTTTTTCACTTTGTATAATACATAACTGACAAATATGACAAATCGCTTAAGCGTAACATACTGCAATTCTCACTTTTAAGCCTTTTTCCAAACGACAGTCTAATCGAAGAAAAATACGTACTAAATTTACCTCCTGCTGAACGAGAAACTGATCTTTGAATAAAGATTGAACCAATTCGGTAAGTTTAAAACCGACTAAACGTAGAAATGTGCAAGATCTCAAGTTTTAGGAGACAATTTATCTCGGCGTAATAACTTCTTAACAGAGCAGCCATGACACCAGAATGTTCCTTTGGGTCCTCACCGATGTGCTCTGATTGCGCTAGCAGCTATTTTCCTAACACTGGCGACACAGGTTTCGTAACTTTAAATATATGCATCCGTGCAAATAATACTACTTTATATACTTTAAAGCTTTTAAAGTGCAGAGATCTAGTTGCCGGTAGGAGTTTAAACGTTTCGCGAAGCGATATTTTACCTAGAATTTTTTAAATAAAAAGATTAAACGATATTAAAAGTTTGTGCTATTTGTACATTATTTTTGAAGTGCAAAATTTCATCAGCAATCAACGAAAAATCATCATCAGAAGTACTCTTCTGGCGTAGCGAATTTATATAAACTTTCAGCGTAATCATGTTTTGATGGATTGATTAAAACTTGAAAAGAATTTGATGTTTTTAATTTTAGCAACATAAAGTAATTAGTAAATACATATTTTCCAGATCGTTTTAAAATATCTCCAATTGGTCTAACGATTGAGAAGAACGTAAATTTAAAATTGGGCCTGTTCGGAAATTGTATATAACAACGAAATAAATTGCATAGCCCACATCTACTAATTGGTTATATTTTTCATGCAAACAGTGATTATACAAAATTCGGCATCCAATAGTGCTGAGTTGTTTGTTGATTATAGTTCTATATTATTTGTTGAGTCATTGAAATATCTGCCCGCTTTTTCGCATTGTGACTTGCGGTATGCTGATTAATTCTGCTGAACTTCATACACATAGTAAATAAATCTGGCGGCGTAATATTTCCTTCAGTATTTTCCAACTTATTAAATCTGATTTTAAAATAAGGCCAACAGTTCTTAGTTGGGCCGTCTAGTGATGACATCTAATTAAGAAAATACCTTCAAGCCCTATACTTCCTTACGGACTAGTTGCTTTGTAATATTGACCCTTGTAATTAATCTTAGCAAACAAAACTAAGCTTCGCTTTAATTATTGTTAGAAACTTCGTAAACATGTTTATGTGTGGCTGAGAAAAGGCGATTGATCAAGATTACATTAAAGCATTCCCTATTTTAACACCTTAATTTTACCAACAATCGTCTATATATTTGAACAAGACGCATGGCGCTCACGCCTTTTTGAATCCTGCAAAGTTTTCAGCTTACAACAGGCACATATTCTATTCCAGTTATGCATAAATACTTGAAATAAATAAAAGTGACGTCACAAATTTGTTGAAAGTGTTACATAATAGGGAAAGTCCATTTTTAATTGAAGCTGGTTAATATATTAGGAGAGTTACGCCCAGCGTTATCATTCCTCATTTTAGTTTACCAAGTGATTTTCTTTTCACCGAAAGGATTTATACAGCGTAATTTATTTAACCAGTTGACAGCATGAAAGGAAAAATTACTGCCTTGTGGCTAGTTCAAAGAATATTTCCAGCCCATTATGTTTTAGTCTAATATTTTCATAAAATTGACAGCATACATTTACGGAATAAACTGTTTTATTTGTATTAAACGCTTTACGCGTTATGACAAAGTAAACATATGTTATGTTTCATGTGGTCATACTTGATGATATATGTAACAGCAATATTATTTTATTTTCTACCGAAATAACCAGTAAGTTGAGGAAAATTATGATGGAGCAAGATGTATTCCACATATCGCAGGGTAATAAATAGCTTCCCCTGGAGTCCCTCAATGCCGAGTTATTTCACATTCATATAGTTAAACAATAAATATACATATCTGAGGTAATAAGCGTTTCCACTGAGGCATTGGTGTAAATAAAAATATCCGATTAAGTTAAATAGCCAATTTATGCGTATAAATAAGTCATCTATACAGGGTCGCTTTTATTCTACATGGAAATGGTGAAGTATTCCTTAAAGTGAAGTAGCGAGAATAAAACGATTAATACATATTATGTTTTCTGACAAATCAATATTTGATTTAAAGATACACC
>NW_026017110.1:52049372-52074731 GCF_020466585.1 Dendroctonus ponderosae | reverse complement strand
CACCTAAACCGGTATAACTGTAGATATTGGTAGAGCCAAAATGCACATTGAACGGAGCAAGTCCATACTCAACGGCCACAAAAAATCAACGTTTGGTGTGGAATTATTGGAGGGCACGTAACACTGTCATATTTTATAAAGGGAAATTTGAGATTTCAGTAGTATTTAAATTTGCTACTTTTACGAGAATCCATTGTACCAGAGCTGAGGCGATTATTTGCGAATAATAATAATACTAATTTACCTGCAGACCAAATATGGCTGCAACAAGAGAGATCGTCTCTGTTGGACGCGAAGTACGAGCATGAACCATTTCCTGAGAAATGGATTGGACGCAAGGGGACTATTGAACAGCCAGCCCATTTTCCGTATTTGACAGCATTTGACGTTTTTCTGTGGGGTCATTTTCAAAATGTAGTATTGCCGGTATTCTTCTGACTGTACTTCTAAATTCTTAGAAAATATTGTTTGTTCACTGACTTCGTTACTGTCAAAAGGTAAACGACGCACACTTTAAACAGTTTATAAAATAAAATTTCAATTTAATCAAGGTACGATATCTTATTTATTAATTCCGTGTCTTCTTCTTTTGCTGTTTGAGCAAAATTTAAAATAATCGATCAAATAATTGAGTGAATTGCATCAAAAATAATGTTAACAACTATAAATCTTCAAGTAAGCAAATTTGAACATGTAGTGTGTTATACGATTTTTGTTTAGAATGTCGAGAATAATTCAGTTATTGACTAACACACAGCAATGTTGCATTGCAGGTAATTTTTTTATTAATTATTTTTTTCCTGCTCTCTTTGTTTACTATGTTCACTTTAATAAAAACATACTTAGGGTGAATTTTCGTATGGGATTTGGCGGAACATTATAATGTGAGTTGTAATATTTAAATTTAAATACGAACTTTTAATTTTACTTTGGCCCTATTTTCTGAAATAAAATAAGTAAAGTATAATACATCTGAATTAAAGGTTTTTATAGAACTTTCTATATGTTGAAAATTCTGTGGAAGCCAGTGCAATATGCGCCTGACTGGTCATAAAACAGGACATAAATGGCTTTGAACTTGTCGCATTCGTGACCAATGTTCAAAATCCTTGTAATACCTTTACTGTACATCCCTTTAATAAGCCAAATTACGACCTTTTTGCAAACGCAAAGTTAAACGTATTTTCAGTTGAAAAGTCACGCGCTGAAGCAGTCTTTCGGAAACAGCTTTGTATTCACAATGCCTGTAGAAAATTGAGATCCGTAACGTTTACCAGACATTCGAAAAGTTAAAACTCCAATTGTATTTAGAATATTTCTTCATGATTAGGCGGCTTGTTCGTAATACTACCTGATAGTATGCTTTTGCGTTTGGTGCAATTTAACCGCCTAAAAATGCCTTACAAATTATAACTTAATTAACTGGATATATACGGTTAAGCAAAACCGTGCCTGGAAAGTTACAATCCTGAATTCGGGTCACTTACCTCTACTAAATTGGTCGAAGTTCTTGATGACAGTCTCAGCCTTCTTGCGCGCTTTAAAGAACCACTCGGAAGAATTGCTCATATAATTGTACTCTACAGCAAGATCTTTAACCAAAATCTGTCCTTCGGGAAGCCGATAAGCGTAAGGGCAAAACAACAAATAGTCTTTATATTGATGTTGATCGTAGCAGTTACCAGCAGCAAAAATTACATCGTCGAATTCAACCATAGAAAACACAGACGCGTACAATAAATATTCAGAGTCAACTACTTTGGGGTCAGCATATTTCCAAAGACGGGTAAGCATGTTGGCTTTATTTACAGCAACATCGGCTTCAACACGGAATCTTTCTTGAGCATAACGATCAACGACTCCTTCTCGAAGAGTTAAATTAGTCCCAGCAGTGCAGTTGTCTCCTAACAAATGTTGAGATTCGACTATTCGCAGGAAATGCGATACAATATCTACATCTCCATTTGCCATTCGGCTGTTATTTTCAGGTCTTTTTCGTATTTCCTCCATATAAGTTTCGGCGGGCGTTTTATTTGATTCGCGCTCATATTTAACATCTGTGAGATTAGTTTGCGAACTGTCTAAACTATCACCCAGGAACAGAAATGATTTATCATACGTATTCTCATAATTTATAGCAACATTTGTATTTACAGTAATATTTATTATATCAAATTCGGCATGGCGAGAAGTGCTTTCAGCTGCTGGCAACTTAACAAGGACGTCTTCTCCAATAGTCGTAACTGTCACATTGTCTTCAAAAACTGCGGTCTTTTCGGTAATAAATTCTTTAGTTTTTTTGTCAGTATTTTTGTGATTCCGATTTCCATTCCGGCGATGCCTGATTAAGCGCGATCGCCTATGGCGAATCTCAAATTCCTCTCTTATAAACTCCGCGGCGAGCAAGTTAATAAGCAACAAGATCGGTCCCAGCTTTAATTTCATTTTCGTACTTCTTAAGCTTTTGTTACATATTAGCAAACTTTAAACGCAAACGATAATTTTGTTGCAAGTTGCAAAGTTTCATACTTCGAAACTTTTGAATTTCGCGCAAAGTGGTGACAGCCCGAGAGCTGCTCCTGTCGACCGACTAGGTGTTTGGCGAGTTTAAAACTAAGCGATGGCAAATATGTGGCGGCAAGAGCTCTAAAATACAAGAAGGGATGTTCAGGCGCGTTTTGAACCCAACAAGATAACGCGGCGGCGCAAAATTCAGTTCATCCTATACATTTACCAGATAATTCTATAGAAATCATCAATTTTTAATTGCAGTTCACTGAATATTAAGATTGAGTAACTAACTTTCTCATTATTTTGTTCCATCAAGAACAAGTTTAGAATTCGACATAATTGGGTGGAGTATGACGCACATTTTATTATTATTGTTAATCGAATTCCGGTCTACGTTCATTTAACATAATTTCTTTGACGTTTCCTTATGCTTTACTTGAACAGTATGTCGATGCAGCTTAAAAACTATTAATTTGGTTGAAAGTCCTCAAGTAAATTCCAAAATGAACTCACACAAATATTTGCCGAGATAAACTGAGAAAAGTGCTTAAACTAGTTCTCTTCAGTACATATACCGAATAACCCTACATTTATCCTTATTATAAAATTGTTTTAGTTGGTTAGTGCATGATAACTATACAATAACTAAAACACACACGTATAACTTCTTGTCAGCTCCGATTCAATTAATATTTCCGAAACTGCTAGTTCAATATTAGCCTTGACTTGAATTTTTCTATTACTGTTCTTGCCTCGGGTTAAACAAAATTAGTACTTTCAGAAAATGGCAGAAAAAAAGTAATATTTAAATTTTACTCTTCACTGCAACCACTGTCAGGTTTTAAAGTCCAAAATTTCCCAAAAAGAAATGTAGGGAGAATTTAACGATCCCACTACAGTGAAAAATTCCTATTTTAAATTCCCCAACTTATTAATTGTTTCTTAAAATACATAGCGTTAATGTTAGTGTTTTTTTTCTGATTCGGAGTAAATAAACAATTGTGAATTGTTGTCTGACAACGAAAGTTAAATACTTATGGCTTTCTAAACTTTGTCTTTCTTTGGTCTTTGGCAAAAGGTTTCTGTCAATTCGTTTGAATACATTAAGTAATACCGCCTTTTCTCTGCGCCAGCGGTTTTTGCTGCACTATTCCATGACTTGATGACAGATTGCACTTTTAGTCCACTCAAAAATAGTCTTGACTTGCTGTCCAATTTTGTTCCTTGAAATCGTGTTATTTGTGATGACATTTCGTTGTTTTCAGCGCAAAGTCATAATAATTTGGTAATTCGTGTGTAGCATTCACTTAATTCAATCAAGTTTTTAACACCACCATAAGTAAACCGACTTTTAGAGTTAAAAAATGAACTTTTCGTTTGAAAATTATAATTCAAGTAGCAAATGAAGCACAAAAGGCGTCTGGAACTTCATATATCTGACTGCATACTGCATTGAATAACGCCTTCTATTTGCACATATCTTTTCCTAGACAAGTACCATTCGCCTAATTCGGCAAATAAGTGAACACAATCCCAAGTCTCATTTGATGCGGAATTTTGAATCAACTGAATCGACTTTGAATTCGAAAAATATTATTCCAACTGATAGACATTATATCTGTCGCAGATGTATGCGAAATGTTGGAAAAATGCACGACGTAGTGTGAGCGTCGTTACTTCCGGCTTTCGCATAGATTTTAATTAAAATAATAACATTGGAAATTTTATGCGCACAAGATTGCGAATTGTTTTATGTTAATATGTTCATCTTAAAGGTGGTAACTTAAATAATGAAAACATATATTTGCTTTAATTACAATAACACTTCTTAAAACAACCAATTTTTCGTATTTTACTACTGTATTAATTATGCGAATAATTATAGCACTAATCGTTGCAGCTCTAATGTCAATTTGCTTTTACTAATAGAGCACAATTTGAAGCACTTTACGGATGAATTGTTATATAGCGTTGGTGAGTTTCGAGATAAACAAAGGCAATTGCATTTCCGAAGTACCAGCTTAATATTTAAGCCACGTCTATTAGATAAAAGCTCTATTGAGATAAGAGGTAAATCATTATAAAGTTTGACATTTTGCGATTTATTGGATATTTTGCCCGACCAACGTTTTATCATAAATAAGCAGTTAATCATTTCAATTAAGCATTATTGTATAAATTATTTGCATTTGATGGTAAACAAGAAACGATTTATTCAATTTATTTTTAGTTATTTTTCTGAACGCACAACATTTGAAGTGTTAATTTTCCCCCATTTGGTTAAATTTGTTCAAAACGTTGTACTCGCAAATTATTTAGTATGAGTGCATTCAATGTTTTTGATATAGATTTTTGTATATCAGAACCGTTGCATAAATAGATGAACTTTACGGGCGGGGGGGTAGTTGAAATTTTTAGTCTCTTTCAATCCTTGAGCGGATTCGAAAACGGAATCTTTATCTCTAACTTCCCTCGTATACATTTTTTTACTGGTTTGAATACTCGTGGAATATTTCATAAACTATTTAGGAATTGACTTGAAAAAGCAAAGTTTTATATAGGCGTACTCAGCCGAACATCCTGGTTTGTTTTAAAATTAAAACGGTAATAAGAAATTCTGTTAGATGATTTTTCCTACTTGAATAAGATGTAGATTAAGCAGCTTTTAAAAGCAAGTTCTTTGTTGATTAAATTATAGTCTCTTTTACTAATTTAATGTTTTATGGACGGCAAATTTAGTAGTCGTTTTTGAAGGCATTTCTTTATTAACTAGAAATCTGCTCAAAAATATGCAATTATTTTGTATGGAAATGGTTTTTACAGTAATATCGTGTACTGTGCGTTGGGACCAGCAAATACGTACTTAGCATTAATCATTAATCACTTGACCTAAATAATTAACTTAGATATTAGTTTTTCTCAGAAAAATCATTCATGCTAATTAGCTCAGTGCTGCCATTTCCATCTAAAAGTCAACCAAACTTATTTCCTTGTTGCTTCTTATAGATTAAAACTCAATTAAATTGGTCGCATAAACTGCTACTTTGCTTTCTTCTGTATCCCTAAAACTTAAATTAACCCACTTCAGAAATACTCTGCCACGCAGTTAATATTGAGCTGACAGTATATAATGGCCTTTTGTACAGCTTAAATTAAGGTTGGTAGCGGAAGAGACGTGTATGCGGTTAGATTATAGGCAAATTAATTCGGATTAGAATTCATTAAACTGATGAAGTTCTCAAGTGATGAGAAGATTTAAAACAATTTATAATTGGTACTGTCGACGACTTTTCCATGTGGTTCTGCACAGCAGCATTTAAAAATGATAATTTTAGAATTGCAGAAAAATTGAGAAGTAATGCACTTGTTAATTTTCTATTCGGTGTTCGTAATTTATAGTTGTTCTCACGTTCATAATTTACCAAATTGCAACTGTTTTTCTTACTATCTAAAATAGGACAGTGTTACGCTCCAAGTGATTAGTTCGTAATATTCTATACTTCTTAAAATTGGCGTCATTTCTCTGGAGGTGTTGTGGGGGGGGTACTTTGGAAGGACAGGAAAAATAGTTTAAAAAGTTAATTGTTATTAATGACTGAGATATTTGCAAAAAAATAGATCACAAGGAGGACAACACTCTTTTTCAAAGTAATATGCCTAATTAACATTACGTAAGTACCTGTTGCGTCTTAATTATTAAATATTGTAGTAACCATGGGTAAACACAAAACAAAGAAAGTGAAACTACAATTAAATATTTTGAGGTTAGGATAACGTTGTCACTTTGCAGAGAGAGCTGTCAACCTTTTTGGGGCAAATGAGTGATATACATAAATTCGTCACAGCTGTCATCAGAAACCTCCTGCTAATCAATATTGATCAAATAAAATATAATTAGCTTTTTAATCACAACCGATGTTCGAAGTTCTGCCCGTTTAACTCCAAACGTGTTTGTGTCGCAATCACTTTATCGTCCACTCTTGGTAGCAGTCTGGTATCACATTTTGAGCAGCTTCTCGTATTCGGTCAATTAACTTCTGCTCAATTTGTACCGGTGTTGGGAAGATCAAAAATTTAATGTGTTCTAGTGTCCTGCGTATCTTACACACATGGTAGGAATGTATCCCTTCCTCACGGGCGTTATCGGGACAACTAACGGATGCCTGAAAAGGTGGTCCTGCTACAATTATCTCCAATACGTGTTCCTCTATCGCTGGACCCCGAGCATCTCAAGATCGTCCATTATCTGCGTCAATTCCTGGAGCCAATCGTCCATTGCCTCTAGCTCTTTGCTGCTGTGCGTTACTGTGGCGTTTTCCCATAACTAATCACATATTCGCAAATTCGATGTTGGTCTACATTTTGTGAAAGGAGCTTCAAAGTAAGGCAGAGTTTGACAAATCCTTGTTATTATTGGCAAAAGCTATCTACTTGTAACTATCTATTATCTATATGATAAAAACATCATTGCCGCTTTGACTATTCAACAAAATTCAAAACTAAAAATTGTGTAAGACTATTTTTTTAATATAAAAATGTTCGTATTTCGCAAAAGTCGTAATTTTTCTTTTCGAATGGTTAAATATTCCAATAGGCTACCAATCAAAGATGGGACCATTTCAAAATAATGCTTAATAACAAAGTTGAAATTCGATCTTTAGGTGTTAATATTTTCTGGAAATATTGGAAAAAACATTTTTCATATTTTTTTCGTACTCTCTAAGTGAGGCATCACGCCAATTTTGAATCACCGTGTATCTATATTTCAATTATATGTTCCATTGATTTTTGGTATTTTACAAATGCCTTATGGGTAAGAAAATAGGATCACATATTTAAGACCAATGTTTCATAAAATAAAACTGGGTTTTAAAAATCGTCTGAACTTTAACTGCAGCAAAATTAATATTGACAATAATATAAAATTGAAATGTTCTCCTACTTGAAAAGATTACTACATGCAAGTACATGAAGTACTACATGCAAATAATTTTGAAACTATTTTAGCTGAAATAAGAAAAATTATTTATATTACCCCGGGTATTTATCTGGTTGTTTGCCAGTTAATGGTCATATAAAATCCGTACCATAAAAAGTGTTTTCGCCATTAATGTCGCTAATAAAAGCTCTCAATATGTTGCAAACTTTTTGGCTCGCATTCAATAGTTTTCCAGATCCTCTTCGATTTTATGACTCTTTCCCATGATTTTCCTTCTGTTTCCAACACTTTATGGCTATTAGTTTTAGCGAGATGATTGAAAACGCTTATACAGTCCATATTGCTGCGCCAAGTTAGTAGATTTTTGGAAATTTAAAAATATTTTTAACTGGGGCAATCGTCTTGCATTAATACCTGTTAATGCGTAATTAACAGACATTAACACCCAGCTCTGCATTGATTCAAAAACTTTATTTGCGGGTACTTTACCGGGATGTTTTGCTGGGAACTAATTAAATGAACTCATTTGGAATTAGTAACTACGAAATTTGTCTAATAGACTTTGTTTGCAAATATAAACAGAATTATCTTCAAAGGATACGAAAATCGTAGAATTTGAAGCCATAGGTGCATTTATTTCTTTATTACATATCAAAATATTTAATCTAAATCAATGAAATGCCTACTGCCATCATTATGGTAAGTGGAACTTTGTAGGAGAATGCTACAGCGTTAGTCAGAACCGAATGGAATATTGACTTTATTCAAAAATCAATGTGCCTAACTTGCACAGCTTTCCTAAAGAGGGCATATTATGAATTGCGTTCAACGATCGGTAACAAATCTTTACAGAATTTATTGAGCTTCGCGAAATGTACTTTTCAACGTACTGACTTGACTACACAAATTAGGAATAAGGATTCGCAGAAATCTACAAGCCCTGGCTGCTGTAAAATCGATATATTGATATATTTCATTTTGTAAATGAATGGAACGTTTATTACCTAAATATGGAGTCATTGTGTTCAACTGCCAATTAAACTGTATTACAGTTTCAGCGACTATGTAATTGAAAATAATTGCCTTGATGGGCAGTAAGGATTTTTAAAGGAATTAAGTTTTCCTGCAATAAAACATAATGCATGATTATGTTTACGTAATTTCATGGGTAAAGATTCAGTACCACACATTAGTTTATACAAATACTTTATTGAATTATTGTCATTAACGTACAATTTTATTCATTGAGGTAAAGATAATGATATATTATAATATTATGCTTTCGACAATATACATCAATTTGGTACATAACAAATGTAATAACAGGTATTTATTTTATAGCTACTCTAGATAAACATTTTATGATTGTAGATACTTAGATTAATTATCCTAGATGCCTACAGTTTAATTAATAAAACAAAAACAATTCAACTTAACTGCATTTCCCATATATTCAGAGCTACGTTGCGTTTGCGCAATTTATTTTACTTTCCAAAATGCATTATTGTAATATGCATAACATTTCTTATCTCCTATCAAGTTTCATTCAATTTTAACAATTGAATTTCGATTGTTAAATCGAACGAAACTTCATTTGTGTGTACCGTCATAGTACCATTATTACAAAGGCTGTTGGTAATTGTGAGTCTAAAAAATAGAGCTTGAATATTTCAATCTGAAATGTTGGCACATAAAAATTTTACATGAAACTTAATCGGTATACACAGGTATAAGTACGTCTATAATACTGTCAATACATTCGAAGATCATTATATTACTAGATCTTATGACTTATGGTACTGAAAATTAAATCTAAAAAATCACAAATACTGTATATAATGTTCTTGCGGAAGACATTTTACGATTTATAGCTACGTCTAATCTTTCCTATCAAATATAAACATTCAATGTGAATTTTAAAAAGTCTCTTTTTATGGGTATTTACTTCCTTGAGATCTTCTTATGTGGATATGCTGGTTAGTTTACTAAAAGAATTCCAATTTTTTAGTTTTTGAAATATGACAAGAACACTTACTAACTTCTAAAACTATTTAAAATTCACTTTGTAAATTTCGTTAGTTCAGAAGCTGATGATTTTCTTCAAAAAAAAAGAGAATATATAGTGTCTCTCTTTAATCATTCATATTAGGTTTTTATTATTTGTGTATATGTTATTGTCACCCTAATCTTAAATTAAATGATATTTAAACAGTTTTGCTTGATATAGTTCTGAGTATTTTATTGTCGTCTATATTGCCTAAAGCAACTAGTTTAACTTTTGGTTATTGTAAAATTTTCTTATAAGAAATGTATCGAGCCAGTTGTTCAAATTTATTTATTGTATAATGTATCGTTGTAAGGATTATTCAGAAAATTGCCATATTAGAATAATATAAGGGTTATTAGGACATACATGCAGAATTGATGTTTAAGGGATATTGATCTAGCACTTGATATGTACCTGCTGCTTATATCAAAATACTGAGAATTTTTTTTGGGTAGCTATTTGCAGCTTTGCTATAACACTTACTTTAGAAATTTTCTTTTTAATGTTCATTTTATCCAATTTGTGATATGTGCTGCTTCCAAAGCAATATGTTGGTTGTATTTCCTTAGTTGTCTTATATGCTGATCTTAATATTGGCTACTGACGACTATATTCTGAGCTATCTTTAACTATTTATTTGTTAAGCAACTCTTGATATGTGTTACTAACATGACAATATACTGAGTTAATATAATAATTCTACAATGTCATCGAGCCCACTACAGAAACATTGTTTTTGTTTATTGTCTATGGTCTAGGAATTCCAATACTTATTCTAAAAACTTATAAATCAAACAGTAACTTTTAACTGATCACAAATTAAATGCTGTTTAATGATAAAAAAAATATTATAAATTAGTTCAGATTACCCTGTATTGTTAATAAGGGAATAAGCCCCTTTAAAATTAATGGATAGGTAAATGGGCAGCTGCCGTGTCCCATCACTGTAAACCAGAAAATACTTTTACAACGAATTAGAATCATTTTTGTTTGATGGAGAGAGTTACCGCAATATCGTACAAAATACAAGATTTATATATTTTTCTTGAATGTAATGAATATTTTCAATATTCGCTGATTTTGCGAATGTAGTACAAAACTACTTCGAATTACGTGAAAAGTTATTGAATGAAAAGGATGCCAGTTTAGTTTACCGCTCATTTGTTTTACAGGGAGTAGTTTCATGAAGTATTTTTTATGCATGCTTAGGATTATGATAATAGTTGGATCTTATGGACTTGCACTGAATGAATGTTTTAAAATTTATTAATGAACATTTAGCGTTTATTTTAACTGCTCGAAATTAAAAATATTGGAGATTAGGGATACCATTCTTAGCATTTTCAGTAAGAAAAGCGATTTTAGTTCTTTAACACAGCTACCTTTTTTATATTTTTGGATAGTTCTCTACATATTTGACGTGTTACATGTAATAATAATATACACTATTCGTGGGGCTGAGTACGCAAAAACTCCCAAAACAAAAAGACACGTTATGCCAATAATGGAAAAAAACGTACTTATTCCAGCAATTAAAACATGTTAAAAGTGGGAACATTCTAGGTGAAACGCGGCCATTTAGTTTTCAAATAAATCAAATCCTGATAGTTGGACTACACATATACAGCATGAAGTTTTGTGTCGAGTTTCAAATTCAATAGTAGAATAATAATAGGAATAATTAAACTACGTCAATGACTTTCACATATTTAATCTTACATAATACGACGTTAGATGCAGGAAACGCTAAAAATATGGTGGTAAAACTCATCTGACAAATCAAAACTTCTTCGAGTATGCAGTTGCAAAATGAACGAAGACAGATTCCGATTCACAACTAGTGCAGCATTCAATGGAAATAAATGTCTGAAGCATTTGCACATACACAAAGGTGAAACGTAGTTGTGCCCTTTCTTCTGTAGGGTTTGTGAATACTTTTCTTCTACATATCCGTAGGATGTTTTCGCTTAGATATTTTTCATAGATTCTTGTACTCATGACTTGATAGACTTTGTATGTGTTACATTCAGTAATTTAACTTAATTTGTCCTGATAGTTTCAAGTAACTGTAAAATGCATCGTAGTGTTTTACTGAACTACTTCAGGCATCCGTTTCTTCAACTTCCAACAATATTTTCTATATACACTTACAAGTAATAATTTATGAACTATTGTCTAGAATCACCAGATGTGTTGAAATGCATCCAATAAAAATATATGTATATAAATTTGATAAAATCATTGCGCCATTTCGCTGCTGCAAAATGACCGAGGGAGTCTGGGTAGTGGTAGCAAGAACAGATATTGGTGTCGGTGACTTGATTTCAGGGAGAAATGGAGTTTCCGAGTCTTTTTCTTCTTTTTTGCTGTCAGACTCTTTTTTCCTTGCTTTTCCAGTCTTGGGTTTTGCCGTTTTTATTGCAGGTTTATGCGGTTTTGTCGCTACATATCTTGGCGTTGTGGTCGTTGTTGTTGTTTCAAGCGGTAAGTGAATTTCTGTAAAATGTTTATTCACGATTAATTGTTATTACAAAAGTTTCTAGGTGAGTTGTATGCACGTTTCCTTATTTAAGAACATTTGTTGTTTATCACAATCGGTTGACACAAAATATTATCACATAATTTTCCGATAATTTCATTGCCGTCAATTTCACTAGCCAAGCAAAATCATACACTTCATTCATTCAGGCAATGTCGGAAACTGCAAATCAGAAATTTACATATCACAATAATACATACATATTTTAGTCTTTAAGTCGGAAGCAAGTTTCTCATATTGGAGTTTTGGCTTTTCCATTATATATCGATAAAATGTAGAAATGTGTTAGTCTACCTTACCTTGTAATCTAACCGTTCCTTCCGCTTTACCTAAAGCGTTAGATGATGTACAAATATAACCACCAATATCCCGTCGTTCGATGTTCCGTATTCGTAAATTCATCTGTAAGGAATATTCGTTTTTCTGCAGCTCTTCCATTACGTATTTATCACTGGATATAATTTTTTCTCCTGAAAATAATTATCCATTTCAGCAACATTTTTCTAAATAAACATTTAACGAACTCGGATATTAGTCCCTTAAAACATATGCGTCTTGCCTTGAAAAAATCTAATATTTCATAATCACTTTTCATATCCAAGAAGTTGCAGCTGCAGCGAAGTAAAGCAATTTTTCATATATTGACACATAAAATCCTATTCGTTTAGTTATAGGAAACATTAGTTATCACTATTGACTTGAGTAGATTTGAAGAAATCACATTGAAATTTAGAATTTAAATTGTTTTCCTGCATATTTATCCGATTAGTGATGCACTACAAAATAGCACTTTTCAGCAATTTTTTTTACATACGATGTTATTTTTACTTCTGATTTTTTCCTAATTTACTATTAGTCAGATTCCGATTCTTGTAGTCCGACCAAGTTTATTTATTATATTGGCTCTATACACTGCGAAGAGATTGATAAGTTTTATTAATCCCTTTTATCAATTGAGTTTATTCGCAAAGCTCTGACTGTTTTCGTCCCCTTTTTGGTACATAATATGTGATTAAATAACAAGAAGAGATTTTTTTTTGTTTGTTGGTATTGCGTGAGACCCTTGGAGACCGTAGACCTATTTGTGTATATCTGGACAATATTGCAAAACTATCTATTATCCGTAGATGTGCCTCTAGAATTTCGCCGACTTAACACTTAAACTTAACTCTTAGCGAGCTCTCCAAATCAAAGCAATATTTTCGGGCAACAATAACTAGAAGCACAAGGTAAACGACAGACTGTTCACTAAAAGAATAATTCATTTATTGTTATAGCTTCAATGTCAAATTGAATTGCGAGCAGGGCGAACACTGATTGGAGCTAAATATTTTCAAGTGGAAATATAAATAGTATAGTTAACAAGTCCGCCCTAAGAGCGAAAAACACATTCAGTAATTTGAAATGTGGGTATCGGGCTGCTCTGGATAGCGTAATATATATGAGTTCGTGTCGGTTAAGCTCGACTCAAGGGAAAAGTGCTTACCGGTGTCCCGCATCCAATGGTTCATAGCTTTTGGGGATGCTTGAACCTCGCACTGCATTACTACGTCTCGGGCAATCGGCGAAGCCAGAAGTTGATTCGTAACGCTTATAAGGGGGTGGACTGAAATATTAAATAGGTTATTAGAGCCATAAAATTTATATGTGAGTCACTATAAAAAGGTTAAGCGACGGAAACACATATGGAAGAATAATTTAAGGGCTGTCATTTTTTGCCACTTTTGCACGAAATGGCCAATGGAAACCGTTTGCATCATACAGAATGTTCCAACTCAAGAGATATTAACTAAATTACTGTAAAACAAAAATTACATTTTGGCAATTTAAATTGGCACTAATCAGGCACAAAATAATATATTATTTGTTTTAACACAATCCTCTCCCCCGGTACTTGCTGCTTCTGTAAAATTCAATTAGCAGGCAATTTCTGACTTTTGAATCGAAAGTATCCATTAAATTATTATAGATTCCATAAGACACCTTGACTGACTACGAATGCACGAACGACTACGAATCTTGGGCTCAGATGAAGATGTAAATAAGTCATTGTCAATCTACTTAAATGGAGTGGCGCCTTTGACAGTACTTAGCGCATAGGTTCCATTTAATTTGTCTCTATCTAGACCAGAACTATCGATAATCTTACACACATTTTGTTACGTCCTCATTTTCAAAATTCCTGATGTTCCAAAAAAATGTTAGAATATCCTTATCAGAATAAATCATTTAGAATTTACTTAAAAACCGTGAAAAATGTTTCGATTTTTCTGCTAAAAAAGTACTGAACCTAGAAACTTGTTCTAGGCTGGTCTCAACATGCTAGATTTATGATTATTTGTAAACCGAAAATAAAGCGTGTTTATAAAATGTTCGCAACAGCAAAAAGTAGTGCAACTAGTACAGTTTAAACTTTAAAAAACAAGGACCATTTTTGTTAATATCTACTACTTCATTCACGGACTTCTTGTCTGCAAACTACCTTAACCATAAATACCATGAAGAAATGCTTTATTTTCTTCATGAAATGATTGTTTCACATCTGAGAAGCTCAAAGTAACTTTATCGATGAAGTTAAAAACCCTTTGTCAGTTTTAGTTGCCCAGTTTTCAACAGTTTTGCAGGGCGCTCCCTGTATGTATTTTTATCAAATACTCCAATTGAAAAAGTCGACTGTTATCGGTACGCATTACTGATAAATAATGCGAAAGTGTCTCTATTATGTTTCATAATTTTGTCCAAAAGTCTGATTTGTAACTGACTAGTAATCATAAAATATCAATTTATAGCAAAATAATATCGTGTTTCGGTAATAAAAAGCGAAACGACAAAGAATCGCCCTACTCCCCAGGTAATACTGTTCTACCTTAGAGCCAAACGGAAACTTATTTATTGACACTGATAAAGCTTTTATCGAAAATAAATAAAAACTGGTATATACGACTTAATTTTCCGCAACATTTACTCTTGCAATAACTTAGTGCTCCCAAAATGCCTTTACAACTTTTTGGTCGTATTCGTGTACATAAACCTATAGAAACATTTCATGATTTATATTATTTCCAAAACAAAAAAGAAATATGTAGTTGGACTTGCAAACAATTTTTTTAGAAATAGTAATATTTCCGTGTATCTAACGGCAGTTTCCAATTATTTCACTTTAAAAATGATTTATTTGTTTCCTCATATTCAGACAAGATTTTATAAATGACTCCAAATAGCTACTTTTGTAAGTATAACTATTTCTACCCTCTGAGAGGTTAATTGCCCTGACCCATTCACCTTCCATAGAAATTTATATAAGGTTCCGAGTTGTGGACATGTTTAACCGGCTGCTGAAAAATGCATCAAAAACGAATTGATAACTGTGTTAGGATATCAGAAAAAGTTGTGTAGTACTTACAATGCACGATGACCTCAAATCTCTTGCTGATTAATGGGGGAATACCATTTCTTGCAATGCAAAAATAGATTCCCATGTCTGTTCTTTGCACATTGGTCAGCGTAAGTACTTCGCCATCGAAGCTTTTAACAGCTGGAAAAAAATATTTTAGGCTACACGACAAATAAAATAATACCTACACTCACACATATTTTCATATTTATTAATATTTAAATATCAACTGCTATAGATTTCTCTGCATTTTTTCCTTTGAATACATTTAATTAAAATCGAAAAATAAATTTACGTGGGAACATTTTATGCTCAAAAATCGAATTATTTATTGATAATGAACAGATGCTATGTTATTGTTTAATAGAAATGAAAAATACATTTCCGAACGTTCCATAAATTAAATAAGAATAACTTTTTAAATGTAAATATCATTCAGTTGGACAGGGGAATATTTAATAATTGTAGATATGTGTATATTTCCGTTTAGAAATAATGTTAAAAAAAGAACGAAAAAAGTCGTTGAATCTGTGTGTTGATTATGCTAAAGCTTGAATTGGTAAGCGATAATGTTTGTATTGCTTTTGTGATATGCATTCTGCTATTTACACTTCATTAGTTTGCAATGCTTATTGGTTTTCTGGCATACGCATAAAAGTTGGCAAGGATCCCTTTTTCCATTAACCAGTGTTAATAGGCCTACGTTCTGAATTTCGAAAGGCAAAAAACGCAATATCGCCTGAGCTGAACTCATTAAAAAGTAAACAGTTCAAAAATGAAGTCTGTTATGGCGAGAATTGTAAGGCCTGAAATACTTAATTTTTCAGTAAACTTCCAGTGTAAACAAACCGAATAATTCTTCTGGAAAACGGGCTCTCGATTGGGCCTCTAGACGGCTTTCGCGACCACAACTCATTCAATTGGAAGAATAAAGACAAATGCTTAGTTGGGTTTCAAGTGCTGTTGGATATAAATGCCAGTCGCAATGCTTGTTCTATTTGATGAAACGTGCACCCTCGGGCTGCCGAACAATCATTTCTAATAACCTTTTGGACATAAAACTTTAGCGGGCGTACATTTTGCTAAAAATCGTCTTTTGCAACATTTAATACGCTTACGATCTTATATTTTAGGTTTACTACGCGTTCGCAGTTTTATACAAACGTTCTACTTAATTTAGTTTGCAATGGATGAAGTCTCTTACACTTGGCCTTTATTTTGAATCACCCAAATTGGTAAGCGATAAGTTGTTCGCAATTTTTGCTCCTGAATATCCTACTTAATTAAGAGGTAAAAGTAATTATTAGTAATTCTAGTCACTTGTATCATACATATCGTACCCTAAGTGAATATGATATAAATTAATTTTTTCGAAAGTTGGTCTTAAAGTGATCATGAAAAAAATGAAAATATCATGCACACAATATTTTAACATTTGGAGATATCTGGTGCATTTCAAAAGAAAAAATTAATTAAAATTTCTTATATCTTTGATTGGATTCATATTTTCAGGTGCATTTCAAAATCCAAATGCACCTGGATCACCTTTCTGTTCAGCCTGGGTAATAGACCATTTGAAATTTAAATGAGTAAGATTTGTCTGTCTGGCTTGTAAAATGTATTCTTTCCAGAAAATTATTGGGACGGATTTATTCTTTTTTGCAACCTGTTTGATTTAATCTATGGAACAGGCGAGACGGAACCATTCAATATTAAGCATCAATTTCTCAAGTAATAATTTAAAAGCAAATAATTCCTTGTTTCGGGAAATACTATTAGTTCAATTTTTGTCTTTCTTATTATTTATTCTCCGATAACGGAATCTCAAAAATTCCTTGATAGCAGAATTTTGCTTACCCTTTAAGATACTGTTAAATTAAACATGATACATTAAATTTTAGATCGCAAAAATTGAGCATTTTAATCAAAGAATGTCGTTAATTTATCAACAGAAACTCTTTGAGATTTTACCGTGAAAAATTCCTTTATTAAAATTCCTTCACAATTTAGATTCACTTTATCGTAAATATTAAATATTAAAATAAGATGTTTAAGACTGAAGTGAAATTTCTAGCCAACCAATAAACAAGCGTTTTCTTTAAATTAATACCGAAGTTGGTACGGATTTTCGATAGCAAGCAATACTAATAAAATAGGACTTGCATCGAACTGTTACCAAAATATTGCTTCGGCTTTGGATTTTAAACTAAAGTAAAATGTTATGGTATCGTGCTCTAACGACACCACTTTGCACTTACTCTCTTTTACTTTTATAGCGGTGGCACGTATATTTCTTTTGTAAGCTCATCTTATATCTTTACGAAGAGAGCATTGTTGTGAAAAAATGACAATTTATTGCTAAACTTCACTCACCCTTTTCTCTCCCTCCTTCATGCCTCAAGACAATGTTTTTCCCGTCCTCTCGCCTCCAGCTGACGGTAGGATCTGGTACTCCAACCGCTTTGCATTTTAAACGAATGATACCTCCTTCTATCGAAATTCCAGAACCTTCAGCAGATTCGTTGTCCGGCAAGATGTCCGGAGGAATTACTACATTTAGCACTCCCAACTGCAAAGAAATGGTTACTCTATTTTGAGATATAAAAATTCAATTCTAAAGTTTTACTTGTGATAACTAAATTGTCTCTAATTTAACAGCATAACTTACTTAAGAAGTTAAAAATTTTGGACAGCTTAAAATCATTTGATAATTTAAAAGAAGCTTAAATGCCTTTATAATTTAATAAAAAATAATTAACTTAGGATTGGAATGATGATGCTGTCGTTTGGGCCTCTATCTAAGTTTATTAAAATTAAATAAGCAGTAGGTTCCTTTGCAGGGTGGCATGTTGAACAATTTACTATTAATATAAAAAACTTTGGTAAAAGACAGAAACACGTTCGACAACCCTTCTTGAAGTTCTCTCGTTAGGGGGCCTTGACCCTTATATCTCAAATGGAAATAGGGGTCGAGAGGCATCTCGGTTGGAAGGTCTTTTGTTTCTCTTTGCGGTCATACAATCAATTTATATGCTATTTCGCATCAGCGCTTTTCAAATTATTTAATGAAGTATAATTTTTAAAAATTTAATAATTTCAATTTACTTGTTCAAGCACAGTGCTTCAAAATGAATAGCTTAAGAGCGCTTGCAGGAAAGTGAAAAATAGAGATCACTAGTTTGTTTGAGTTACTCACTAGTTACTACTAGTGTCACTAAATAAGGCCTAATAAAAGCAAAGCTAAAGCTGCTAAATTACTAAAAATAATTGTTTTTTAATGGTGATGTTTACAAATTTTCCTTTTTTTAAATAGTAATCTAGCCGAGAAAGGAAAGGTATAACATTCAAAAATGTTTGACTCGTATAAACTTTCAAATAAATAAAACTGATCATTTTCTAAACAGATTAAGATTTCAAGCTGCCTGTTCTCAAAATTATTTAAAACATCAAAACAATATCTTCCTTCTGTTGAAGCAAACTTTTTCGCTTTCACTTTAGACAGTTTCTAGGACAAGTAAAAAGTGAAACAAATGGAAATAAAGCACGTGAAAAAATTCTCCTGGAATTTCGTATTAAATCCAAAGCTTTACACAATACGCTTCACTCGTACCACAAAAATTAAGCCCATTCCCTAATTCCAACAAAAATGGTTTCGCAACAGAAATGTGTTTAAAATTCTATGGCATGAGTTTCATTAAATACATTAATTCATAATTAAATTTCTGCTCACAAGTTGAATCCTCGTTAGGTATAGTGCTCGTATGGTATAACTTTTCACTCTATATTAATGCTTTAAAATGGCTTGTTGTAGTTTTCTCTCAAAGTGTTTTATTGGGATTTTATTCAATGCTTCTCAACCTTAAGATTTATAGTAATTATCCAAATCATCGCTCTTTATTTTGCATATCTGGTTGTTTAATTTATACTTCAACAGTTTCAAAAACACTTCATACCTGGCTTCTCATTGGGTCGGTGTTAATCTGGCACATGTAAGTCCCTGCGTCACTCTTTTGTACATTATGTACCTTTAGTTTCCAGGTATTATGTCCATTGTGAGTAACCTCGAGTCGTGGATTTTGCGCCACCATATGTGTGTTAATGGCAAGAATTGCTTTCGAGTCGGACTTAATCCAAGCAACCTGAAATAAATGGATAAACGTGCACTACTGGCAGTTGCTGCAGAAGTTCACATATAAAACTAACATTCGCCCTCAATAGCATAAAAAATGTGGCAAACTGATGATATTTAAAGTTTATTTGCTGTTTAGGTTTTCAATAAAAAGTGCATGTACTAAGGATGGAAAGCGGAAATAAAGGGTAATTCAGACCATTCTGTGTTTAATCGGATATCCACCTATTCAGGTAAGTTAGAAGACATCCCTAATTTATCAAGACCATTACACACGGCCCTGTATATTATTAAATTTATATCCATCCCAGTGCGTAAGATATATCGTGGTAGATTTACTCGGAGAGAAGACAAGTGATTAACAGCACATGTGAACCAGACGTGCGGTAAAATATTTTGGTCTCCGGAGACCCAGAAACAATTCCGTTAAGTCTGTTTCATTAAATTTTAATAAATGATTTAATTAAAACTTTCCAGCTTTTAAAGCCGTTTTCAATTCTCACGAATGCTCTATAGGTTCACTCTCTTTATTCAAAGTAGTGCAGATGATGCAAAATTGTTTTTGTCGTTCAGTATAATTTTACCCACGCCGAATTAAATCTGAAATCCCAATTTTGACCATTTAGTTTCAACGATTAAATGATTACTTTTAAAAGACAGCTTGGATACGATGAACTATCATCCATGTGGATTCTATTAAACAAAGCTATAAACAAGTTCGATATACTTAAATGGATCTGGTTCAGCAAACGCCATGTTTGTTCATTTCTTAAACTTTATTTATAGACATGTTCGACAATTTCCGGAAAACTTGCTTGGGTAGTTGTTAGTTTTAACAATTCTGCTGTGTATATTCTTCTTTCTTCGAGGATTCCTTCCTTTTTGAAATTTATTTTTTCTCTATAGTTTTTATTGCATCTAGTCTTTTTGAGTCTTTTGAATCAGGCACCTTTAAACTGCAGTATTTTTGATAATGCGAATCTCTTCAAAATATTGCTACGCGGGTTTAGAACGTCTGTTTAAGTATCCCATTGAAATAGGTCTCTCCTCTACATATGTGGGTACAGAAATTATGGCCGATCTCACGCTGCATCTATTTTTCAGTTATCAATCAATGACGCTATCAAATAAGCCGATTATATTCGATACATTTTATGCATATTGTTCACGATTAGTGTTTCTTAATAATATGAAATTTTATAGCCGATCCTGAAAATAAATATCTAATATAATTCACATTGCGGCACCCTACACAGTGAAATAAAAGCGTGGAAAAACATTTTCCAGAGATCTTTTGACGGATTTCAGCGAAAGAAAGCGCATATAATAGGAATTGATTACCACGAATGGTCACAATTGGTTTTTCGCCTGATTTTATTTACAGGAAAGTTCGTTTGCAAGAACTGAAATCCAATAAGTGCTTGGTGCAGGCTGATTGGACATCTTTGTGTTACCTCCGGCAAACCCACAATGCAATCAACTCTATATATAGGTACTATCGATGATCTGAGCGGCATCTTTGATAAAATCATTTTATACTTTTCTTTTCCTACATTTCAGACGCGTGAGAAATTGAAGATATCGGGGTATATTGGAAAAATAACTTCGTCACAAAGACTTTATATTACGGTAAACCCGTTAGTTTTGGCCTCCAATCGAGAATTTTTCAAATAGTTCGACTTCAGCTGGGTAAGCTCGTATAGTTTCCATACAAATATTATACTACGTGGTTGCTGTTTACTCTTACAAAATTAAATGCTTTTGAATCATTGCAGTACCCAATAACAAATAGCATGTCATTATGTTGATTTATTGTTTAATAAGTTTAATTAAAAGCATTATATTTCAAGAGGGATGGATAATTATGTATAGGCCTCAAATTACCTGAAGGAGATAAAATATTTACCTTGTAACTCGACAAGTGGTTGACAACGCAAGTAAAGACGATATCCCTGCCTTGAGTGACTGTCTGATTCTCTAAGGCAGCCAGAAATTCTGGCTCGGGCTTTGGTATTTGACCTGTAACAAAGCAAAAAGATAACTGCAAAGGGTGTAGTTACAGGGGTTGCTTTTACCTCGCAATTTTAATTAAAATTACCCCGGATTGCTAGCATTTGCGTATCTGCGTCACATTATTGTTCAGCTTTGTAGTATTTATTTTTACAAAATCTTATCTTAGTTGCCAGTTAACTAAAATATTAAATCACTGTAAACATTATTTGCTATGTTTTCTTCGGCTGCTAGGAGCTAAGAAAGTTGTTTCAATAAAACAAAGCTTATTTTGGTTATTTTCAACCGATGTATTTATCGATGGCCATTCTTTGTAGCAGCCTTAAAGCATATTGAAAACAATTAAAATAACCTGAAAGTTCTTTGCGTAAAGCTTGATGCGCTCGACATTAATTCGTATTTGAAATGGTTTAGTTGGATCGGAATATTTTATAACTGCGTATTATTCTCGTCATAGGTTATTCCTTTTTCCAACTTTAAGTGAATTAAACGGACGCTACTATTCATAAATTTAGCGCTTTCTAAACGGAATATAATAACGGTAACTGAAAAGGCATCTGTTTACTTTCAATTAAATTTTTCCTTGGCTATAAATTTTCATTTGAAATGCAAGGAGTGTGTATTTAGCTGCATAAGAAAGCATTTTGCCTTAGCCCGCTTAAAATACTTAAACCTTATAATACAACCTCGTTTTGTTGCCAGCTTGCGAGCTGTATAAAAATATGCGGTCAACAATATATATATCCAACCAATTTCAATTCGTCGTTATTGTTCTAATCAACTGTTTCCATAAACCAGCATTGAATTTTTGAAACACTTATGATTTTCTTTATAGTTTTTAAAGATAAAAAATTCCAAACACTTCATATTCATATAATAATGTAAGCTCGCCCTACGTTGGAAACTTAGCTAACACTGCATTCTCGAAGAGGACATTGTCAGCTTCAGGGGATTACCTCAATTTAAAATGTTTTTGTATTAAAGTGTACTTTTGCGTCGTTTCTGTTTGAGCGTCTGATACATCTTCTGTCCGAGGTATAATATAGCAGCTATTTGGAAGTCACATAAAAGCTACAAGAAATTTTCCACTAAATCAGTAAACTCGAAACTGATTATTTAGAACGTAGTCGATATTTTACGAGCACATATTAGAAGAACGAAAAACCCTAAAATAGGTAGAAACCCGCACGGAAACAGGGCCTTTGTATAATAAAAAGCTGAGTTGAAAATTATTTTACTACTTAACATTACAGCAATGATATGGTTAAGTTACCTTCCGAGCGTTTTCTGTAATTGCTCACTGACAGCTAAATCTGAAAATTGTCCCATTCGTTAACATTCTATGCATATTCCCGCAATTTACTTGTGATGACAAATTTTTGTCTTCTCATCAACGGTTTATTTAAGTCGTACAGCATTGTCTCCGAAAGATAGTGTTGTACATACCAGCTGCAGAGTGTTATAGCGCTCAGCAATTTCGCCCTACCTAAATACCTAAACAGTTTGTTTTGTCCGGAGTTTTAGATAATGGAGGAATTTGTCGGACTCGCATTTAAATGTCCGCAGGCCGTCACCTGAATTCGAGTAAATATTTAATAAGCAACATTCCAATGTAAATCAGTCTCATTTTCAAGAGTGTGACATTTCGACTATTTAAATTCTTATGTTGGCCCAACTGCGATTCTGTATACAGAACACGTTCTTGCTCGCTTTCAGCAGATTATACCCTCAAATATCTTCAGTTCGCTTTACTTATCTGCTTCTAGTCTGTGCAGTTAGCGAGGATATACACTTATATACACTCAATTTTTATTAAAGGATTTCTCGGAATATTATTTTAGTTCTCTTGGTTATGGAATTTCATCTTGTTCGTCACTTAAGACCACAAGCACGTTTGGAATAAATTCCCAAGACATTATTTAAAATATTTCGTGGAGTAATATGTCAATCATTATTAATTACATAGCCTTTAAAGTAATATTTTTTATATATTTGCAAAATCTGAATATGCTATCAATATTTCCCCGTTACATAAATGAACAACTTTATAACTCAATTCATTAAAAGTAACTTTAAAAAAATTATTTAATCTTTTTTGAGAATCTCCTATATCATCAGAAATTGTCGAAGTTAAAGCTCAACCGGGTGCACGAGTTGGAAAAATAAAAAATATATTTGGTCTTACTACATGAAAATAGACAAGCAGTATATAATCTCCTTGAGCATACAGGCTGTTTTCTATCTCGGAATTAGCTCCGGAGGATTTATCTTTATAAACTATTTAAAGGGACTGTCATTTACTTTGCTGGTTAAACTCTTCGTTCTTTTTAAGTGAATCTCTAAATAACCTGGATATTTTGTAATTAAATTTGAATTGGCTAAGAAGAGTAAATAGAATATTCCTTTAGCACTTTGCTTTATCATAGTGAAAAATGTAAATAGATAATTAACTTCTTGAGGATGGTGCGATGCTTTTTTATGATATCAGTTCTGATTATTTAGCTTAATTAAGTGCTCATCATTTATTTTACTTTAGCTAATTATAGTTATAAACTCGTGGAAATTTTAGTCGAAACAAAATACTTTTAGTTTAATTTAATATATTTGCGGACAAGTTTGTTTTACACACACACACACACACACACACACACGTTAAAAATATAAAAAAAATAATAAATATAAAACACTTCAAAATTCCTAAGGGTAATTTTATGTATCAATATTTTAGCCTCTTATCAAAATCTATAGTGCTGAATATTTCAAACCTTCCCACTAGCTCTCAAACATGACATTTATCACTTAATAGATAATACACATATGGTACATGCATGTAAAGCGTTAGCCAGATTTCCTAAAGCAACTATGGAATCATACTATATTAACTTTGTGGTATCCTTTAAGTATGGCGCATATTTATATAGCAGTTTGCTTTTATTGTCAAACTCTTGCATTTGATCGTATTTTCTGCACTGGATGTTGGTTATATATTATGACTGTTACATTAGAAATCCAATATTGATAGACACTTGGATTGCATACTAATATCGATTTCATTTCGATGGTGCGGTTTGGGGAAGAATACTTGATATTTGAATATTCCACTTCACAATGTGAATATTGAACAATGTGTAGTTTTACGACTAAAATTTACGAATTCTAAGATGTTAATTGCCAATGGGAATTGGGCAATTGGAAAGTTGCCTATGTACCTACGAACTTCTTTTTTTGGAATAGAATTTCGAAATTTATTACATCTACAGAGAACGGTTAGTGTTATAGAGATATCTTGTGCAATTAGAACATTTTTCTTAACATAATACTATGTCGAATCTGCCTTAAATTGTTCCTGTTTGCCTCTGTGAGCCGCTCAGGTATATTACGCCGTACAAATATTAATTCTATATTACCGTGCAGGCGTAAATGCCAATAATGCAGCAAATTGCTGAAATACGTAGTAAATTGTGGTAATGCGAAGCAACCTTTAATTTAGTATATGCATTCTAACATTAAAGCGAACAACAGTAGAATTATATTTCGAGATACGGTAATGTGGTGAAAATGAAACCATCTTAAACTAAGCTATTTTTAAAGCCTACTTACTTTAGAATAAATCTGCTAAAAAAGTTTTATGTTTATGTGTAAACAAAAATCTCTGATGTTTCTTGATGTGGATGAAATTCATTAATGGATTTCATCCACGACTATTCTATATCAGACTTATTAAAAATGCGTCTAGTAAGTCTATGGATGATTATATCTCCGGAGAATGAGAGGGAATAATGACTATTTC
>NW_026017110.1:52018536-52049199 GCF_020466585.1 Dendroctonus ponderosae | reverse complement strand
AAAATCATGTAAAAATTTTATGGTCCGTTTTCATACAGGTCCCTGTATATCATATCACATTGCCGTTTTTTATTGAAAATGAATCATATATACAGGGTGATTCAAAATTAGCGTCATTCCTATTAAGGGGTAATAGGGCCTCACTTGGAGAGGGCGGGGGGAGAAAAATATTGAAAAAATTTTTGTATAAAATTTTAAGAAGATATTAACAGTTGAAAATCGAATTTCTACTTTGTTATTATGCATTATTTTAAAATTGTCCCATGTTTAATTGGTAGCATATTGGAATACTTGAGTATTCGAAAAGAACAATTACAATCTTTGCTTCATATTATGAAATTTTTTTATATTGAAAAAGTTCTGTTCTACAATTGTTTGATGAAAAGTCAAAGCCGCAGTTTTTTCTTATCAACAGATAATTACAGGTAGATAGCCTTTGTCAATAATAACAATACTTTGTCAAACTGTTACTTACTTTGAAGCTGATATTCGATTAGTTCTGGGGAAATACCACAGTAACATAGCAGAAGCTGTAACAACTGACGCCAACAAAGGGCTAGAGACAGTGGATATTGGCTCCAGGAAAATAGTGGACGACATGTTCGGGGTCCAGACACAGACGAACAAGAATTGGTACTCCAGGAATACCTAGAGCTTTACACAACAACGGACACTTTTCCAGGTACCAAATAAATACAGCTATGATACGCACAGTTCAAGGACATATTAAATCAATGGCTTACTGAACACCGGTACAGATTGAGCAGGCAGCAGGAGTTTATTAACCGCATACTACACGCTGCGCGAGAAGAGTGATTACACAGGCACTAAATTGTTTGCAGTTAAAGACTGAAATATTTATTTATTTGTGTAGTGCGCACATTAATTCTGGATTATGACATCAATGTTGACATTTCGAAAAAGTACGTTCCACATTTAACAAATGCTGTTGAATTTAACTTTTATCTTTATCTATCTTTTTGTTACTATGTATATTTCCATGGTTACCGGAATTTTTAATAATTACCAAGCAACAGGTTTTTACATAATGTTAATTAGGCAGATTACCTTGGAAAACATTGTTGCCATCCTTCTGATATTGATTTGCAAATATCTGTTTTTAAAAACAATTTTTTTACTATTTTTCCTGTACTCTAACAATTCCTACAAACAACATTTCCGGAGGAATTACTACAATGTTGAATGCGTGACTGAAAAAGTGCCCTCAAAAGCAACCTTTCAGATTGTCCCAATTTTTATTTAAAAAATTATGAACATCGCCCTCTGAATGTGACAAATTGACAATTGCTACTTGAACGATCAAGTTTTAAAAGTAGCGCAAAACTCGAGGAAAATTAAGCGTAAATGTTTTTAAATTTAAATCTTTCTAATCTTTTAAAATTAAGCGTTTCTCTTTCTCTCTTCCTTAAAGACAATCTTTCAACTTCTCCCAATTTTTATGAAATTTATGAAAATCGTTTTAAAAATTGGTGAAAACACGAGGAAAATTAAGGCTTAATCAACTTTTGTAGGATAATTGCATATTATTATTATTATTATTAGTGCAATATATAAAAAGAATCAAAATAACGACTAAAATAAAAATTATATAGATTTCCGCAAATGGAAACGAGAAACCGTCCAATATTTAAAATTGGCCATATCGAAACAAAATTGGTTGTAAGCTCGGGAACATAGTAAAAAAGTGCGCATTTTTAATAATTGTCGGATTCGTGATTGAAATATCGGGGTTTCAAAGCTTGGAAAGAAGATTTCTCTTCGCAATCAGTTCATCGATAGAACATTCACTATTAAAAGTTCCTTTTCTTACTAAGCCAAGCCACTTTAGTGTGGAAATCATATTTCCTTTATTTAGACCAAATTTATTATTTTTTCTGTCGCATAAGCTGGCCCGAGCTACTCAGCAAAATATAAAGCTCAATTAAACTTTCTCTCTCTCAAAATTTTCTCTGAGATTTATGAACTGAGCATAAATATATTGAAAAGCATCTGTCGCTTATCAAAGTTACCATCTCCAATCCACAGCAAAAAAGCACAATCAGGATCTTCCGATAAACGCCTATGGAATATTGGGGCGGCATTTAGGAAATTTGTATGCAGGGTAATTAAAAACTGGCGTGATTCTTCTGGGTGTGTTTTAGGAGCACAGAAAAAATAGTAAAAACAATTAACTGTTATTAAAACTGAGATATTGGCAAAAAGATACACCAGAAGGATGGCAACAATGCTTTTAAAAGTAATCTGCCTAATTAACATTACGTAAATACCTGTTGTTTTTTAAATATTGAAAACTGTAATAACTATGGGTAAACACAAAATAACGAAAGGGAAAGTCAAATGACATATTTTAAAGTGTAAGTTCTCACAGCTTCTCCTATGTTACTGTGGCATTTCCCCATAACTAATAGCATAACCAAATGTTGGTGTATATTTTGTGAAAGAAGCTTCAAAATAAGTCACAGTTTGACAAATGCTTGTTACTATTCACAAAGGCTATCTACCTGTAATTATCTTTTAATGACAAAAAACATCATTTCCGCTTTGACTTTGCATAAAAAACTTGAAAAATAGTCGTTTTTAATGACACCAATTTTGAATTACCCTGTATAGAAAAATGAAGATTATCAAAAAACAGGATTTTTTGCATTTTTGATGATTACATATTTTACTAATTTGTTTTGGAGACGCGACTTTGTATAACATTTTCTATTCCTTATTCATGCCATATGATGCGGCCAAGCGTAGTTGAATGAAAGTAAACTGGTTATATTTCACCGAATTTCAAAAACGCTGTACAGTGGGAGTCCTGGAAAAATCAATTAAATAAAATTCACAATAATACTGTCATAATTTGCGGTTCTTGGAATAGGTGTAAAATTAAAAAACATTACATTTTTCTCAGACAATTCGTCTGTCCTTTTCAAAGATTGTCTTTATAAAGCTCTGCGACTGCTCGTATTACAGTCGGTTAATTCGGTTGCAACAGTGAATAAAAATGGGGGCTATAAAATTCTAAAATAAAATATCCCCTAGATTTGGGCCTTATTTGTTTGTTTCACTTTCTAGTTGTAGTAGTAACCAGAAAAACAGTAGGCGAAAAACAGTAAACGGTCAGCACTGTTTCCCACATTTGCCTAATAGAAAACCCAAATTGGAATTTTGAAACATCGATGGAGGCATGAATATCATTTTTGTAATTACGAAACATCAACATATTTCGCATATTGTTTTGGCATATCAAGCTTTGACGAAACATTACTGGCGCTTTTCACAAACCCCTCAGCCGAATGATTTCCAGATTTATTGTACCAAAAATGACGCGCTGTGCCTTGAATGACGTGCAAAGGCGAGTGAAGGGTGTCGAATATGAGGGTGTGATGAGTGTTTGGAGAGACAGATAGGTCTGCGGTTTAATTTTAACCACACAGAGAAAGGACACAATTGTTCGTTTTATCTATTGTACTTATTTCGTCTCTTATATCGCGATAAATATATCAGCATGTCTTGTTTTGTTTTGTAAAACGTGGGATAAATACATTTGTTGATCGAACGGCATTTAGCAAATACTTCACATGGAGGTTTGCCTATCAAAAGAAAATAAGCTTCTAAAGACTAGCTAGAAAATACAATAGAAACAACTTTCCTACTCCAGTTTGTATACGGTATTAAACTTTTCGTGTCTAATATAATTTGCGATGAAGATTTGAATTATCTGACTCGTTTCCCTGTTCGTCTCTTCGTCGGAATCTGTCAGTGACAACAAAGCACTAAGCTACAGCATACGAAATGTTTGCTCCTTACATGTAGTTCTATGAAAACAAATCATAATTTTTGCCGAACACAATAATTAGAATATTATCTATTTGTATAATCAGGTTCCATTGATTCAGTAGATAGAAAAGCCTTCATTAAGGTAACAAAGTTTTCAAGAAAATTAAGTAACTTTTATACAATTTCATCACAATATCCAATTGGCTAGTTGCAAAACGTTTCACCATTACACAATAAAGATACACACAAAATTACACCGGGGAAACGAGTGCCTTCACATGTGAAACTAACTGAAAATTTGAGAATTAAATAGGAGTAAATATGAATCGTGAACGACCAAGTTCTAATTTATAAAGTTATTGAATTGTAAATTTCTTTAAAGCAGAACTTTAAATTTTAAATTACTAAAACTTCCCGAACTGCAAACAGGTTTCCGATAGTTAAAGCCTATCGCAACAGCTGGGCCATACTCAATTTCATAGTTCTTTGTTCCGCATTTGAAGCAATAACGCATTTCCTTACTTGCGAAATTCCTCAAAACACTTTCGAGTCACATTTTCTTAAAATTATACCCAAAGGGTTGATAATTAATACTGCTGCTTTTACGTTATTATTTAAGCGCGTTGGAATAGTTTGAAAGTAGAGAAGAAAGTTGCTAAATACATTAACGGGTTCAGATTTCTAAATGCCGATATATCCGTAAACCACTATATAGGCAAGCGACTATTACTCTCATCACAAACAGTTATGGTCACAGCAAACCAATTTACAATTTTCATTAACCGCAATGAATGCAATTGACATTCAGGAGTGATGCATTAAGTATGGTATCATAACCTACTACTAGTAGTTTCCACTTAGGACATAAAGAAGAGCTTTTGCATTATGCCAAGGCATAGTTACAGCTAACGCACTGAACAATTAGAGTTAATTGCCTATTTGATAGAATATGCTAGTTGTAAATAGATAAATCTTGAACATTGCGCTGTAATAAGCTTAATGTAAATACAAAGGCATCGAAATTTGGTGCTGAGTAAAACAAGAATGTCTACTTTTGAAGTGCAAACAGATACATATATACCATTTATTAAGCTTAAGACCCCTATTCCTAGACAGAGTTGAGTTAGCGCAGGGATTTCGATATGCTTTTTAGGGCATTTAAACCGTTTCCTTGTTGTACTATAAACTGATATCAAAATAATTGCTGTTACAGAGACATTATTTTATTATTAAGACTTTCATTTTCCTATTAGTTTTTGAAGCTTTTGAGTTGCTAACGTTTAAAGCTTCGATAAGGATCTTTGCTCTCTGATCTACTTTCATTTTTGAAGTCTCATTATTCATAGTTATTCTGAAAAATAACAGTCGAGGTTGTAATTTCTCATCCCCCTTATTTATCTTACCCATTTCAACCCTATTGCCAAAATAATTCTTTAAGCACCACAGACAACAATTTCGACCGTATCGGATTCTCCTCCATTTCATCAATGTATCCATTCCTTTCAGCTATTCTATGGTGTTAATTTCTGCGAGCTTAATATCACATTGTTGATATTGGGTTATTTGCACCTAGGCAATGAAATGCAGCGTGTTAGAATGATAGTTATTTCATTGGGATATATAGGAATTTAAAAGAAAGCCAACTGGGGTAGTAGAAATTTAATTTGAAAAATTAATGCTTGATTTATGTAGGCAACAAATTTGCAACAACATCCTTTATAATTTATTTGTGATTAAAAAAATTGCGGTAATGGACAATGAATTTGTCTTAGTGAGTTCCAGATATTTTTGAGTCATTGGAGATATATTATCGCTCACTGATTGAAACAAATCGCATCCTTGAAATGTCCTACCACTCACATTGATTGGTTAAGTGAAGATTTCATGCATTTGTCTATATCTCAATTTCCAGTGACCACGTCTTCACTGGTTTTGACTCGACTTGAGGCAGTGCTGCATCGTTTTTATTTTCTACTTGCACAGACTATACCAGATATTTGATAATTTTTTTTGTCAAAATTTATTGATTCTAATCGAGGCGCCGATATAATAAAAATATGTCAGCCAATGTCAATGTGCAAACATTTTCTTAATGCGACAATAGACTTTGCATATACTCCACCGCTGCGAATACTCAGGCAACCCCTACCCGGGTCGTTTGATAAGTCAGTCACCTTTTGAATGAAATAATTTTTTTTTGGCCAAAAAACGCTTTATTTATCAACATATTCTCCTT
Organism: Dendroctonus ponderosae; assembly: GCF_020466585.1. Classification (NCBI taxonomy): domain Eukaryota; kingdom Metazoa; phylum Arthropoda; class Insecta; order Coleoptera; family Curculionidae; genus Dendroctonus; species Dendroctonus ponderosae. Next base: position 52,043,171 of record NW_026017110.1, on the reverse strand, counting down.
CTAGATAGATGCACTTAGTCCAGCGTCTTTCCAATTTTTTTATCCCTTCCAAATAATATAATTTCTCGAGGTCCTCAAAATATGCGTTTGTTTCATTGATGACCTCTTCATTGGACCCAAATCTCTTACCGCCCAGTCATTTCTTCAGGTTTGGAAACAGGAAATATTCACAGGGGGCTAAATCTGGAGAATATGCTGGGCGAATACATACGTGTGCACCCGTGCATTATCCCGATGAAACAGTACTTTTTTCGCCAAATGCGGCAGTTTTAGCTTCAAGTCAACATCGAATATGTCCAAAAGCTCTGAATAATATGCGCCTGCAATCGTTTTACTATCACCTTGTTGGCCAACAGACCCATTTTGGCATTCTTGGGTGCACGTTCACCTGAAGAAACCCACTGTTTTGATTGTTCTTTGGTATCTGGTGTGTTGTGATGGATCCACGTTTCGTCAACGGTCAGGAAACGTCGCAAAATATTCATTTGACATAATCACACGGGAGCGCTTATGTTCGAGTGTCAGCAATCGCGGCACCCATCGTGCGGATAGCTTTTTCATATCCAAATATTTATGTAAAATGTGATATACGCTCTTTTCTTCATCAACTCATCAGTTGAGATACTTACAGCCTCAGCTACCTCACGCTCTTTTATTTTCCGATCGTCCAGTATCGTTCCATGGATTGTATCGACCATTTCTGGCGTAACAACCCCTTTTGGACGACTTGAATCTTTTGCGTCATTTGTGCTGGTGCGACCCCAACGAGACTCAGTGAACCACTTCCTAACCATTGAAATTGATGGTGCTGAGTCCCCATAATATTTATCAAGCCTTTTATTCGTTGCTTTGATGGTTTCTTTACATAAAAAATAATGCTTGATCAGCACTCGAAATTGACGAAGTCATGTTCTTTCAATGACGGTTAAACACGAACTAAACGACTTGGCGTGCTCAAAATTTCACAGCAGTCTACTAACAGTTGATGGGAGTAGTGTTAAATTTAAAGTGACTGCGCCGGAAATTGAAAAAGTCACTGACTTTTCAAACGACCCTCGTATCTAAGCTACGCCTCCAACAGTTGAGTCAATTATATCCAACGGACTATGTCTCTTTCCGTTACAAGTATTTATGGTTTTTACCTTAGTTTATAAGTAATTTTTTCTTCAAATACCGATAATAAACAAACTTTTCTACATAATAAAATGTTATTAATTTAGGAAGTAGAAATTTTATGAATTTTGTTCGTAGATATTTCAATTGATAACTTGTGTTATTTGATTCCATATCATATCAATCGAAGTTGTTATTTCCCAACGACCTCTTGTCTCCCAAAGATCTATAAATGCCAGGTTTAAAATTCTAATCCAGGCCATAAAACAAACAGGGCCCAAAATCAGGCCCTTGCAGTTAGCTTTTAATTTGCTCTTTAGTCGAGCACTAAGCCACTTAATAAATAAATATGTTTATTCAGATAAGTGCAAGGTCGGTTAACTTTTTAAAGTATCCCCCATTCCCTTTGGCAACTGATCGATTATAGACTGGAAGGGAACCTTCTTCTTTTTCATTTCAGCCACAACGTTTGCTCAATCACGCGATTCTCTATTGCATTTTTTTACTAGAGTAGAGCTTTAGAATTAGTAGAGAAAAATGTTTTGTTGTCAGAAGAGGATTTTGAACGAATACTTAGGTTTTTGCCTTTAAATTTTCTTTAATATATGTTGTTCAATAATTTTGATTATTTTTAAAGGAAATAGTCGATTTTACGGTCAATGCTATTACTAAGTCTATGACTAACATTCTTAATATAATATGTCTGTTTTCTATTAAACGTATTAATAAAAAGTTTGGTATATTTTGCAGACTGTTTTAGCAGGTAATTTATCACTGATGTCAGAATGCACGATACAGCTCTTCACAAATTTATTAATTACAATCGAAAATCACTTTCTGAACTGGGTGATATACGAGATATTTTCTGAGGCTGTTCAAGTTATTAAATCTGTTTCTTTACCAACTGAAGTCAAAGATCGGCAATCAACAATGTGAGGTTCCAGATAATTGATCCATTCTGTTTAAGCTTCCCGATAAATAAATTATTTAGGTATTCAAATTAATCGAATGTGCTTATTCAATTTCGTAAGTTTTTTTTATTTTACAAGAAAATATTGGTTTAGTTTACACACAAGGGAATGTGAGTGTCTGACATACGGGCTCTTTACCTGAGCCGTTTGAATTTGAAGATAAATTGACTTTTATGTCTTTTAAATCTTGTTTGATGACGCACCGATATGGGAAGCAAAGAATAAAGTGGAGGGTATTTTTTGTTAGATTGCTTTCCATATTGAAATAGGTATCTTTGTCATAAGGGAATACATCCGAGTAGGTCGCAGACTTTAGATATTTTATTCATTCAAAAACTATTTTGAAAGAAACAATTTTTATTGTTAAAAGTTATCTACTTATATTAACTTATATTAAATATTATTTAACCAAAAACCATTTCTACTGTTCAAATTTGTGCAACTTTATCCCAGCAATTGTTTTTTGGTGCAAATCTCTCTTTGTTTTGCCATGAAACAAATGCACTAAGAATGATTCCCTTTACAATTGACAAAATTCAGAATGGTTGCGTCCGAACGATAAGGGAATTTGATATTCTGTCGTTTTCCATGAGCATATTTAGATTCATTTTATGCGATTTGGACCTGACAACGTCAAATTGTCACATTGAAAATGATACTACTAATGTTAATAATATAATTAGTTTTGTTTCGATAATCAAGAACATAAAAATTAGTGTTGTTCAAAAGGCATCACCAAAAAAAAACATATCTGTTAAAGAACAATGCCTAGACTTTCTGAGGGGTTATGGTTGCGCTTTTGTAACACAGGGTGGCAAAATTATATATTTCCTCTGTTAATTTTAGAGTAGCACCGTACATTTCGGGGATCATCTGTCTAATTGTACCAAGTAATTTGAAAGGAAGCTAATCAAATCTAGAGGGAAACATTGCATTTAGTGAATGTTAGCGTTGATTAGTTTTAAATCTAATTTATAGGAGTTGTAAGGAGTTCTAACTGAAATTAATTTCCAAATTAAATGTGCTCTAAATACATACATTTTCTTGTAACCTTAACTCTAGTGAATCACACAAAAAAAAATTAATGCATAAAACAGCCGTTTAAGAGATTCTGATTAAATTAAAGTGAAATAAATCTGCATTCAGCCAGATAAAATATAATCTTATTAATCTGGCTAGCCACCAAAACAGGAAACAAAATAATTAAAAGCTTAGCAACATGAGGAGCTTAAACTGAGGTTTTAAAACTTGTTTGAACTTTTCACTTTATTATTAAAATCCATTTATAACAAGTGATGGCTGCCAAGTTACGAAAATGTTAATTATATTAGATTTGCTATAAAACTTTTCTGGAAACATCGAACAATTTCGAAATTATAACGAAACAGTTTAACTGTGTGTGTAGATGCAGTAAAGTTTGGGCCCACTTATGCGCCCGTTGTAAAATCTATAGAGAAAATGAATTTTCGAAAATAGTTGGGGTATTACTTCAGTTTTGTCGAGGTCGAAATTTACGGAATCTAATTATAAGCTGACTTAATCAACTTTGACACTTGATGTGATGTATTTAGAGCGAATATTTCAAAAGTTTCCTAAAGTTATGTGCGGCTGAATTATCTTGTACTACATTTTCTGAATGCGAGAGCAGTCAGATTTCTCAATCGGCTCAGAACATAGTAACTTATATATTGGCTTACCTTTTATAAGAAAATTACATCTTATTCGCCTAAAGTTAGGATAATGAAAATTCCCAAGCCATTAACTTTGAAACACACATACTTCATTGAATCGTTCGAAAGATATTTTGTGTGTGTTTTATGCGACGAAATCCCATTTTGATTAGGAAAAGAAGCCCGTTATAAAATTCCAGTGGGATTTATAAATATGGGCAGAGTGCCGAACCTGCATAGGAAAATCAATTTCTGCCAGAAGACTAAAGCTTTTTCCGTCGGTTTATACATATGCATTCAACAATAAAACTGTGTTTTACTACCACCAAGAAGTTAACTCTGTTCGGTTCGCCCAAACAGCGGTTTTGATTGTACATTTTACTGCCCTTTATTTGTTTAATTCAGCAGTTAGATATTTGTCTAGCAATTCGAGTTAATTCAAAAACAGCTATTACCTAAGCTTTGTAACTTCTGCGTTCAACGTTGAAGTTTAATGATGCGAAACAATGACATAGTTTTCGTTTATTAAGAACCGTTACACCGCTTGCTTCAAAGGGGTTACTAAATTTCCGTGAGTGTCTTAATCCGACAGTAGATTGAGTTGGGATTTAGTTTCGGCTACTGACTAAAATATCTTTTACCGCCCTTTGACCTCATGTAATTTAAAATATTTTATTTTATTTCTAGAACTGTTAGCCTTACTGTATATTGTCATTGGTTTTGCAGTAACTTAACTTCCGTTAAAGATCAAAGAAAATCGTACAGCAATGTTATTCTAACATGTAGCAACACGTCCAGACTTCATGCAATATGAGGTTTTTATTATTATTGAACGTATAGTAAACATTAGTGGCGGTCGTGTAGCTTTCTTTATTTTCTATACAAAATGGAGTTAGAAAATGATCAGTGGAATAAAGAAAGTATTTTGATACAATAGGATTATACAGCGAACGTGTAGAATTATAGGACACCCGTAATCCATTGTTGAAATTCAAACTTAAGGCACAATTAGTGATATTAATTGTTTAGAAATTTTAAACAGGCACATTCAGTTTTGATAGGAGTGTCCGGTAGGCAAAAACCGTAGGCACTATCAGACCTTCGATCCTGGGTCCTACATCTCTTAATCGTGTGTCCATTTTATGTATTTCTTGACCAATTAGAGTTAATAGATATTCAAAATCTGCATCACTCATTATACACAATTTTTCAAAGCTTCCCCCAAATGCTAAGCCTCGATTAAAAACACCAACATCATCTCTTTAAAGATCATGTAAAATATTACTTCCGCTATATACAGGGTGATTCAAAATTGGCGTCATTCCTCTGGAGGTGTTGTCTGGGGGTGTCTTGGGAGTACAGAAAAAATAATAAACGAAATGAATTGTTATTAAAAACTGAGAAATTTACAAAAAACTATATCAGAAATACGGCAGCAATGTTTTTCAAGGTAATCTGCCTAACTAACATTGGACAAATACCCGTTGCTTCGTAATTATTTAAACCTCCAGTAACCATGGAATTATACAAAGTGACAGACATAAGACTTGACATAAGGTCGACAAGAATAAATGGTAAATTCAACAAGATTCGTTGACGTACTTTCAAAATGTCAATCTGTTCCCATAACCTCGAGCACCAAACATTTGAACGGTTAACTCCAAACGAGCTAGTGCCTGTGTAATCTCCTTATTATCCACTCTTATCAAGCAGCTTCTCGTATTCAGTTAATTAACTCCTGCTCCATTTGTATCTCCTTGTGCTGTGTGTATCGTATAAACGTGGTAGGAATGTAGCCGGTATTTATTTGGTGCCTGGGAAAGTGTCAGTGGTTGTGCAATGTTCTGAGTGCCCCTGGAAGGCTCTACTGCAATTATGTCCAATACTTGTTTCTCTGTGCCTGGAACCCGAACATCAATTGTCGTCCACTATCTTCCTGGAACCACTCTCCTCGCCCTGTGTTGGCGTGAGTTCTTTCAGGTTCTGCTATGTTACTGTAGCATTTCCCCTGAACTAATCGCATATCAGCAAATTCGTGAAAGGAAATTCAAAGTAAGTCACATTTTGACAAATTATTGTTACTATTGACAAAGGCTGTCTACCTGTAACTATCTGTTACTGGCACAAAATATCATTGCCGCTTTGACTTTCCATAWCTAAATTGTAGAAGAGAACTTTTTTGATATCAAAAATTTTCGTAATTTGAAGCAAAGATCGTAATTTTTCTTTTTGAATGCTTAAGTATTCCAATATGCTTCCAATTAAACAGGGAACAATTTCAAAATAACGCTTAATAACAAAGTTGAAATTCGATCTTCAACTTCAATTTTCGAGAGAGTGAGCCTCGACCACCCTTTAAAAGGAATGACGCCAATTTTGAATCACCCTGTATGTTTCTCGACCTCAGGGTAGGACGAATCCAAAACCTTCTATCTCGCTTTTTCTTCTCTTCATTTTCGTCCTCAAAATTAATAACGCACTCCGCTGCAGCAAGTAGCGCTTATTTTTCAATCCACGAGTTCGGAATCACTAACTTAAGTATGGACAAACCTCGGTTATTTCAACATCTAGCATATGACAATGTTATGCTCCATGTTATCAAATGTGGGTCCTGCTTTAAAATTAAAACGAATTCTGTGGGAACGCATTTTTTTGTCTACCTAGACAATATACCATCACAGATCCAGAAGGCAATTAATCAAGTATATGTTGCAAATTCATGTACATTTACGATTCACTCTTTTGAGGCAGATTTCAATTCACTTCTATAGAGCATTAATATTAAATATCACCTATTCTCGAGACACCATTAATCGCGTATGAAATACTCAATATTGAGATGATGTTTATTTAAAATAGTGTCTATCTGGCGCAAGTTGAACTTGATGAATTGGTGGCCATTTACAAGCGAAATAGATATCAGCGGAAAGTTATTTTGATATGAATCTGCGGTATCGTAACTATAAGGATAGATATTTCAGGTTGGTCTACACATGGTATTCTATAAATAAAATTATTGCATTGTTTCAACTATACGTTTGCGTATGTTGGGTAATTTTTACATTTAGGAGTCTCACGTATCATAAAAGTAAAATCTAAACACGTACGGTCAAATATCTTCCCAAAAATAGACAATTACCATAAAAGGGGCGAGAAATTTACAAATTTAATCAAATGGCGCCGCCGCTAAGTGTAACCCATCTCCACTAACCAAATTAAAATTCTCTTCTGTGCACTAAAAGCAACTTCACATTGCAGCCGACCTTTCTTTATTCTAGATCTAGCTTAACCCTCTTCGGATGAAAGGTTTAAATTTTATAAAAGCATATTCTGTTATTACTCGTTTTTTATTGTGTTTTTAGCTAAATTATTTCAAATTTACTAATTTTAATTATTCCACTTTGCCCCTGGCACTTTTGAAGGAGGAGTGTTGACATTGAAGAACTAATTGAAAAGCGATTGATACTTTTCTCAACTGTTTAACTCCAATTAGTAAGAGTCAAACTGTGTAAAGGGTTTCAGAACTTAGATCAAAGGGGATTTAGAATAATTATTATGTGAATCATATATCTATATTTTCGTATAAACCTGGTTTCTTTAGTAGACGATTAACATGTACAAATACAAGGGCAAAAGACTCGTTTGCTCGGTAGCCTTTTTCATAAAAATAAAGATTGTTTATAAATATTTTATTTATGTGAGGGCGGAAAGACCACAACTGTCGATAGCCTTTTCTTAATGAATAAAGATATGTTGTTGTTATTTATGTAAACAGAAAATATTTTGGTAGTGTATACATGTGGAAGTAACTGAGTTGAAAATAAGTCGTTTTTAATCAGTTGTCTATCAATTTTCAAATGAAATTTGTCAGTGGAAAGTAGCACAATTTTTTAAATTAATTTTGAAGCACATATTTATTTGTAACAACGCAAGTGAGTTGAAATTGTTTCAATTATAGGGGTTTAATTATGTTGCCTTAGCGAGTTTAGGAATACCTTATTCAAAAGATTTGCTGTTAGTTAGTGTGAAATAATGAGGATATTGACAACTACTATGTGCTAACTTTGATAACGATTGGTTTAAAACAGCTCTTAACGAACATTCATAACATATTACAGAACTCACATTTTGAAAAAATTCATTTTATTTGTGAGTTCTGTCTTAACAGTCTGTTAAGTGTCAAAACTGCTTTTTTAAATTTTGGAATAAAGTCTTGTTACCGCAGATATTAATTTCTGTCGATCTAACGAATCTAACGGTAAAGATTAATTTAATATGCTCTATATAATAATGTAAGGTTTTAAGAAACTCAACACAGACGGACAGGCAGATTGGTGACAAAGGGTAAATGAGTACTTGTTATTATATTCAAATCGAATTGCTTTATTCGATCCTCTTATAAATCCGCAAGGAAAATTAAATCACGTCGTTGGAAACAGTATTTAAATTTTATTAGAGCGCTCCATCCTCGTTATCAGGTGCGGTATTTTACGAGAAAAATACGGTTATTTTGGGTGTATTGATTTTAGAATTGGGTGAGAAGAAAATCCCTATTATTTCTTTAACTCTATCATCATTCGCAGCGAATAGCGGGGCACTCAACTTTTCCATTCGCCAGAGTCGAGAAGCTGAAAATCTGCAATGAATTTGGATACTATGTCAGGCTCTCGGGCGTGGGCATACCATAAGGCCCCGACTATAATGGATTTAGTAACTTCGAACCTTTATACATAAATATGAATATAGCCCAAAAATAATCCATACCCTTGATTAAAGTGCATATAATAATTTCAAAAATTTCATGAGATTAATAAGCATAATCCAATACGCCTAGAATAATTTGCGCTGGTTTATAGCACAAGTAGCATGATTTCGAACGAAATAAAAAGTAATTTATTTGTTTCCCGTGAAAAAGAGAATTTAAATTCGTCGAGCGCCAAAACATAACATATTTTCTCACCGAGTTGAAATCTTCAATAAATCAAAACGGCATAATTTCACAGACAATTAAAAAGCAGGCAGGCCGACTTTGCCACGCGTTTTGCATTTATATACGACTCGAAAATTTCTGTCACTTTTGTTAACTAATAATTAAAAGTTCGTAAAATATCCTTTATGGAACGCTTTGTGTATCAGATTTTAAAAGTTTTCAGATACACAACAAAAAGGAGATTGTACAAAGCCAACTCTCGAATAATTAATCAAACGAAATTTTAATTAATTATAAAAACTTTATTAGATTCAGATTTATATAATTATACCTACACGAAAAGTTTCCAGGGCTATTTCGATTAACCTTTTCCAATTAAAATTAATCTCTTCCTTTAAAGCTGCTTCATATACTCCATATATATACTTACATTAACTCCATTAATCCACATCAATTTTCATTTCCCACTATGTCGTCTATTAAGTCATCGGATAGGCGTTTTGTATCAACCGTAAAGAAGCAAAATTCTATGGATAAATTGACTACTTTGTATAAGTTCTGTATTTTTCATATATCGCGGACATTCGCGGAGGAAATATAATGACTTCGTTATGGAAGTAAACGGTCTTATTTTATTTTATTTTTTACTTCCAAGTGCATACGAATAATTTGGATTGTTTGGTTATTGCTATCGGAAAGATAATAAAGAAGTTCAAAATAATTACCACATCCAGATTCCAACACTTTGTATAACTTTACTTCACAGGAAAACTTTAGAATATAAATCATATTACGTAAAAGTCAGGAACTATCGACCGGTTCATTTACAAAGTTGCATTGGTAAAGTTGAGTCATAAATTAAATGGACATCAGCGTTTAAACAAAATTCTACAAAACATAGGTCAACAAACATGGAAACCGTATTTCTCGACACTAGACTGATTCAATGCTCAATATTGTTAACTATGCGTTACTGGCATATGTGGGAGCTTCCAGCAATAACTCAACGTCGTTGTAGCAGAATCAACAAATTAGTATTGTAGTTACGCCAACATTGCTAATCTGGGATTAGCCAGAGCTTTAGTGGAGACCACAGCTATGGAGACGGTCTCAACTATCCAGCGATTATTAAAGGCAGTGTCCGTTATATCATTTACCGTCTTGCTTAATTCCTTATAAATGACCCTTCTCATGTTAAGATGACCTATATTATAATTAATTTCATAACATTTTGTCCGGTAGAGATATTATTAGGTATGTTACTCTGTAGGTGAAATATCCAACTCTACTTTCGCGTCTTCAGCTACTACTTCAGGTTAATTTCACAAAATCCCATCAAGCATTTGCAATTTTGCCAAGAAAAATGTTCTTGCACTTTTTAAAGTTCGGCCACTGATTTTCTTATGATTCAATAAACCAGTTCCACTATACAGAAACAATTCCAAAAAGTTCCAAAACATTAAAGGAGAATTATAGACCAGGAGAATTACTATGAAATCTCTCAAATATGACTATAACTTGGCAACTTGGATAACTGTTGGAACCGCTCCAGAATGGTTGTTAAATAACCTACCCGGAGACAAATATATTTTTTTTTTTTTCAAAGAAGTAATTTCTGAAGAGTTCATTTGCCAAGAAGAAAATCCACTACAATCGACAGAAGATCGATCGAAGACACCCCATGTGAAATCCAGCTACTGAAGTTCTCGAAGAATATGTCAAATTGTCGACTGATTCCTGTAAACACCAACCACGTAAAAATAAAAAAATTTGAATCCAACAAATGGATCATAATAATCCCTGAAACAACAGTCGCAGTACAAAAGTTCGAGAACAATAAAGAAAAGGGATTAAAAGAAGTTAAAAAGGAACTAAAAATCAGAAACAATATTTTACGAAATTTTGGAAATATCGTGCGGAAATATGAAAATATTGCTCTACCAAAAATAGACTTCATTGAATTCAAACACAAAGATCCAGAAGAATTCGAACCAAGTGCTGTAGAAATAAGCAAACAAAAAATTGATTTGTCCGAAATAGAATGAATAATGTTTCAACATATTGATGGATGGTCAATTTTAATCTATAGGAATAAATACAAAAAAATAGAACTGCTGTTTTGAAATTGAAACATTAAATGTGCATTTAAAATATTTATTTGTTCTTTAATGTTCAATTAGCTGCATAAATGTTGAGAAATCGATTATGAATTATTGTTATTGTTTGGAACATGTTGTCAATATAAATGTATTTCCCCGATGCGGTATTAAAATATGTTCGAATTTCGGTGGTGATTCTATCAAATCATACCTACACATTTACATTTATTTCATATTTCATCGTTTATTTTTTTATGAAAATAAACATTTCCACAATTGCGAATAATATTTGCTTTTCTTCCTTTATAAGTCAGTTAGAGAATTGTTAAAGCAAACATTGCAATACTGACTCAGCTATATTTATATATAAGTATATTAAATGTAAGTTAAATGATAAAAAAGATTAACTTCAGAATCTCAAATTCAAGTTTTCTTGAATAAAACAGAAATCCTGCTACTTGATGCTTGTTTGCTTAGGGTGATCGTTGAGGCATGGCATTTCATGTCACGTTTTAATGCATTAGCTTCGAGAAATGTCGAGAAACTAGGGAGCTTATGAAATACAGAAATATTGTGCCTCTGACGAAAATAAAAATGCCGTGTTTAGGTGCGAATCCATTTAAAAAAATTTTACTTTTATGCTTGAACTATGATTATCATATGTCATATGTAGTATAGTAATAGTCATGACCAACAGAATTGTGTTCCAAATTAATATTTCGATTCTAAAATAAATTGCCTTGCCTGATTCGAGAGGATGGTGTTTCTATTAAATTTCAATCCTGATTAAATGGAGATTCCTAAAGAGGTTACTAAAGAATGCAGCTCTATCGCCATTGATGGCATAATTAGGACCAGAAGCAGGACTAGCCGAAACTATAAACTTTTTCGGCAATGCTAAAATCCTTTGGGGCCTTAACGGTGATATTTCAGGAATTCCGTATTAACTCTAGAAAATATGTCATTAAATGCCAATATTTTGTTAATATGGAACATTCCGGACTTAATTAAATTTCATTTACTTAAATCGAAGGGCCGTTAAAATAGTTGCGGCTAACTAATATGTTAAAGATGGGTTAGAAAGGGTTCAATGGGATGCCTATTGTTTGGTCCTCTACATTTAATAAACTTTTCGATCACATCAAATTCATGAAAATAAATCAACGGTCAGGGCCATAGCAAGAACAGGACATTTGAAATACCTATTTTTTATATAAAAATTGATGGAATTGAGCTGTTATGTTGGTCGTATGACATATATACAAAAATATGTTCTTTCCTATACACTACTGGCTTTATTGATAGTAGCTCAATAAATTTGAGAGACTTGAAAAGATTTGTGAAGTATTATTCTTTAGTTAGGGTTGACAGTGTTCACAAAATGTTTGCAAATTTATAAATGAACGGTAATAAAATTTAGTCTCAAAACTCTTCTGGTGATAATTACACTAAAAAAAAACGGGACGAAAAGGGAACTAATATTTAGAGAATCCACAAAATCTAAGTTTTTCGTTACGCCTTTAAAATAATTTCTAGACAAAGCAACTGACATTTCTATCGGTATAACTTCACGAGGTAGATCTGCTAAATAAGGTGTTGCAGAGCTTATCTTTAAGCAGCCACGTCAAGCCGCTACAATAAGATTTTCTGCCATGAAACATGATGCGTTAGGACTAATTATATTTGTTGCAGTTCCTGTAACTACAGTTATAATGGTTTTATCTTCACAACTAATTTATCAGACTATTAAGGTTTTGTGCTATGTAGGACCTAGAATGCTCTATACAAAGTGTGAAACAATTTGCTGAGCCAATGCTAAGTCAAACACAATCAGCTAACTAAATTCAGCTCTCAAACCTCCAAATTTGCTATTAGTTATGAAATCACTTTCTAAAAACTTAGAATCCGGTCTTGGTATTGCCTCAATAACTCCCTTAGTGCCACAAGAAGACTTAGGCTGAACCGACCAAAGACAAATTAAACTCACATAATCTCAAAGTTTATCTTTCCCTTGTCAAATCATTTTCAAATAAATTTATGCACTTAATCCACTATTATAGGGAGTTTAAGGAACTTGGAAACTTTCACTATATATTATTTAAGAACCCCCGATAAACCTGTTTAGATCGATTGAATTTTTAACCTGACATATTTAATTTGAGTTTACGAACACTGTTCAATATTTATTAGATAATACATGACAAACGTCTATTTAGTTACTATAGACTTTCACAGTTAGCTCAAATCAAATTCTTCTGCTTACTTTTGTATTTGTTTTGTACTTATCGAGTGTATTTACAATTACAATTCTAATCCTGCCCTCACAGCTCTAATAGGCGTATAATACTAATTGTGAGCTGTGAAATAGTGTTATATTTTTCGTCAGTCAGTCAGTGAAATTTCAGAGAATTATTAATGCAGGGCGCACGGGATTTAAAAATACATATATATCAAAGGCAATTTGCTGGTGAATTTACCTGCTTTTCCGTAATCTAATGTAGATAACCTTATTACATTATGTCGTTTGTCGGAATAATCCCGCAAAAGTTGAAGGTAACTGAACCATCATTTTGTTAATTACGCTGCCGTACTGAACATTCCATATTGTTAGCCGTATTATCCATATTAGCTTTTAAAAATAGAATTAGTCGTCGATATTCAACACTAATTAAATTGACCATGTCATAATTTCGAGCTTCACTGATCACAAATATATTTAATATTCTGGCTAATTTATCCTTCACAACTACGAACCGATAGATGCGTCGTTGTTTTCCTTCGGAGCCACAACATAGATCATAGAAAATTTAACTCATGTATTTCCGCATTAAAAATAAGCTAATTGGCAATGAAGGATTAGCCATCAGAAGTTGTAATTCTTTTCAATGAAAAGTTTTTTTACCTTTTGAGAATGCTGTTCTTAATTTAGCTAGAAGCTTATTTAGCTGTTTCTTTTGGCAATATTTGCTATTAGAGATGCTATTGCCTGCATGACTAATCCAAACTGAGTAGATGCAATAATTGAAGCAATTTTATTAACGGTAAAACTTGAAGTCCAACTCTCAATATGCCAAATGCTTTGAACCCGCTCTGAAAAATACGACGTGGGGTCTTTATATTAAACAGATCATAGTTTTTGGTCAACGAGTAATAATTTCAACATGGTGCACGTTATTCGCTCGATTTTTTATTGGGATCCCCAAAGACAATATCGAGACGAAATCATTCCCAATATGTAGAGGAAACATTTATGAGATTTACCTTCGGTAAAAATGGGCTGCAATAGAGTGCAAAAAAGGAAGAATGCTTGCGTCGCTGTCATATCGGGGAACTGAAGGGAAAACTGTCTATTTAAGGCTGCCATCTTTGTGTCCGATAAGCGATGTGCGTCTTTCTACCATTCCTGAAAGTGTAAATAAGAACCTTCAGTTTAGGCATCACAAAAGCAAAATTAAATCGTAAATAACGGCATTAAAAATGTAGTTGAAATGTCATCAAATTTTATAGACAATTATTGGCTTAACTTACTATACACCAATAGTCGCATACTTCAATCTATTCAACTTTTATTGAAATCCGCATGGAATTAGGTACACGTTACTTAGCATCTCAATTTCTACGCATATCCCTCTATTTTGTTAAATGACCTAAGTGGTACATTATGAAGGAAATATTAGGCTCAATAACTTCGCCAAACTAAAGTGCATCTAAAGGGCTTATAAGTCATTTTGTTAAACTTGATCATATGGAATAAGAACTCTATCTCTATCATTACTATAACATCACATCTAACTCCATCATCACCAGTTATCTGAATATATTTTTTGTCCACCTCTAAATTGTTTCTAAAACTATCGCTTTTAGAACTAGCGCTCATAAAATATTAATTTGCAACGATTTAACCACACAGTTCTCACAAGTATGCCTTTCTTCTCCTGCGTCGTTCAACAACTCAAATAGCCATTTATGGTATAAAAAAATATTTACTCTCAGTTTTGTTAGAACTGTTCAATAATTCCGCTTTCGATTTTTGCATTACCGCTACAATGTTTCTAATAAATAATAATTACATGTCACTCAAAATTAAACGACATTATAAGAAGCAGTGAAATTCCTACCTATTGAGAAAATACGGAACCGAAATCACAATAAAAAGTATTTGTCGATAAACAATGAGAAATATGGAAAATAATTCAGCAGCACTTTTCTGGCAAATTAAAGGCTTCCGCTGAACGAGTAACATTAACTATTTTCGACAGCATTGTATTTTTATTGTTAAATACTATTAGTGACCACAAAGCTGGGTTGTTTATTGTTGGAGTTTTAATCCTGCAATATCTTATATCACATGAGAATATTTCCTATACTTTGACACTAAACCGACAAACATTTATATTTCTGTTATTTAAATTAAGCGCTATTCAACAATTTATTCCGGATAATGGGCTGATATGACCAGTCCAACTGTCTCAGATACGTGGCTGTAGATTCGATTTCACTATCATTGAGATCACATTTAGCTAAGAAAGAGGATTTAAGGGCTTTGGTTAAACCAGATTTATGGTGTTGATTTATGCTCAATATTTGGGTTCCTGCTTATACTTTCCTTCAGGATGATATTGGTTCTGGTTAAAACTTCATCATATATGTATAACTTTACTAGGGCATTTTGCCGCTATTATTAGTTTCTTTAAAGAATTTTGTTGCGAAATTTAATAATCCTGAAATAACGAATAAAATGTTATAAATATTCGCACTTTAGGACGTAGAAATTCAATTCTATCTATCATAAAATATTGCTCACTTATTTTTGTGCTTCTATTTTTCATTTTAATCTACTGACGCGACGTTTAGTTTGAGGCTTGAAGCAAAAGGTTTGAGACGCGATGCTAGAAGACAAAATCCGTTAAACTGAACATTTTGACAATATATAAGCGTTTTAAGGCTGGTGTAATACATTCAAGATAAATGCGTTGCTTTATAACATCAGACAAATGGAATTTGATTTCATATTCATATTATATTTCTCAGCCTTGCTCTTATACATTTTCGCTAGGATTTCGGAATATTTTTAGCCTTAGTGTTCTGCTTCAGTTTAAATACGTGAAAATGTTCTTTGAGTTAAATTGTAATTCCTCATCTCTAGATGAGAACAAAGACCCGATTCCAGGATGCCTTATCACGTTGCTAAAAATTTCATAGAATTACAGTCCTTTAATGAATTAATTAATTTCATTGTAGTCTTAATCCTACGTAGTACAAAGCAAATATGAATATAAAGCTTCGAATTCACATTTATTTTAAATTCGTTCATACGGCAGGAAGAATAAACCTACCGAAAATTGTGATTATTTCTCTATTGGTCATGCTCATGCTTACTTTACATTTGGCAGAAGCAATCGTGACAGGTACAATTTAGGAACCAAAGTTCTTATCTTTCATCTTGATGTTGAGAATATAATTTTATTAGCATATTCAAAAAAAAATACTTAGAATCGTGAATTTGATGCTGGAAAAATTGGTTAGAATGAAGTCAAAATTGAAATATGCTATTGTCTATTCTGTTGTGTTTTACGGAGTTCGGGTTATAGTGTACAAAGACTGAAGTGACAATGAATGTGTACCCCAGGTGGCAACCGCGTTGTTTCAATCAAAGGTTGGATATGCAAACGTGTGTTGAGAAAAGCTTTGCGTAAATCCAGATTTGCCATATATATTCCACATGACATTACAAACTTTCTGTATACATTCTTAGTAATTTACGCAATATGAATACGAATGTGGGGGTTTATATAAAACAAAACGCGCTTAGAATTGCAGCACCAGTAAATTTGAACAGCGTATCAGGAATTACGGTTATTTTATAGCTTTGCACTTCGTGGCAAATTTCATTTGCCTACTCATTGCAGCTGTGCCGTGACAAAATTAAGCACACCATTTTTATCAAGCCGCTGAAATGCACGATTCTGTAACTGATAAATATGATGTATATCTAACGAATATTCGCTTTGATTTGTTCTATTTTTACCCATTTTCGGATTCAATAATTCACGTCGACGAAAAAAGCTCGCCGAAAACGCTGGATAATGAACTATTCATTTAATTTTTTCGTATTTTTAAAATTGTGCTTTTGCAAAATGGTCATACAATTATTCAGGCATTCCATATTAAATACATTATTTGAGTGATAACTGAGAGATATAAGTTTTTGTATCGATTGTCTTTCAGTAACTGACCTGCCGTAGGCTACCAAACAACTGAATTACTGACTTATAAAAACAAGAATAAATACATAGTCTCCTATTTTTTCTCAAATTAAAGCCGCGAAAATAACGTTAACTAAATTTTTCTACCATTTTCACTAGGCACTCTATCATCTAGTTATCAGGGGATCTCTAAACCTGAATTAACTGCCTTTTTAGTCTTTTATCTGACCAATAATTCACTCTCTTGGCATTTATGGGTTACAGAGCAAGAGCTGCGTATATAACAATTTGATCGCAAATATGATATGCAATATATTCGGTAGAAAATGTATTCCTTTACGGCATTGTATGAATTTTCCACATACGAAGAAGGAATTTATCATCTTATTTTTTGGACTATAGACTAGAAAATATATTTTAGGCACCGAATTGCTATTAACAAATAGGAAAAAAAATAAAATTTGTCATGTCCTGTCTACAGTATTCTCTAAACTGATATACCATATCTCAACTTAGGAAACTATTTAGACTTAATCAAAACTTCACTGCCGGAACCACGTAAATAACTTCGGAAACAGGAAATTTTTCAGGACGTTTCACGAGAAATTTAATAGCAAACCATCGATGATCATAAACTTCGTAAGAACTCTCGATATTTTTATTTACGTGCCGATAGTCAAGAGAAATGTGGCCGACAGTTTAAAAAACGGTGGGTTTAACTGATGGCGTCAAAAGTACGGAATTAAAAAAAACATACTTAAGTTTCCAAATCGAGAACAATTCTTAGCTATCAATGGACAGAGAGGAATGTAAAGTTAATTTTTTATCACAATCGATACCGTTCTGACTGTCATGATTTGAAAAACCGACAGACTCTAACAACTTAGTTGTCATTGATCATCAGAACAAATGTTGTCACTTTCAAATCCTAACTTTTGATTTCTGGTTTTTTGAAACTTTTAATATAATAACAAAGTAAAAAACCATATTGAACATTGTATCTATAATGGGGCAGATTTTATTGCCTGCCACGAAAAAATTCAAATTTCCTTGATTGAAACAAATAGTACATTTTGAAAGAAACATAGAAAGGACAAGAAGGAAAATGGCATTCCGATTATTTCAATACATAAAATGTATATACTTATGTTCTATTCCAAAACTTATAATCTTTTTAACGTTTCGTGCAAAATGATGAACCACTTAATGTCGTCAAATTATTTAATTTCACAACTAAAACGATGCAAAACTAAAATTACGGAAGTCGGCTTTACCATACAGTATTTTAGCGAGTACTTTGAATTTTTACCATTCGAGTTTAATTAATGCTTTATTCGATTTATGTCAAAGAGCAAGAGCATATCTAATCTAATATTCGTGTTAATGCGAGTTTCTTCAGTCCACAGTAGCAGTAATAATTAACAACATATTAATAGACAATAGCATATTTTAACGAGTATCCGCGTTCATTTTCTAATAAACGTTTTCTGGGACATAATGAATTAAAAGCTCTCATGTGGGGTTTCTATGGACATTAAATTATCGAGGAACAAAGTGAAACTTGTTTCGTTTATGAATAAAATATCAAAATGCCCCGCATTCCACTGTCGCATCTCTATTTTAAACCCATCTCAAAATCAGTGTTTTCAAGCGTCCCCATTTATGCTAATCTTGTATGTAATCCTTCTTTGTAACTAATTATTCAAATATAAAACCATTGAATGGAATTGAATACGGGCGGTTAATGAGTACTGGACTTTCGCATCAAGAAGGTGCTTTTAATTGTTGTTAGTTGATTCATATTGGCACCGAAGTGGCTGTTGATGCATTTCATATTTTAATTTTGCAAGTAAAATTTTTTATAACCAACTTTATTTACTTACATAATACATAGTTTCCTGCAAAAATTCCACAATGCCGCCACTGCCTTTATACTGGTTTAGGGACGTAACGCAGTCAACTTGCAATAGGTCCAATAATTTAGAGGGTAAATTTGCCAAATAATTAATGGTTGCCAAAACAAATGTGTCATTTTATATATTCATGAACAATTGACATTTTCGGTATCTAAATGAACGTGAAAAAGGAATTTTTGTTGCAGCTAAATTAGTTTTCCAAAATCCAATTTTGAAACGACCAATTTGTTTTTGTTTGGTCATGTTTTAAATAATGCAGTCGTTTATACTAAATAATTAATGATTCAAATCGTTAATTATTTAAATTAGGTTCAGCTATATAGATGTGTTGATTTTGGATAGGCATAAAACTGATGGTAACGTTTCACGTAATTTTTTCATAAAGAACTGGGAAATATAAAAGTTTGTGTTTTCCTCTACCGTTAATAGTTGGTATGGTGCTTGCGAACTCTAATGTTTAGTAGACGTACACTAACTTTTTCTTTCAATTTGCACAAGTCATATTCGGATGTAATTACGAGGCAGTGCTGATATTTGAAGATTATAAGATATTTTTGTATTAGCTGTTCTCTAAAAGATGCTTTTAACATTTTCTCTACAGTTCTCTCAAATCTCAAACTATTATGCGACATGTGCCAGAATAATGTGTTTCTGGCTTTAATATATGTCAGAATAAAAGTTATTTTTGCGTTGGGATGACAGAGGGCTCTGAATAAAAGCTGTTCGATTTTTTAGCGAAATTCATCTAGTGTTTGAGAGCGGTGTTGTTCATATGAACTTATCAACTTACCAAATGGGGAATTGGAATTTTAAGACATATTTGAGATCGACCATCAGAACGCGGCTCGCTTACGAGGAACATCAATTGCTCATTTTATACTCTTGAGAACTTGACCCAAACATCGGCCATCTCCCTCGATATCTTCAAACAATATTTTTCCGCTTTGTCTGGCATAAAAATTGTTTACCCATCGCTGAATTAACTTCCAGTATCCGAAATTCATTTGAATAACCTTCGACCCTTCCCCTCTTCATTATTTACATCTTTATTTTGATCAATAATTTTATCGCTTCTCTGCCAGCTTCTATTGTATGTGTCTATATCCATTATAAGTTATAGCAACCCGATATCATCCGCTTATTGTGTTCTTTCATGCTTTTGCAGTCAAATGCGTTCGCCGAATTAAGGTTTATTTATACGACGCTCGCTCTATGCAGCACATAAGGATGCCAGAGTTTAATGCACAACTCTACAAATACTCCAGTGTCCAACATAACACTGACCATTGCCATACTAAATAGATTTGCATGTGAAACAAATGCCACAAATTCCATAAATTGGTTTATTACCCTTAATTTTCTACACACAAGTGCAAATATGCGGCATTGTTAAACATTATCACTGGTGGCAAAATATTCCCTATTCTGCTGAGCGGCGTAAAGAATAGAATGCCTCAGAACTTTTATTTATCAACAATTTTTATCACGGAGCAGTCAAACTACGAAAATCCCCATTCTCAAGGAACAAGGCCTGCCTTTTTACCGTGAAAAGTCGAAGAAATTTATTGGATTAACAGACAGGGACTATTTCACTTTACATTCGAAAGAAATTCAATATATACCATTTGCCAGACACATTTTCTATTTTCTTGACAATACAACCTCCATGAATGTTAAAATGAGAGAATAAGAAACACAGGCAAATCCATTAAATTTCATTTCCGGCAGGCCTGGTACAATAACAAGGAACGAAGAAATACATTATATTTTCCCGGTAGTATTAGAAATAATTCCATTTACTTGAGTGGAAGAATAAACACTTGATGTTTCATGCTGTAAAAGAGTGTTTGAATTTTTATATTCTGATACAAAGTTGCTTTTTTGAAAGTTGGCAATATTTTAGCTTCTTAGACTTTTGAGGACGAGAAGTACATCCATGAGATTGATTTCTCATTTTATATATAAAAATAGGTTGGGCTCTTGAAATGTATGAGGCCCATACTTGAGACTCGTGATCGTGTCACCACTTAAAGGACTCCACCCAAATACTTTGCAGAATAATTTAGGGTTTTAATCTTGAGAATGTATATTGACAAACGTTCTCATTTTCCAGAAATTGAGCTCTTCGATATTAGTCAGCGTTTCAGGGAGTTAATTGCCAGAAAATAGTGTTAATTGCTAAAATAAACATTCCATGCACTATGGTGTTAGCACCCTGGTCACCCTGGTTGCATAATTATAAAAACTTAAAATTCGATGGAAATATCTGGAATTCAGCTTTCTTCAACTCAGTTACGGTAAATACCATTTAAAAATTTTAAGTCTCTTGCCTGCTTGAACAGTTGGAAATGTTTATGACATTATTAAGTTCATTTCTAGCTTTTTTCGTGCAATTTAGTTAGCAAGGAAGACCTAAACTTTAAGGTAGTTTAAATTACTTATCCTTTATCGTATCCAAAATGTAGAAAAAGAAAGTGTAGAATAAAGGACGTTTAGTTGAGGGTGCCTATTATTATGATTCTCTTTTGCTCCAGATATTCTTTGATATCGGGTTTTAACGAAAAATGAAAAGTCACGCTGATTATTTTCTTATACAGGATAAAACTGAGATAAAGCCCTACTTTCCTAACATAGCATTACATTTGCTCTGATATATACCAAATTGATTCCTCAATGGCTTACCCTTGTGTGATTTAATATTTTATTAAATCGATTGGTTAACAAAAACCTTACGATTGAAATTAAGCCAATTGGTTTCTCATTATCTGTTAAGTTGTTGTACGATTGATCAATAATTCACTGGATTGGTATCCTGTATCTAAACTATTCGCCCTTAAGATATCAAAAGCCGTGGACAGAGCCGATTAAGCTACGTTGTGGCTCCATTAGCCTGATACTATGATTAATGGTTAACAAAGACCGCTTAAGGACCGTCCCCCACAATGAACTGTCTATCAGGTTTGCGCCCTTCTCTTCTTATCTAGTTAATTTTGAATATATACTTTGACCTATATTGGAAACTAATTGGTAATGGACTCATGAACCTCCAAGCGTTGGCACGTAAGAAAAGGTGTTTGTTGACAAGCTAATTGTATGTTTTGCTCCTCATATAGCACATAGTATTTTACACCCCTTAGCTTGCGGATTCCGTTGCCTCACTTCATTTCATTTTTCAGTTTACTCGTAATAAAATCATTCATTCATTCAACATTAGTTCATTCAACTTCAAGGGTATTTGCCGGCCAACCATAAATCATATTCGTACCTTACATGTATCGGTCACAAGTGACCTGTTACATATATATAAAACACCTGCCGATAATTTAAACAACCTAAGTAGACCGATCGGATATCTCTAGGATAATTTTTGCGATAGAGTAATGAGATGATTGAATATCCACTAAATGTTTTTGGGAGGTTTGTAAAATAAATCTACGTCACTGCATGAGGGCGAAGGCGATGACGCTCTGAAGACAGTAAACAATAAAGTCGACGGGAAAGATCTGAAAATTGCAATTTTGTCATTGGAAGCTGCAATAGGGGAATATATAAGTATTGGTAAGGTACAGTGCTGTGGAAGCCTGGTATTAACAGAAGGGCAACATTTCGTAAAAAATTGAACTAAATCTCATCGTAAAATTGGTTTGCTTGGAAAATTTAAGTGTCAGTTATTTAATTTTTATATCAAACCTACGTTTCTTTTCACTTCAAAAATGGGTTCATTTTTTTTATGGTGTTTAGAAAGTACCGAAAAATAGCAATTCTCCTATTGTGCAAGTCAGCCAGAAAACGCCTTAAAAAGAATAACGCCAATTTTGAATCACCCTGTATGGAATGTTTGTGCTATTAATTATAGAAAAATCTTGAGTTAAACTATTTGATTATAAACTTCAGCACAATTATCCTCTCGCTACCAGCGCTACCTGCAGCTACTTAACTGCCAAGCCTGCCTTCTTAAAAATTGATCAATTCAGTTGAACTTCTTGGACCTAAACTATGATATAGATAGAAACCGATGATTTCTATCGGGTTGGCAATTGCTGAGCTCGATGCATATGGAGCGCTACTGGAGCTAGGGGAATTTTAAAATCCTGGAAGAGGTGAATCAGAGCATTTAAGTAGCTTTTACCTTAGGCCATAGTCTTATCACTTTCTTTATTCGACGGAAACCAGAGCATTTTAAATGCCCTCTTTTAAATATCCTCGGAAACATTTCTGGTCTTGCCATTATCTGCCTTAAGCATGCTCATGGTTTGAAATAATAACTTAAATAGTGCTCTGGTGCTTTTGGTTTTGTTTTCTTCAGAGAGCCGACGCAAAAAACTGCACAAAAAAGTGTTGTTTGAATTTAGTCCACTGAGACTTGCAGAACAGCACACTTTCATGTGCGTTAGTTGGTTTACTAACGAAGCATAATTATATTTAAGTCAATTAAAGGCATTTGTTCCTTTCAGAAGGTTATTAGCTTCCCAAATCTTGCAAAATTTAACTAAATTTTGAAGTGAAATCAGCTACTGGTTTTCCCATAAAATTTAGTAATTTTCACATTAATTTTAAAATGTGCAATGCATCCTTGCAGGCTACCTGCAATGGTTGTAAATTGCGATTTTACCCATATCATAATTACGTATTGTAGATTGAAAGTTATTAGTCCGTTCAACAAATGAAACTTTGTCTGCTATTACTACATTTATATTTAGCATGTATTAACGATTGAGCTTAATCCGATCTTTCCTTTGCAAATTACTAAAACCAAGCGCCCTTATAATTTAGATAAATAGAGAGTTAAACAGTAAGATTTTAATACGATTCTAAGTTTTCGTTAATTTAATTTTTATCGCCCCGAAACTATTTTAGCTTACAAGCGGCTATAACCACAATAAAGTTTTAATTGCCCTGCGTTCTAACTATTTTTTAATTGTTTCTATCCTAATCAGTTTTTTACTACCAGTTATTAATGCCTTAACTTTTCCAATTTCGTTTTAAACAGTTACAATTAAATCATAGCAGATGGAGGTCGATGGGAAGATGAAGAGAATATTTCAAAATTTATTACATTTTGCGATTGTAAAGATTAAGTCCCCACTCGCGTGATGATTATTATATATGATTACTGAGAACATCAACCTAATCTTTAAAATAATAATTCCTGCTGGAGTAGACTGATAAATTGCTTCTGCTGGACGTTGTCTTATTTTTGCTCCGATTTTCAAACATTGTAGAGTGGATAAACATTGAATTGGCKAAATAATTTTATATTGACCAAATTTATAGAGAAATAGGTCATATGTAGCGAATAATAAAATTTCCGTCGTTGGACCGCAATACCAGATATTGGTCGAAAAATGCAACAATAAACGGTAGTTGGACAAAAAGTTTAACAATTGCAATTTAAAATATCCATGATGTAGAAACAGAATGATCCAGAGTAATTAAAAGAAGGCCTAGCCGATTGAGTTCTATTTTTTGCATCAAAACGGCATCCCCATACGAAAAATTAGCTGTGAAGAATGTTTTGTCACGAATTGAACAAGGAATTCAAAAAATATTGTAACGGATGGGGGTACTCACGTTTCGAATGGGGGATCGAAATTCATGGTATTTCAGTAAATGGGAGCCCCATTTGCGCCCGATTTACTGTCAAATATGACACTGACAAGCGGGAAATTTCGCACCTGGGCTGGAGATTTCGAGAACCGTCTGGGTTACCTGGAGGAAACTATATAAGCG
>NW_026017110.1:51920465-52017537 GCF_020466585.1 Dendroctonus ponderosae | reverse complement strand
TTAAGTTATATACGATGACATATCTTAAGTTACATGGAGTGTTAGACACTCCAACGATGTTAGATTTAAGAACCCGTAGATAAGTAGCAGTAAGAAGTGTATGTATACTTAGTTGAAAATAAATATGTTCAAATAGTAGTACAGGGGAGTCAGAGAAGTGACAGCAGCGACCGGGTGCAGAAGAGCTTAAACCCCGCGATTCTGAAGAG
Source organism: Dendroctonus ponderosae (assembly GCF_020466585.1). NCBI lineage: Eukaryota > Metazoa > Arthropoda > Insecta > Coleoptera > Curculionidae > Dendroctonus > Dendroctonus ponderosae. Next base: position 52,017,328 of record NW_026017110.1, on the reverse strand, counting down.
CGAGTTTTCCGTTTGTTATTGTTACTGTTTGTGAAGTAATTTTCGAAGTCGAAAAAAAGTTGGAATTTGAAGAAAGAGTTTGATACCCGGCCATCCACGGTACAATATTTTTAATTTGAAATATCTCATTTTTTCTTTGAACAAATTTAGATCATTATTCGTATGTGTGCCAATGATGAACATAAAATTCTTAATTGCATGTGAAGAAATGTGCAATGACCAACATACGAAATGACAACATACCAAATTTCATTTCCCTATCTCGGTTTAACTCAAGTATGTCGGAAAACGAATAACTAGCGAACATACGTTTAAGCAAACTGTCATTATTTTTCCATGCAGAATTACCCCCTCAAATTTGTCGTACCTCAGCTAGTTTTAGTGTTAGTTTAGTTAAACTAACACACTGTAGAGTTGTCTAGGCCGCAGGAAATATTTTTAAAAAATCAGCGCAGAAAATTACTGACCAAATATATCATTCAATTTAACATTTAAAGAATAATTTTTCAAACTGCTTTAATTTAGCTCGATAATTAAGACGCGCTAAGCGAGATTCTTGATCTAGTGGAAACTAGTGTAGCCCTACTGAGACCACCAAAATTGCAAATCCCTGGAAAAATTAAAGTTTTTTTTATTTTCACACGTTTTTGATTTAATTGTATCTCTTGGGTATTTACTATAATATAAACCATTTATTATTTTTGCCCATGTTAGGCATATTAAAAATGTAATGGTTATGTAAAGCCTAATAAATAATTTTCGCTTTGACATACACCTACTCAAAATGCGAAGCGCAGTTTATCACTTGCCATATAATAATTACAAAGTCATTTGAAGAGCTTTTAGTACATCGTAAAACATTTATCTAACAATCTGCTTTTTAGCTCGACGCTATTAATATCAATTTTATGTGAAATGCCAGTGAAACTATTTGAGCCACTTGGTGGGAAAGGAACCAAAACGGAAATAAAATCATCTGTCAATCCTTTTAATTATATTTCATCCAAAAGTATATAAACGATGAACCCAAATGTCAGACCAGAAACAGAGGGTTGTCAGTCGGGGCTTGTCGGTCAGCCTCTCTCGCACCAATTCATTTTCGTTGTGTCGTGTTCTATCTCAATGCCATCTCCAGACAACAGTCAGCATTACACCACAAAAACACCCCAATATGTAGCTTTTAAATTAATGATCCTGGCAATTGCTTCCTGTCCGACTCGCCTTTTCCCCAACTAATATTCAGCGCTTCGCTGCCATTTATATTTATTTTGAAATTTGCTTTAAAGTGACCGCAAAACCACGAGATGCCCACTGTCACGTCGACTTATCGTTCTATTTTATTCACCACGCTATTTATTTAAGCACCCGCTGAAATTTGCCCAGTTTTATTTGAACTAAAAAAGTACGTGGCACGACAAAAACCATCTGTGTTCGGGGTGAATTTGACTTAATGACCGCTACCCTTTAATCAGTAATTTATTCACTTTTATTTTGACTTTATCTTCAAATTCCAACACTTTTTTAATTTCTGCTCGTTAGGTACTTAATTACGATTTAAATTAATACCATTTTTTTTACAAACACTATGGGGTGAGTTACAAACGGATCAGCTCTAGCAGTTAGAGCCCATACTTTAGGGAAAGGCAAACTAACTCGAATTGTCTATAACTAATTTTTCTTATTCTCTAGATTCATGTGAAGCACTTCAGTTTATATCACACTTATGGTTTTTATGGAATACTCTGTATTACGTACGCTGCAACTGGTTCTCTTGCAAATAAGAACAATTTGGATATAAGATATACGATTTATTGAGTCTGTAGTGAAAAATGAACCTGATATAGAGACTTAAAGTTGAAAATTCATTCGTTGTTAGAGACATTTTTATTCGAAAATTGCTAGACGATATTAACATTTGAAGACCGAATTTCAACGTTGTTATTAAATATTTTTTTCGAAATAGTCCCATCTTCTCTCTCAATTAGAGTCAGTCTCTCAAATTAGGATTGTTTTTAATATTAAAAAAGTACCCTTCTGCAATTTTTTTATGACAATTTAAAGCGACAATGGTGTTTTTGGTCATTAACAGATAATTACAGGTAGATAACCTTTGTCAATAATAACAAGAAATTGTCAAACTGTGACTTACCTTGAAGCTCCTTTCACAAAATGTACTTGTACTATGTAATTTGAGAATATGCGATTAGTTATAGGGAAATGCTACAGTAACATAGAAGAAGCTCGGATTCCAGACCTAGGGGAACAGGTGTTGGAGATGATTGTAGCAAACTTTTCAGGAGAACGCGGAGCGCTGCACAACAACAGGCACCGAATAATTGTCCTGATAACTCCCCAAGGGAGGGCTACATTCCTACCAAGTCTGTAAGAGTCTTCCTAACACCTGGACAAATTGAACAAGAGTTAATTAACCGAATACGAGAAGCTGCTCAAAATGTGAGCCCAGACAGTCATAAGTTATTAAAAGTTACACATTTTGTCCATTGAGTCCAGTCTCACCCAGAGCGCTAAGCGTGCACAGGAGAAAAAAAGATATCCTGAGCATCAGAGCGTCTTGAGATCATCGAGAACAAGGAACGTAAGTTCACGTATGATCGGACAACTGATGGATCCACCAATCAAACCCCGCAAGAAACTAACTTCAGCCAGTATCCGTCGATCCTGTAGAGATGCAAACAAATGATTCAGAAGAAGTTCAGAATGGGAGTATCCAAGCGGAGAAATCGCATGTGCAGAGTGTAATGCCGTTTAGATGTTTTTGGTATAGTCCACACCGAATTTTCAGGATTTTGAAGTTGCTGAAGGTGCTCTTGTAAGTAGCGTTGGATCGTGAAGCCATATCTGCATAAGAAGTACTAGGCCTGGGTCCAAATAAGACGGTAAAGACATGTTCTCCGATAGATTCTTAAAAATTTCGAGGAGTGTATTCTCCCTCTCAAGGCGGTTGATATGTATCAGACAGTGCAATAAGCATTTATGGACAGTGCTAGTGCTAGCCTAGAAATTTTATTTCTAGAATTTATACACTTATCATCATTAGAGCCCAGCCACTCAAGGAGCCCATCACAACTATCAATCACATCAATCGCAGCCATGGCATCATCAAACATCGAATCCAAGAGCTCAGATGGGCAACTCAACAACTTACGAGGATTATCAACATTGACAGCATTTGCAGCCGTCCTCATTGGTCTCACACATCCATCCAATGTAGCCATTTGTTACCGCGTAGCAGGATACTGCTGGGTACATTGCTTTTTCGAATAATTGGTTATAAGCGGACTGGTACCTGACCGATGTCTCTTATTGACAGCAGCAAACCTTTTAGTAATAGAAGCATCACTAGACAGTGGATGAGAATCGGTAGGAGATTGAGAGATAGAGTTTCGTCGTTTAAAAATGTCAGACTCACCATCCAAATCAAAAGATCTCCATGTCAACAGACCCCGTTAGCTGCGACGATGGATCCATCGTATTTGACAAATCAATGTTTTTTGTGCATTGCCCGAAACAGGTGTTGTCACCTTCGTTAATACGAAGCTCCTACCAATCTGTAAGCCCTCATCAGGTCCCGCGAGATCAGGATCCATAAGAGAGCAGCAAGCAACAGAGCACCCACAAAACACTCAATACAGCGATCCAAACAAAGGCAACAACAAGGAGGTTATTTTTAAGTTATCACGACTCGACGACGACTCTCTCAAAATCTCTTGGGATTCAAAAACTGAATTGTATGTTAATTGATCGACATTAATCATTGACACATAACCTTTAACAGGAGGTTTYTGATGACAGCTGTGACGGAATTAGGAATCAATACGGAATCACTCATTTGCCCCAAAAAGGCTGGCAGCATGGCAAAGTGACAACGTTATCCTAACCTGAAAGTATTTCATTGTCACTTTTATTTTATTTGTTTTGTGATTACCCATGGTTACTACAGTTTGTAATAATTAAGCATCAACAGGTCATACGTAAATACGTATGTTAGTTAAGCAGATAACTTCAAACACATTGTTGCCATCCTTCTGATCTAGCTTTATGCAAATATCTCAGTTTTAAATAACATTTTTTTTGCTTTTTTCTCTGTGCTTTCAAAACACCCCCAGACAACATGACGCCAATTTTTAATCAACCTGTATTTGCTCTTTGAGAAACTGGTTAGCCTGTATGTATCATTAATTGTTTGTGTTCGTATTCTTAATATTTATCTCGCAGAAAATTGCTTTTATTGTTATTCCGATTGTAAATCAGTGTCAAGGCAAAGTTTGTTGGAAATTTTATATTCTTTTGTTCAAGAACCTTAATTCGTCCGTTTGTGTTCCGCTTCAAACTTGATAAGTTAATTAAAAATGTAGTACTTTCATAATTTTATTTACTTGTGTCAACTAAACTGTTCAATTCTCGAATTGTAGGTGATTTCACGCCTGTTTAAACTACTACTACCTTTAGTACAGAAAAGTGTGTGACTAAATTTTGAACAAATCTTCGACAACAATCGAAATATTAAACCACCACTTTAGCATCAAGAGATAATAAAATTGGTCGGCTCATAACTTGGCCAGTTAATTATGCACAATATTAGGAAGCAAATAGAATATATTTGAAGCGTAACAAGACTGATTATATCCATATATAATAGTTGGGATATATATCTCTCGGAAATTGCAGTTATTTCTAGTACATTGTTTAAGAAATGTGAGTTCGTGCATGCATATGAAATAAATGTGTATAAATGTGTTTCGTTGATAATACCCATATAGCTTTGTCGCCTAAAATTAGTAACACACTTAAAATTTGCTCTACGGAAGCTCTATGGAGAATAGTTCTCTTTTCTAAGAACTGATTATTTTACGAACTGTAATTTACGCTCGAAATATTCCGACTAATTTAATTGAATTGCTAAATTTTCAAAAGTGTTGCTCAGCTCATTGTCAAGGCATGCATGCAAGTGGAGCTTATTCTCAAATGAACTGATAACGAGATACATTTATGTATACAAAACAGGTACGGTTGGGTAATTTAAATTTAAGCTTTCTGTGTCTGGCAGTAAATTTCATTGAAACTAGCAGTCTTCTCGTTCAGAGGACACTTGTCTATTATGTGTTTGAAAAAAGACGTGTTTTTCCGTTTTACCACTATTCTCCATTTGACTTTAGTATAACCCCTGATTTGCGAGTTGAATTGAGTATTTTTTCTAATAGCAAATTTTCAGAACAGCTATCATATTTATATCAGAATTAATTAATCATATAGCCGTTTCGCACTTTTTCAAATAATATAATTCAGAAACTTTTGGATCTGGCGCTAAAGTTCTAGAAGTAAAGCGGTTTAGATGCGTTCGCTGAAAGAAATAAGAAAACTGTAATAAAACAAAACCAATCAATCCGTCAAATAACAAATCCCATTTTCCGATATGCCACTGACTAAAGAAACGATTATAAATGATATCTGGAAACATTTTAAAGATATCGTTTCAGGGTATGTGTCGTTTGGGACCTACCATTCACAATTTTCAGGTACCGCGTTCTATTTTAAACTTCTATTTTCATGAGTCATTGTTAAAATTTGATCGCTTTTTTTCTAATAAGGGAAACCAGATCAACACTCATTAGTGTACATTAAATGAGCAATATTATGCTTTTTAGTAAAAAGATGAAAGACGACTGTGAACTGGAAAGGCGCATTGTATTAAACAACGAACGCTTAAGGGCGTAAACTAATGAGAAGCGTGACAGTATATTTCAAAAAGCAGAAGCCAAACACTTTTTAACGTCGGGTCCTTCCTAACCGAAAAGTTATGAAAAAACATAATGGTTTAAAGTTAAAACGTTACTCTGGGTGCTTTCCATATATGCAATTTGTAGTCGAGTAAATTGCACGTGATTTTCCATTGTCAGCCATTATATCAGTTTAATACAATAGCCCTGGTCTGACGTCAGATCGGATAATCGCTTACTAATTTATTAATCCTGAATGCTCAGCTTTCGGATACTGGCAATATAATATAAGACGCAACTGTTAAACACGATTGCTGGTAATTATGAATCTATTTCCGTTCAGAAATTATTTGAATTTCCGTCAAAAGATGCACTTGTTAATCGGATTGTTTCCTGATGTTTGAGCGGCTAGCAACTTCAGATATGAATGGATTAGGATGACGCATCTTAAGTCAATTGAGATGCGTCTCAGCAGCCCAATAGCTATGGACTATCCTATCAACGTTACCACCCCTGTAGAGATTCGCAGGATTATTGTCGGCTTAAACTGCAGAAAGGCTGCTGGATATGATTGGATAACACCAGAAATCCTTAAAGCCCTCAAACACAGGGCTACTGTCTATATCACTCAGCTATTTAATTCCATATTAAGACCAAGCTGCTCTCCAACTCAGTGGAAGATATCCGACATTATAATGGTCCAAAAACTAGAAAAACCAGCAGACCAACCTTCCTCCTATCGACCAATCAGCTTACGATCTGTGCTATCGTTGGTCTTTGAGAAGGTTCTTCTGAGCCGAATTAAAGCTAATCTAACTGAAGACACTATCCCAAACGATCAATTTGCTTTTAGAGAGAGGTACCCAACAATTGAACGGATTCACCGCGTAGCTCACAAAATGTTTGAGGCACGCCAGCAAAAACAGTACTATTCTGGTGTGTTCCTCGATGTCCAATAAGCATTGGATCGAGTCTGGCACACAGGATTGCTATTTAAAATAAAAAAGCTGGCACAAAAATATTACACCATATTAAAATCATATTTAAACTGCAGAAAATTCTATGTACGGGTTGATGATAGCGACTCTGGTCTCTGTAACATTGAAGTCGGAGTTCCCAGGGATCTGTTCTGGGACCTTTCCTCTACTCACTGTAGACAGCGGATGCGGTCCAGAGGGACGACGCCCTATTACCAACCTTCGCAGATGATACGGCCTTTTTGACCTGTGACACAGGCCCACAAAGAGCAACTGAGAATACCCAGGAGTACCTACATCAATTAGAGGATTGGCTACGCAAATGGAAAATCCGAGTAAACCCAAATAAATATGTCCACATAACGTTCACCCTGAGAAGAGGAACGTGCCCACCAGTAACGATCTGTGACCAACAGATTCCACAAGATAGCAGCGTGGAATACCTGGATATGCACCTCGATCGCAGGTTAATCTGGAAAAAACATATCCAGACAAAGAGGACACAACTGAATTTGACCACCAAACACCACTCATGGCTCATAGGATACCGTTCCCAGCTGAGCGTAAACAATGAAATTCTAATATACAAATGTATAATCAAACCAATATGGACATATGGCATCCAGCTATGGGAAACTGCCAGCAAATCGAATATAGATGTCCTCCAACAGGTCCAATCCAAAGCTTTGCACGTTATTGCTGACGCCCCATGGTATGTAAGCAACGCTACTCTACATCAAGGTCTCCAAATAACCACTCAAAGAAGAAATTTCGACACGAGCCAGTATATATATATACTGTTCCCAGTATTGGTCCAGGAAAGAGACTCTTAAGCATAAGCTCCAGAGACTCCTCTTCTGTTGTTGTATATGCTCCCTATGATTTTATCAGGGACCCCGCTTTTTGCTTTGAAAGTGCCTTATAGAGTCTAGCGTAGCTGGGAGTGAATTCATTATCTTATGTATGTCTGTATCTGACCTAATTCATTATTTGTAACCCTGAGGAAGGCAGCAGAGCACTGCCGAAACGTTCGAAAATAAAGAATTTTACCATTTTGGATATGGGTGTACATCTAACTTAAACTGAAATTTTCCAGGCATAAGAGGATAACTGTACTCACAAGTTACCCCCGCTACTAGTGTCATCTTCGAAGTGTTGCTAAATGTTCTAATAGACAGTTGCAACTGGAACAATATTAATAAATAAAAACTGATAGCCGCGTAGGTAAATCTATCAAGTTGCCTGAACGTGAGTACTTAAAATTATTGCAATGTAAATAAAGTTTTATCTGCACCCAATAGTGTATCTAATTACTTCATTTTTGAGCGGACTACTCGTCGATTGGTAAACTTAAATTAAGCCTGCAACAAATGTAAATGAACATTCAGTCGTAATTCCTGCGAAGTAACTTGTCTATCGGTGCTTTATCGGAAGTTTTCTCTAAGTCGGTATCTAGTGAAGTCAACTTTTTTAGGAAATAATTATTTATAGTTTCGAGGACTTTTCCAAACTTCAGCAGATAATGTCTACTACTTTATGTGTATCTTTTCGAACAAATTTTGCTGTTTGATTCTAAAATGAATTATTTAGTTAATCTTTAACATCCGCACTGTCGATGAGGTGGTTTAACCCTATCGAAAAACTTTACTTATACTTTTCTATACTATACTTTTCAGGGACAAACGAAAATTATTTAATCTGTCCTCATGGATTATTATTTACTAATTCACTATTATTACCGATGCCATCAAACATTTGTCATTGCAAAAATGTATGAATTTTATTATTCATTATAAAAAAGGCAAACAAATATATGGCGAGAATATTACTTTTAAATTCATAAGTCCTATCCCTCACAAACGTCGGTTGATATTGAAAGGTTTGCCATGAAGGGCGTAGAAAGTGAACTCAAGACTACAAGTTTTGCTGTAAATTACTTGGTGCTTAACCAAAAATGTCGAAATTTTATTGTCTTAATACCAAATTAGTCATTTGGGATTTCTAATGAATGTTTGGCCCTTAAAAGCAAATTGTAAAATGAACGAGTTGTGAATTGGAAGCCCCTGTCAGACTAAATATTTTTATTCAATTGGATAGAATGAATGACGTCCAAATAACAACGGACAGGCGAGGGAAAACTGGCGCGCGAAGCAACCAGTTCTAAACCTTCGGGCTGACACAGATAAATAGCTATCATTCAACAAATACCATCTTTTAATCACACGAATTTCAGCCAAATGCCAACTAAACACATAATTTTTTACCGGCTTCGTCTCGTCTACCCAACCATTAGCACACTTTAATGAATACTAAATACCGGGTGAATTATCCGCCATAACTATTTAACTTCCAGTATTTTTTTTTAGAACAACAGCAATTTGCTTTTCATAAGATAATTTTGGTTGTCTTGATTTAATCATTCAGCACTAAATATCTGTCAAATTAGAAATTTCAATGTTTCATTATGAAAAAAAACCAAACATACTTCAACCAATCATCTTAGTGGGATTAAGATAGGAAGTGCAGTTCCGTGATTTTTTATGCCATTTTATGGACCATTATTATAAGAGAGTATCGGGGATGCTTTTAATGTCAATTGAAACGCCAAACATATACTGTAGTAACAGAGGCCAAATAAATCAGTCGTTAACAAACATACAATATTTTCAGTTAAAACAAATCACGCTAAACGTTTATTGTTCATAGCAAATCCACTATCTTCATAGTTAAGCTCTCACTTAGATATGTTGCTAAATATAGGTTTTTTTATTTCTATAAGGGTCAATGACAACTTGAAAGGAATTCGGTTTTAGCGGATATATTACAGAGAAGCCGCTAATTAGTTGTAAACTGATATTTATGCAAATATCAAGTATTTCATACTTATGGTAAAATAATTTGTATGATACGCACAGGCATATCTGCAGCATTCCAACTTTTTATACTACCTCCAACTTCAAGAAAAATGCTAAACCCATCCTGTTATTTTCTATTCTCTTAATAAAAGGAGCAAAATTGGAAAATTTAAATTTCCTCAATAATAAGAATAATGTACTGTATTCAAAGCTCAATTCCCTTACTCAGATAATTAAATGGAAGACAAGCGAACAAAATCGTGCGCAAGACCTTTGGTAATGAAATTAATGTGATTAAAAAAGGAAATTAATTAAATAAGATGAAGAGACTTTAATTTCTTTACAAATCCAGTCGTTCACACTCATCCTTTCACAATGAACTTCCGTTAAGAGACAAAATAAAATAAAAAAGAGTAACGATAAAGAAAAGCAAGCCCGGGGATTTTTGAGGGAAAATCTATCTGTGGTGATTTAGGGCACTCCAACCTTTGTTTAATGACCCTACTTTATTGAAAAGAAGAAAATGTCTTATTAAAAGTAACACTTTTTTCATTCAACGTCTCTGTGATGTTAAGATTTATTTTGGTACAAATAATAGTACCTATTTCATACTGGGTTTAAATAAATATTTCCTAGCAAAACAGTTCTGGGCGAAAGAAACCTAAGGTGATCAAATTGTTCCAATCACGCCATACATTTAGGGAAAAGTACTTGTTCAAAAAAGTTGGTAAAAGCTCAAAAAAGTTGGTAAAAGCAAGGTAATTTTAAATTATTTACTTAACATTGAAAAAATAACCCAATCACGCCACACATTTAGATAAAAATACTTGACTGTAATACAAAACGAGAGCCGCAAGGCCGATTAAGATCAGACGAACAGTTTTTGCATACTGCAATTGTTAAATAACCTTCTTTTAATTTTGTGCCAGGCTCAAAGTTATGAATATTCTTTGTGCCCGCGCCTTTACGCCTTCTTGGGCCCATAAAATATCATATACAAGCCAAAATTTTCGAACTTTTTAAAACCGCTCAAAAAGTTGTTAAAAATTGGAAAATGGTTAATATAGCAATTGAATATGATAGTTCAAGAGTTGAATTACATTACAATACATTACTTCTCCAAAACGATTTTCTAATAAAACGAGAGTTTCGAATTTTTTCTCACTTTTTCGTTGTTTATGCAAGCAGCACACCTTTTCCAGCTGGCGCACCTCGATATTTTGAATAAGTATACTATTCCCGAGCGATTCTAATAGCTATCTAAGTTACAGGTGGACAGAATATGTTTACCTGGTGTTTTCTTGTCAAATTCTAAAAAATCATTAGACGAGTGAAACTTCCATTTTCAATAGTTCTGTTGGACACTGCTGTGCCAGAGGATGACGTCCAGCATTATCCCCAGCGCTTGGTGGTCTTCCCTGTGGTCTCCTTCCCACTGGATTATTCATTGTTGCGTTTTGGACGAGTCTGTTGTCCTCTATTCTTGCTATCTACATGTTTGTTCCCAATTCTGATGTCCTCACTTCGTACTCTAATCTACTTCTCTTGTATAGAGTTTTGCCTTGTATGTTACTACATTTTTTTTCTTTCTGGATTTCAGTCAAAATGTGAAATTTCCTTTCGGTGAGACAACAGCGCCATCATCAGGTTAAAATTTCAAAGCACAGCTATAATTGGGCACATTTGATTATTTATATAAAGATAAAAATATATAAAGAATCAAATGTGCCCAATTATGGGTTTGTTTTGAAGTTTTAATCTGATGGCGCTGTTGTCTCGCCGAAACGTAATATGAAATAAACGATATAAACTTTTATTTCACGTTTTGACGGAAACCCAGGAATGAAAAAAATTTAATAACAATTACACGCAGTCAGGAAAATAAATAAAGAAAAACTTGTATGTTCCTTAAGGTCTTCATTTCAACTGTTCTCATCGTTTGTAGAGTTCTGCTTGTATCTGGTCTGGTTTATGCTGTGTATGTTATTATAGGTCTTACTGCCGTTATATATAGATTGACATTGCTTTCCGTAGTTAGGTATTTGTTTTTCCAAATAATTTCTCACCAACATCTCGAAATTCGAGCCGCTTTCATTGTTTGCTCTCTTACTTCAAGAAGTAGATTTCCAAGGTTCGTTATATCTGCTCCCAAATATTTGAAATAGTTTACTTGTTCGACGATTTTTGCCATCAGCAGCATTTAGTCTTCTCGGTTAGTCTTCTCGGTGTTGATGAGCATATTTAGTTATTTTGCTTTGGTGGTAAAACAGCACTTGTAGCAGTCTTTGGAGGTTGTCTAGCATCCGGCGTGGAAGAAAATATCCGTTTTATATCCAGTCGTTCTGGGAAGATTTTCTATTATTTCATCCGTTATCACATTAAACATGAAGGGTTTTATTAATTATTGATCAAGTGTTCGTTGAGCCCCGCCTCTATGTGCTGCTTCAATCGCAGTGGGTGGTTTATTATTTTTTCAAACACGCGACTTCTATGGTCAGGTCGTGTTTCACTCATATATTCGTTGACACGAAAATTTGCCAAGCAAGTGTGACAAATGGTTAACATAAATATTAACGCATGGGCAAATAAAAGTGTGCTTGCGTGCATCGAAACTTCCAAGCATTTGGAAGCAAGACAGGAATTCGTCCTAGCAAGTAAATCTTTATTTTTAAGACAAATCTAAAGTGTATGGATTTAAGAATGTATTTTAAAATGCTTTCTAGGCTTTGGAGTGTATCAATTTTATAAAGGCTCAGGTGTTGCGGCTGATTCGGAACGGCTCTCGGATCCGCACTCCCAAAGTCGATGCAGTGACACGCCGTGCTTGTGATTGATCACCTCTATTTAGCCAAATCCTATTGCGATATCAGCTTGAATCTCATTATTATGTCAAGCCAAGATGCTACTTGAGTTAATGCATGAACAATAGGCATTCTGGCGTGGTTCGCCTGTTGCTATAATTTATTAATAGTCCAATAAAAGTTCGGTTTTGACGACGCTTTCCGTGCCCTTTTCCAGAAATTTCTACAGAATCGGTTTTGTGCAAATTTTGCTGGGTGAGCAAATGCAGATTTATATGGCATATACAATAACAAGTCCCAAAAACATCTGGATGAATATTGGAATAGCAGATTTATTCATTTTGTTAGTAAACGATGTAAGCCTTAGATACTTTTTATTGCTTCATAAGTATAATAAGTCATAGTTCGATCCTGGTGTGACTACCGACTTTGTTTTTCAATTGCGAGGACTAATGTAGTGCAAGGGGTAATAAAGATTCAATGGTTCTTTGATATGCCCCAAGCTTCTCGATTTCTAAAGAGAGTAGGGCTTAACCCACGTTCGAACTACTGGAAAATATGCTTAACAAAGAATACGACTTTCTTTCCAACCACTTGAGCATAGCTAGTTTTACTAGGAAAGAAACGTCATACTCTGAATACATATTACTTGTTTAGCAGGGGATATTCTTAATTCTGCATACGTAAAGGAGATTATGTCGGATTATGTTTTTTTGCTTCGCATATGTGATAATGCGATTTATACTTTTTCTCGTCATTTAACTTAAGTGTTTTGTTGATATAATGATGTCTAAAAACTAACCACTAAATTACATGTTCCATTATAGAGATCTCCATTTTTTCGCTAGCTTTACTCGATTGAAAAACTGCTGCATTTTTCCGCTTCAAATTCATGTAAATTTTCATTAGCAAACGTGTTTTAACACGACACCGCTCCATTCTCGACAAAACATTTTAGTAACTTCCAGGTGACTTTCAATATAAAATGTTCCATTTAACTAATTCTACTTTATGGTTTCACTAAATTTCAATTATTTCAATGGAATTCTAAACGGATTATTTTGATTATAGCCTACTGATTTATTTACACGTATTGCTGCCAGCATATTTTCCTCATTTACGGAAAATTTTAGAAGTAATTGCTCATTTTCATCGATACAACTAATATAATTAGTTTGGAGTAAATCGGGTGAAATTTATATACAAAATAAAAATGCGTTTCTGACTGACTGGTATATAAAAGTTATGTAATTCGATATATCTGTCTAACATAGCACAGTTCCTTTCACACAAAAACTGGAAGACTACGGGCTGTTTTCGGAGATCTGCAATCTTACAATGCATACATTTATTCATGATATGAACAATGTGTAGCTGAGGATAAAACTTTCTACACAATAGTCAGGCGGCAGAACTTGTAGTAACCAAAACTTGTTAAAGGATAATTACCCTTTCTGCTTTAGTTGGGAGGGATCAACATAGTTTAAGTGGTTTAACGGTTGAATAGTTTTTATATAAGGTCTACCGAGAGTCGAATGGCTGCTTTATTGATGTTTGCCATTAAGTATTTAGCCCGTGGACTTCTTAAAGCCACACAAATTGAGTCTGCCTGAATTTACAAAAACTTGTCTATCACTAACTAGGGCCTTTCAGAGCAACTGTTTTTCTTCGAATTTCAATTAAATCGACTGCACTGAAGAAGTACGATTTGATCCCAGTTTCCCTTCAACTAAACTGCATTGAAACTTTCTAGAGACAAATTTAACTTCCAAGACAGCAACACATCTTTAATCGCCCAAAATAAAATGTCGAAACTTTTTAGCAAACAAAACTTTTATTTCATGATACTAACTTTATTTGCGAGATATTAGTTGTGCCATTTTTGCGACCGCAAACCATTTTAGAAAGGAAGAAGGGCAGAGAACTGGATTTGGAATAAAAAGTTGAGCTGGCATTGTGAATTAAAAGTTTAAACCTACATCTCGGTTTGATCAAAAACACTGAAATAGTTTTTTGGCTACTAGGGAGAACGATAACTATTGTACTACATTTTGGGAAAGCAATTTCTTTCAGGCTGTAGAATGGATTGAATTAATGAATTATTTTTTATGCAGCTGGTTTTTTAAATTGTAAAAAGCAGACTGATTTCATATAAAAAAAACACAATATAAAATTCAAGCACGAAAATGGGATCTTCCGTCTGTTCTTGCAACTGATGACTCACAAATCTCAGATATGTAAACCGGGAATCTTAATGTTGCTGACTTCGCCAACTGATAGAGCACTGAAGGATTAGATTCTCTAATTCTAAAATTATATTATCTTAACCTTCGCCTCATTAATCGATTAGACGTAATACTATATTCTGTTCTTAAAAGCCCTTATTTCAACGTGGTTTTCATCTGCCGTACATGAATTAAGAAGGTTGTCATTTTTTTCCTTTGCTTCTGTTCTGTAGTTATGAACTAAAATTTCGAAAAATCAATTAATTTTCAAGCGAAACCCAAATATTTTACTACTGCATTTAATAGTTGCATTTCCTTATTTCCTATTAAAATTAACCGTCTATTTAAGTAGACATGATGAAATACGGAACTTAATACATATATTCTATTGCAGTTTGCTAAATATTTCCCGTATTCGAACAAACAAATAGAGTAGTTCAAACTCTATTAAATTATACTATTTGACATTAATCAACGTTATCTCTTAAGCAAGGTAACTCTAATGAAATATTAAAGCGTGAAGAGCTCCTGGCACCAATTTAATTAAAAACTATGAAGGTCTATAATTGAATCTATAATCAGCATATTAATAGCTTATTCTTTGCTTGGAGCTTCGAAGAAGTTGAAAGTTTCATAATAATTAAGGTGCTCGGAAATAACAAAATTAATACTAGTCTCCTTTAACAGCTTTAAATCGAAAAACAGAAAAAAATAAATAGCCGTGTCATGCCTAAAATTAGAATTGAAAGAATTTGCAAAATGTGTTCTGTTATTATTGATTTGTGTAGCCAATTTATTTCGTAGTGGAATTTCGTAGAAGTTATTTCTGGAATTCATTTTGTGTCCATTATATTCATGGGTAACATATTTCTTTGTCTCTTTCAAACGTTTATTCATTTTTAACGCTCTTTCCTTCGTTTTGGAATTAACTTCAATGTATCAAACGAATTTGCAGGATTTTAGTAACTGTAAATGCCAAATAAACAAATGGAAGCTGCATTTAGGGTGCATCTGGCTCACAGAAAACATTGAGTGATTTTTTATTGAAATTTTTCCAAAATGTATTGCTTTGAATAACGACACATCTTCAGACTGTCGTGTCTGTTGGGTTTTTAACTGTTATTAAATCAAGTAAAGAATAAAAAACAAGGAATTTTCTCTGTTCTATGTCGAAAATAACAGAAATTGTACAAATGCGTAATAATAATAATCATCTTTATTTCTTTCGTAAAAGGCTATCTACCAAATCGGTCTTTATTCTGCCCTTGCATTTACATGTGTGTGGATATAATCTACCCATATTAGCTTATTCTAACATACTTTATGCACTTATTTTTCCGTTTGGTTGGGCTGTATTTGTAAGTTATCTTCTTAATAATGTAATAATGTTTAACCATTCCAGGTCTTTGAGCAGTTTCAAATGAATTAATTTCTCAACTCGTTTGGAATTGGAAAAATGTATAAATCAATTCCTTTGATATTCGCCATGAAATAAACGCCGTTTTAGTCACTTATTTATTAATTTAGTAATCCAAATCTCTTGCAATAGGTAGAGAAATGGAAGAATTGCAGCCTTCTCTTAGAGAAGAAATAATTAAATTATAATGTATTATATCAGTATTTTTTAGAGCCAAATTAACTAAGTAAAAATGCATATTCATTATAACACGTTTCATCTTTGTGTTCGAATGCAGGTTCCTTTTGTGCAGCGAAGTTTATGTAATATTATGTATATGCTGCCTACCTCAAAAAGGTATTATATTCAAAGTAAAGCGTTCTCCGTGGAGTCCATTCTCGAAACTGACCGAATGTTATCGTCAAAGTTTATTGTGTTTTTAGGGCCGAATTTCAATAGCTACTGTTCAAGTTATGTACGTAAATAAATCTAAGCAAATTCAGTTCAAATATGCAAGTTTTGTCTTGGATGTATTCTGGTCTAAGATTTCATAACATTTGAAACCGGATCATAATGTGCAATCAGCCAACTACCTCACTTTCCAGTCACTAATATTCTAGGCCAACATTAATAGAAAATTTTGCACTTGCCAGAATGTCTAATCTTGTAACATATTAATTTAGTTTTGAGATAGGCGGCTTTACAACGGAAACTAAAGCAACAAAAAAATGTCTTAATACTTACAAGTAATTAGTCTTCTGTGCACTATTAATTTACAGGACCTGGAAACTTTGTCACCTAAAAATACATTAATTAAGACTTTTAATTAAATTGAGCCCAGCTTGCTACTGAAATTGTTTGTAGTTAGTGTTTCAACTGATTACTAAATACTTTGCACTTTTGTGCACTATAAACTATTAGATCGGAATTATGGAATTTTAGAAAACACACGTCGTTAGGGCTCAGCTTTTAGTACATCTGTTGATGGCAGATTTTCATAAATGTTGCCAAATCTCCATGTTCATCTATGCAAGTAATTGATTATAGTAGCTAGGAAGTGACGGGGGCTTGTAGGTGATACATCACTAGCACATGTGCGTGGTCAATGTATGCATATTCATGTGGTAAGCATCAACCGACGTTCGAGCGAAAGAGCCACTGGATGGCCATTTGGACGATAGAGCATAGAGCATACGCGCATATCTCGTTCATATGGGGGTTTACATTCCGCTGACGTTCTCTAAATTATTTTTTTCATTCAACGCTAACGTGTACTGTACAATGAGTGGCATTTATTAACTTTTGCAGTTTTTTCGACCATAATTTATTTTAAATTAACAGCGCAAAATAGCTTGATGAAGTAAATTATTTCAAGTATGCTCATCTCACCATTCACACTTTACACGTTCAGATTGATTAAATTATTTAATACTTAACTATTAAATGTAATTGTTCTAGATATCTAGTTGCATCTTGCAATATCTCAAAGGACAGTGATTTTGATTAGCTAGATGTGTTTCAAATGCAAGCCTTTATAGATATACTTAAGTTATGGCTTGATTAATCTGTCTATTTATTTATCAGCTATATATGGAAAGTTATAATATATTTTAGACTTGCTAACGTAGTTAACTTATAATAATAATTTCCACTTTTCACCGCGCCAAAGATTTTAGATTTTTTGAGAAGGTTGGTCAAAACTAATTAAATCGATATTGGCAGTTGGCCCAATCCCTACTGTGTTTGCTTCAAAACTAAATCTTTACTACAAGTATACTTTTACTCTGTGCTTTCTTGATCCTAAAGTAATGTTAGTGATTAAATTTTCTGTGCAAATGATGGTCAATCCTGTTACGAATCACCAAACTTTAATTGAATACAAACCAAAATTGAAGTTAACTTTTATTTACGAAATCAAGAGAAATGATGCTCCATTTATACTTCTTGCTCTACTTCTAAAGTTCAGGCCAAGAAACTGCTTTCAGATAGCGCATTCAAGCAGTAAGTTAGCGATTTTTTCCTTGTCAACAGACTCGAAGTATTAGAAGAGTTTAGTTGTGTTGCACACAATAAAAAATGCTAACCAGCTCAGTCCATTTAATTTGAGCAACTATTGTCCTCGAAGGCTGAATATGGATTTATACAAAACAGATTGGTTCGAGAAGCTTGCCGATATTTATGGCCTTTTGTTATAATACTACATTTTAAATCGGAATAATATTACCCAGGACTGCGAGTATTTTTTTCCGAAAATAAATAATTAGCTACGTCTTGCGTTTTGTCATTCAATTTTCGGAGTTTTCTAGTTTTTGTCGTATTCATAATATTTGTACTAAATATGTGCAAGCGAGACTTTGAAACGTAACTATGAAAAATGGTTTAGAAATATTAAAAAGTTCAATTCGCAAGGAAGCGATAAAAAAACGCACAAATCCAAATTTCCGAAAGACTAACCCCAGCAAATGTAATTTTTGCCAGTAAATCCGAAATTAAATGCTGTTCGAAATCGAAATGAGAGTTGGTTCCGTTTATTATAAAATCAAAGTTGTCCATAACCACTTAAAATCTATCAAAAATGAATGACGCTGAAAAACTGTTTCGGTCGGTTGTGAACAAACAAACGGCTGAAAAATAGCATTAAAAAGTATCCACTTTAATTCCGAATACCGCATAATATTTTCAAAATTGACAAAAATCCTTTAATGATCGTAATTCGGTTTTTATTACGCGTATTTACAGTCGCCGTTTTGACAAAAAAATTGTTGTGTAGCTGCATGCATTGTATAAGCGTCAGTATACCAGCCTAGCACCAATTCGATTTCAAAGGGTTTTGAAAATTGAAGTTAACTGTATATTTCATTTACATCGGCTTTGAATAAAGACTAGAGGTAATGGAAAACATATTTAACGAATCAGATGTGGAGACATTTCACAGTTTATTGATATGAAATATACATCTATCCCGTCCCTAAGTGCTGAAGAAGCGAATACGTCATTTAAAATGTAGCATTTTTTCAGTGTACTTCTAAATCCATTTAAAGTCATTTGTGAAGCATTATGTTTTATACACAGACTGTAAATTTAATTACAGATGTATAATTGCAGCAAAATATAAAACCAAGTAACGCGAGCGCTTTTACAATATTTACTGTATACCAGCAAAAAAAGTTAAAACCCGTAAATCACCAGCTTTAAATTGCAGTGATTATGGAATGTACATATGGAATTTACGCTTGGTTAAATCAAAAACGTGAGAATCTCTAATTTTACATAAAAATGTAATTTATTTTTTATAGCATCCAATGATTATAAGCAAAATGCACAGAGTCTCTAAACTACCTATTTTATCTTTATTATAATCTGAAAAGTTATTCAGATTTCGTTTTTAAATTAGGTCGACCGCAGCACACCGTTTATAATGAATGTCATAATTTGCTTACCCGGTTAACTACGTAACCATACACACATTAAATTATTTTTAAGCCAGAGATATACCTCAACGAACCGGATTACAATAGAGAGTAAACCCTGTTTCATTTTGTTTTGTTCACGATCAGTCTGAGCACAGTTTAGCAAAAATCCGATAACAGCCCAATTTTGTGGAAAATTGATTATCGGTAATCTGAAAGTGCCAGCTCTAGTAGAAAGTTTACTAGTTGGATGGAGCAATCAACATTAGCAGAAATAAAAACTTTCCAAATTTAATTTTTGGATCCCATGGCCTTAATTTCAGGAAAATCACTTCGGTAAAGAAGCTAAATGCTGTCTGACAAACTTTTCAACTTTCTAATCTTGAACGCAAATAGACTTACCTTCCTACATCTGGGGGTTTTTATTAGTTTTTAACCATGATATTCTGTTAAGTAAGTTTTTGTAGTTTAGTAATATTGTGTGGCGTAAAAAGAAGGCCATTTGTACTTTCTAATTATTTAATTAATTCCGGATTTTTAATACAAGACGCGAGTATTCTTCAAGCGACCTTACGGTTTTTTTGCCTGGAAATACTCACCGAGGTTATAAATCCAAATCGAGACCAAATGGCATTAGCCATTTGAGGACTTACCTTGTTTGGAAACAAAACCATCTGTTTTATATATTCGATTTGGTGCAATTTTCCAAGTCTGATTTGGACACCTCCAATATAAATAGTAACTGACCGTGTTTCTCTTCCATTTACTTTTATAGCATTGAAAAGTGATATATACAAAGAATCAGAAAAGGCGTACTAACAGTTTCCGGTTGGATTGAACATACTTAGTAAATTATTTATTAAAGCAAAGTTGCGTTTGTAAGGAATTTTGTATTATTATTTAGATTCGAAGCTTATTTGTTACCAAACAAAGACTCAAACGAATTAAAAGTTAGAAACGAATGTTAAGTTTGGCTGTATGATTTCAGGATAATGTTTGCTTTAATTCAGTATATTTAAATTATGCCGTGATATATATAGTATACATAGTTAGATATATATAGTATACAAATTTGGGTTTATGCGAGATGTACACCCATATGTAATGAATTAATTAAGACACGATGCCACGTCAGCACAAAAACAATCCAAAACACATGTCACGGTACACAAATTATTTTTTTGTCACACGTTAAAATTTTGTCAAATTTAAAGTTTTAAAATAAAATGTCTGATCTCTCCATGCTGAGAGATAACATCGACTTCTATAGTAAATATATATATATATACAAATTGCGTTTATATATATATATTAGATAAAGAACTGACATAGATTTGAAACAATGAAACTAGTACAATTTCGTAATTGCTTATTGTCAATAGTTGTTCAAAATTGAAAAACGCGGTTAGTTAGTTACTTAGTTTAAACTTGGTCAAAAGAACGCCGGCTTGAAAAGCGACATTGCCTGTATTTTTCCAACTTAATTATGTCAAGTCGAATTAAAGTAAGTATATACTAGCTGAGACCAAAAGAGACCTCATTTTGCCAAATTAATCCTAAATCCTTTTGCTTTAGCTAGTAGACAATAAAATCACCCCAGCCTTGTAAATTTCTACTTTAATAGAACCTCTAATTCAGCAGTTAAATGGAAACAGACCTTGTTTTCGCTGGTACAGGAACGAACTAGATCTGTCAATTAGAAAACAGATTGTTTGCTTCCAGCTCGGAAAAATAGAGATGATTAAACTAATTACAATGGAACAAGAACAAAAAGAATTTTAGGAAATTCACGGAGTTGTAGAAAATTTCAAACCAATTTATATCATTTACTTCAGTTCCTCAGCACAGTCCAAGAAACTGCTTTCTGATAGGGCATTCATGCAGTAAGTTGGCGATTTCTTCCTTATCAATGAGCACGAGAGGCCGCAACTTAACTCGGGGGAGCAGTATACTTGCAGAACTCATAAAATGCATTTACATCGTCTAAATAAAGTAAATCAACAGCTCACAGAAGTGTAATCAATTTGAACTTTCCATAATTTTCTTTTCAAGCGATCTGTAGCCAGGAATGACGTAACAAAAATAACTGGCATTATAAATTAAAGCTGTTTTAAAAGTTTGCAGCACGTTTCTTATGAATATTTATACAAAAATGCTGTGTACCAATAAAGGGGAATAAACTTGTACCAGTTTTAAATTAAAATGGATTCAGCTTTCCCGCCAGTAGATATTTGTGGTTAGAGGTAGCGAAAATATTTATTCCTGCCTTTATTTTCAACTAATTAGAAATTAATATCGCGCGTAATTTATTAGTTAATTAAAATTTAAATTTCTTACCAAAATTCACAAAACTTTATCAACTTATATAAATAATCAAATAATTACTGATAATTTTTGAAATGGTGGCTATTATAAACCACTATCATATTTATTGGATTAACGGATACACATTAGGGCTAAAAGCAAATCATAGCAATGGATTTATGTGCCCTTCGACTATATAATGGTTTGTAATCGATCCGCTTCACTTTAAAATATTCATTTTAGTCAATAATCAGTTTCACCACATCATAGTCAAAGAGCAAAATGGAGCCATTTAGAAATAAAATGTATAATGTAGCTTCAACTTTAAGTATACCTGCGCATCAACTTTAATCATATTTCGAAACTTGGCTTTTGCCCGAACGAAACCACTCAGGTACATTAAACTTCCTTAGACAAATTGACTTTGATACAATGACTGGATACCTATACATACAACTAATAACCCTGTGAAATTCTTGAAAGAAGGCATTTTATGCTTGCAGTGAACGGCTTTTAACCCGTCTTAATTGTAATATTAGTGCATGGGAAATTGTTCGCGAAAATGACATGAGCTGAGCAATTCATTCGTAATTGTTAACTTTGATTTTCTCTGAAATATCTGAAACCGGTCAAATTATTTTAAATATACCAACACTTAGTTTAGTCAATGATCTGAACAATAGTGATGGGTTACTGAAAGTAAAGCACCTGAGTAGTTAATCATAATCTGCCCACATGCCAACCGATTATACTACTACAAAAACCCTTTTCTAACTCTAGTCGAAGCTCCTCGGCTGGAAACAGCTTTAGAAAACCGCTTCTAACGTGTTTAATTAAAACTAATGTAATTAGAGTTATTATAATTGAACTGGGACTTTCGAGTGGCGTTATCTTTATTATGCCTGTTGCAAGTTAAGAGATAAGCATTTTTTATTCTTTTAAATTGCCAATATATTTTTCTCTAATCGAAAGTGTAACACAATATCTAGTTGAGCTAAATAATCCTACAATTCATCTATTTATATTGCAACATTATTCTTAACATAAGTTTGTCGCATTTACTCAGTTAAATAAATCAAATTCATTCAATTAATTGAAATTGTCTTTTCTGATAAGTTAATAATAATTTGTTTTCATATTCCTTTTCTGGCTGTATTTACCTCACAAAGCATTTATTGGATATGAGCAGGCCTTTTGTAATGCCGAAAAGTAGGAAACACAGGAATTAATTATAATCGATAGAATTTGCATTTCATTAAGGGCGCGGAATATTCTTGTATCGGTTCTAAATATTAGCAAATTGGGTTGACCTAGCGAGCGGAAATCTGCTTTCAATGCCAAACAATTAATTTTTATTAAATTTGCCCGCATTATAATCGCTTCGATAAATTGTATTATTTCATAGCTTAAAGTACAAGTATCTTAAGTTAGTTTATCCAGGCGAAATGGCCCACTCAATTTATAGCAAAAACAGACCCAAATCGAGAGCATTACTTTCAAATGACTGATGAAGTTCGGCAATTTAATATGTAGCTCAATTGTCAGGGTTGGTCAATTATCTCGGGCCATTTGTTATTCAGCCAATTGTCTTGCAGCCATTTTACAAGGTTGGGAGATTAAGTGTGACCGCTGTATCGAAGGGCCTGCCGAAGTTCAAATTGGAATTTAACTTCAGGCTTAATATTACTGAGATGTAGTGAACCTATATCAATTGCTGGTAATGTATCAATCATTAACTGCTAGATATGTTTCACTCGATTCTCACAGTTCAGTCTGAAGGGAAGCAAATAATTTCAACAGATCAGGTTTTCGATTCTATCATTATCATCTCTAATCTCTAATAAGTCGAAAGTTATTTTTATATATTATTTACCCTCATGCGGTGGTTTAAAGTAACCCGGAACCATTTCCTTCAGGAACAGGGGCTACATATTTAGTTATTTATGTCAATAAAAGTAGAAATGTTCATGACAAGCACGTGCGACTATTCGAAAATATGTGTGAAATAATAATTTGATGCAACTATGATTTAAGTAAATAATAAAATCTGACCGGAACAGACTGTGAAGTAAATTTTAAATTTTCCGAAGTTGTGCTAAAAATTTGCTAGATAAGTCCCTTTGGATTTCTAAGGATATAAAAATCCCAAAGAAGTTTCCTTACTAATATAAGCTCGGAGTGTTTAAATTTTTACGATGTCACAGAAAGCTCACAGGAATATATTGGGAATCTTCTTCAGCATGTATGTAGTAATTCCTGCCTACATTAAATAAATATTTTCGCAAGGAGAACTGGCATTTGATTTGGGACAATAACGCAATAGCTGTAATAATGCAAAATTGCAATAAATATTTTGTGATATATTGCAATAAATATTTCCACAAGGAAAACGAGCAGTTGATTTGGAAAATTTGCAATGCAGAAATATTGGTAACGTATGTTTACTATTGGAATTTATCCGAAGGATCTTTGACTTGAGCAAATAACATTGTCTTCTATTCGTGGTACACATATGGACAATGTACCCAAAAACTTCGGAAATTAACTATCAGATCGTAAAGGTCGCGACGCTTCACTACTTTCGAAAAGCTTTTCTTGGTATATACATACGTTTTTAAATTGATATTATCAAACATTATAAATTTCGTCGATTTTTCGGAATGTTCTTCTACTATAGAACTCAACTGTTAGCTTACACTTGACATTCTCAATTTTGAAATTTATTTAGAGATTTGCAATCAAATTGTAAATAATGAAGTGGGCATCATAAAAAAGATATTAAAAATACTGAAACAAGTGAGTATTGTCATTAATTCACATTTGCTGCAAATTGACTGCAATTTACCGTTTAGTGAAGTTTTGAAAGTTTTCTGTGGCCGCATATAATCTTAGCGCGCAAACAATCCAACTTTGGAAAATTCTATTAACTTTTTCTTCAGATATGTCCGGCGTGTGCTCTAAGTAGTTGTTCTATACACGCTTTTCCTGTGTTTCACAGTTCGAACTAATGCAGTTTTATTTCAACCTAAAAGTTTGGTTTGAAACAGAAGGAAAGCGAAAA
Organism: Dendroctonus ponderosae; assembly: GCF_020466585.1. Taxonomy (NCBI): domain Eukaryota; kingdom Metazoa; phylum Arthropoda; class Insecta; order Coleoptera; family Curculionidae; genus Dendroctonus; species Dendroctonus ponderosae. The sequence goes on along the minus strand of NW_026017110.1, from coordinate 51,992,561 downwards.
GTTTCAAAAACTTTTGAAAGCTGCATATCTACTGGAAAAGCTTTTAAAAAAGAACAAGCAACTTACCGACCACTTTTGGAACAAATTTCGCTGGTACCCACAAACCAAAAAGTTAACCAACAAAAATATGTTTCCGTTACGTTTGAGAGCGTTTCCTTTCGAGCGATGCAGAACTTTGCTGTTCGCGAACTTGCTTGAAAATGTGGCTGTAACGGCTTAACCCGTCGCACAGTCGCGTGCGAATGTTGGCAAGCGTGCGCTTTCTATGACCCCTTCCGACCTTTCAAAATCCTGTTGCTTCTTTCACGTAAGTGCTCATCTAAAAGCATCCCCACAATCAAAAGTATTTCTAATAGACCCAATAAATTAATGTCCTCAATTACGCTTTTTCCTTCGACATCGAAATCCCCAAATGAACAACAGACGAACACGACAAAAAGAAAGGCGGTTTTCATCTAAGCAAGTCTGGAAATTGATTATCAGTCTTTGTCTTTGTTTATTCAACCAGTACTGTTTACTTAAGCATTTCATAAAGAGTGTTTCTTCTCCTCCGATGTGACTAACAAATTTTGCATCAATGCATACATAACTGAAAAACTTAACACTGGTAAATTGTAGTATAATTAATAGTATATTGAAACAACCGCTCAGTATATGGCTGCAGTCAAAGAACAGGAAAAATTGTTCGGTCAAGTTTCGACGCTGCCTTGAAATCGTTTTGCCAGATCGTCTTTTGCCAATCGTCGAGGAAAAATCGTCTCATTTAGACCCAGAAATTGATAAACTCATTAACTAACGCATTGCAAAGTGCGCTCATTTAAATTCGTTAGGCTTAGGTCTGTTCCGAAACTGAAAAATTGATCCAAACGTGTACTTACGGAAATTTCGCGATGTTGGAGAAATCGGGAAGAAGCAAACGTTCCAAGGAAGAAGAAAGGTTATAGAACAAATTTGAGGTTTCAAGACAGCAAAGACCTAAAAGTATCTAATGTTTCCCAATTATGAGTTTGTATGAATTTTAAATCTGATGATGGCGCTGTTGTCTCGCCGAAACGTTATGAAATAAACGATATGAAAATGTTTATTTTACACTTTGACTGAAACCCGGGAAGGAAAAAAATATAATAACAGTTTCAAGTAAGGTTTTCGTGTGAGCGGTAAAAATCGTGCAGGGTCGGAGTCGAGTAGTTTAAATGACCAAAATGACTTTGAAGAGAAAGAACTGTGTGTATTGCAATTTCTGATAATCTAATATTTGATGAATTTTAACAAGAACAGCAGTTTGGAGTTTCTGAAATTGTCGAATGTTTTGAAGAAGGACATCAGTTCGGCGAAAGTACAGATGAGGTTAGTGAAGCTTATGAGTTCACAAACAATATTTTGACGAGTGCCTTAAAAAGTAATTATACCGTTTATAACATTAATGAAGAGTATAATCTTTTAACATTCTCTAATATATTTTATTACACTCAAATAAATTGAGACGACCAGAAAATAGCTCGATTCAAAACAGGAAATAGCCAAGAACCAGTAACGATTTTATATCAAACACGACTTGCCGATGTAATGGGGTAGTACTAGGTATTTTTTCGGCCTTTTTAATAATCCCTTCTAAATCTTGGCTTACAAATACCTAGTTTCACTAGTCCATTTTAACTACTAGAGAACTTCTTTGGATTTCCACCATTTCAGATATTGATATGCGAAACGATTGCGTACTATGCTGTATATTTCCAGTTCTGACAAAGAATAGTGAAATCTTGCTCTGAGAAAGTGTGAAGTGCGTAATTTGGTTTAAGAACAATGCCAGTGAAGACAGCTTCAATATTACTCTGCAACGGATTCCACGGATTGACTCTATTCCAAAAATGTATTGATATTGACCATACATGTTAAAACCATACTCAATATTTGTGAGAGTCCAGTGAGCGAATGAGTTAAAATTAACATGTTAACTTGAAACTAGACATCGATTCATGGACGTCTGTACATCTGTAAAGCAATACTAATCGCTAATATTACAAAAATCTACTAGAATTACCACAGGTATAATTGAATAGTAAAAATGCGAAAGTACGTTTAGAAACATCCTGTATATCAGCATGAATATACGGAAAAATGTACTTTCTTCCTTGGCTATACTTGTGTGTACGATTTTATTTCTAGTATCTCAAGATCTTGCAATCTAGCTTTTATAAAATAATCTTCAACTTTTTGTAACTGCATTTTTCTAAGTCCGAAGCCCAAGCCAATTCTACGGAACACTATAGTGTTAACTACTGCAATGAAAAACAATACGTTCGTTGCGGACCTCCTACAATTGAGATTACGGAATGTTTTCTAGAAATGTTTCTAGAAGTATATTCATACCTCAAAAATGTATTGTATTCTATTCTATAGCACAGGATAAACCATTAGAGAGGAGATGCACTCCTATCACTTACAAAACTGTCGATTTTTTTCGGTACGTTCGGACTGCATATTTTCTAGTCATTCACCCGCTTAGCAAATTCGCCGTGTGTCATGTACTTATCAGTTCCGAAATGCAAAATTCGCTTTGTTTGTAAAAAATATCCCCGTTTATGAACGTCTTATCGCTGACAGGAAAGCACAAGCCCATTTTGCGCAACAAACTATCACGGATCCAGCATTTACGTCAAAAGTTCCGAATTTAAATGACAATTTCTCGATAAGTGCCATGACATGCATACGAAATGACAGGGCTGAAATTGACACATTTAGTTTAAAAAAGTTTATTTATACCCCAGAAATATATTTTATTCTATTCTATAGCACAGAATAAACCGTTAGAAATTTGCATCTCCTATCACTTGAAAAACTGTCGATTTTTTTCCCTACATTCGGAGTAGATGTTGTCTAGTCTTTCACCAGCTTATCAAATTCGCCGTGTGTCATGTAATTCTAAGTTATGAAATATAAAATTCGCTTAATTTGTAAAAAAATATACCCGTTAATGAATGTAAACTCATCAACATCATGGATCGAGCATTTACGTCAAAATCCTGAATTTAAACGAAAATTTATTGACAGGTTGACGAAATGACAGCGGTGAAATTGGTACATTTAGTTCCATTGCGTATTGTCACTGGCACGGACTAAATCGAAATCGTAAATTAATGGAACAATAAATCAGTTCTAAGAGTCCCATAATGAAAATCCAGCAGTTCCTGTTGCAACTCTTTCCGACGAAAAACTGAAAACATGGGCAAAACATCTCGAGTTTGCTGTCAACAACTTGTCTCAGTATTTCAGAGTGGTGCCGGGTGAATACCACTACCATGACATTTGGGTTACCAAATGTACGTTATTTTTAAATGTTTTAATTTCTTTTCACATTTTCCTATCATCTTGAAATATCCTAGGATTGAATGTTGAAACGTAAATTATCAAGTCATTTGGCCTTTGGGGGCTATTGTCAAAATGCGGCTGTACTCTAGGCTTTTTAAGGGTGCGCAGAATCGGATTTTTGCTGAAGCTTAGTACGCACGAGTGGCTCACATTATCACCTAAACGGTACCAGAATTGTTCATTCAGAATGTCGAATTATTATTCCTATGTTGTTTTTATTTCAGGTGCGAGATTGTAACAGACGCTGAATTGACTAAGATAAAGGAGGATTTAGAGAACATCTGCTTTAAAATGTGGAATAGAGCATTTCAGACGGTAGTTGCTGAGCTTAAGATCCGACTTGCGGTGTTGCCGAACTATTTGTTTTAAAATTGGTTGCGTTGTATTAAAGCAATCTCCTATTGATATTACAATGTATTGCCATGTGTATTGAATAAAATATTATATTGTTGAATATATATTGAATGTAATATAATAAAATATTTTTAAGGTATGTGAGAGTTTTAGTATCATTGAAAATTTAATGCGTTAATATGGTATGTGTACTTGTCCCACAATATGGCATTTGCGAAGTTTTTAAGCCGATAAATAAGGAAGACTTTGATTTATTATTGAAACAAATCGGGTGTCTTAAGGGAATGTTATGCAATTTAGATTGAGGCAAATTGAAATGGCTTTTTGTCTGTCAAGTAAATGTATAACTTAATTTAAATTTACTATTTATTTCAAGTTAAGTTCGGTAGTTACGAGTCTCGGGTCGAGTTATCTTAATTTCATTCCGGACTGCTTTGAATTCGTAGTTTTACAGGTGATGTTTGCGTATTGGCATTAAAGTTAACTGAATTATTTTATTTATTTATTTATTTCTTAATTTGAGGAGCAATCTAATATTACCAATTTTGTAAATTTCGTGAAAAACATGTTTGCTTAGAAAATTCGTGGATATGGCTGCAGATTTGCATCAGAGGACGAAATGCCACGTAAGTTAATTTTAATTATTTTCCGCAATATAGACTCTTAACTCTGACAGGTTTTCTGAAGCTCCCTCAAGAAATTTCGCTTTTGCGTGTCCAAAATGCACCTGAAACCTGTTTGAGAAAAGGGAATAATAGAAGAAAACGTCAGAAGGCCCCTGTATAAAATTTACAGGATATCCATTCTTCTTATGTTAGACACGATGTATCTGATATTATTAGACAATTAATACGTTTCATTATTGTAAGATTACTGACTAAGAAAAATGTCAAACTCTTTCCGAGTGCCAAGTAAAAAATGGCCAATTCCTACTACAAAACTACTTTGGATTTCCCCCAAGGTTAATAGCAGTTTTGCTTAGCTCTTAATAGTACTAAAAAAGAACGTATTATCGACGATCATATTACTTGGATCCATTTTCGGTTACTTCGGTTGAAGACATATTGACACTAAACGCTCATATTCGTCAATAAACTCCATGCAATATTCCACCTAATTGAAAAAACGTGTTAATGGAGTTATTGCGAATGAAAAATGTATCCAGAGAACCATTGTTTCTAATTATTGTTTTATACGGAAAGCTTTTAACTAAATTTGCCATCGTATTCCATGTTGTTGATTTCCATTGTGTTTGTGCGGGCAGTTCCAAAAATATAATAAATTTTTCAGTCGTGCTGTTAATTGTCGGTAATTCATTCTTGACATGACTGAATAAAATATATATAAAAAATATGAATTCATATGAAAGAGCCGATATTAACTTGTAGATGTTACAGAACTACACAAGGATAGTATTTACTTTAGCTCTGAAATTAATCTCAGTGGGGAAGCGGCAAATTAAATTGATATATGATAGTATTATACCGATAAGTCTATAATAACTTAATTAATAGCCATTGTAAATGGTTGTAATATGTAATTAATTACACGAAGAGGAATTTAATATGCAAAGTACTACCGGAGAATATTTTAAGCAATTTAAGCAATCATTTTTATATGTGCGTATGTTCGTTAATCATACCAGACAATTAGAGAAGCATATATATCGGTCCTGAGAGGTTCAGTAAGTAACTGTTGGAACCTGTAAATACGAGGGGAATACTGTTTGTGGTTAACTGGAAAACTTACTATATAAAGTCAAATATTAGAAGATGTAAACGGAGACAAAGTTAGGCAAAATTTGCCCTGTGGCCCTTAAGGAAACTAAATAGAAGCTCTTGTGTGTTCTCTTAGCTAAAGGACCAGCTTTAGTCGCGTCAATATAAAATTAATTTCAACTTAATAAATCAAAGACACTCGTGTTCATACTTGGCTTTCTTTAGACCACATCAGACGGCTGATGTAAACAAGCCTTCATGCAGTTTGACGGCAAGTTTCAGTTTCGCCCCATAGCTGAACAGTTGTGTACCTTCTGCTGCAAAGATTTGAACGTACGTTTATTAACTAAATATAACTTTGGGCCTGTTTCACCCCGTTTGATTATTTTCCTAATCACCCATTGCGCCTATTTATTCAAGCAGCGTTTTCTGATCCTAATTATTGATTTACTCCCGTAATAATCCTGTTATTAGATTTAACAGCCGACGTTGTTGGAGGCGGAATTACCAATGGCCGTTGATTACCTTAAGTGTGCCACGTTTAACGTTTCCTCCTCTAGCACTTCCTTCTTTCCAATCATTGCATGCCTAACTTCAGTCAATAATAAACAAGAAACAATTTTCATATTTTTTTCCTTCATGACCGCTTCATGAATCCCTATTTTACAAAATTTGTTAGGACTTATCTATACACATTGGTCGTCAGCAACCTTGTGCGTCCGTTATTTTTAATTCATTTTAAACATTTCTTTAGTCGGCCAAAATTGAAATTATCTAATATTAGGGACAACGTGTCTAACATAAAAAAGGATCGTTCTGCTGTACATTTTATACAGATGCCTTCTGACTTTTTATTCTATTATCCCCTTTTCTCAAAATCTTACAGATGCATTTTGAACACTTAAAAGCGAAATTTATTGAGGGAGTTTTAGAAAACCTGTCAGATTTTTTACTTGGCACTCGGAAAGAGTTTGACATTTTTCTTAGTCAGTAATCTTACAATAATGAAACGTATTAATTATCTAATATTAGATACATCGTGTCTAACATAAGAAGAATCGATATCCTGTAAATTTTATACAGGTGCCTTCTGACGTTTTTTTCTATTATTCCCTTTTCTCGAACAGGTTTCAGGTGCATTTTGGACACTTAAAAGCAAACTTTATTGAGGGAGTTTCAGAAAACCTGTCAGAGTTAAGAGTCCATATTGCGGAAAATAATTAAAATTGCCTTACGTGGCTCATCGTCCTCTTATGCAAATATGCAGCCATATCCACGAATTTTCTATAACAAAAATTTTTTCCAAGAAATTTACGAAATGGATAATATTAGATTGCTCTTAAAATAATTCCGTTAACTCGAATGCCAATAGGGAAACATCACCTGTAAAACTTCGAGTTCGCAGAAGTCCCGAATGAAATTAAGATAACTCTACCCGAAACTCGTAACTACCGAACTTAACTTGAAATAAATAGTAAATTTAAATTAAGTTATACATTTACTTGACAGACAAAAAGCCATTTCAATTTGCCTCAATCTAAATTGCATAACATTCCCTTAAGACACTCGATTCGCTTCAATAATAAATCTTGCAGATAAATTCTCGAAGTCTCACCAATTTGTTGGCTTAAAAAGTTCTGAAAGACCATATTGTGGGACACGTGTACATACCATATTAACACCTTACATTTTCAATAATATTAAAACTTTTGCATAACTTAAAAGAATTTCATTTTATTCAATACACATGGCAATACATTGTAGTATCAATCGGTGATTGGTTTAATACAACACAAACAATTTTAAAACAAATAGTGCCGCAACACTGCAAGGCGGATCTTAAGCTCAGCAACTACCGGCTGAAATGCTCTCTTCCATATTTCAAAGTAGACGTTCTCTAAATCCTCCTTTATCTTATTCAATTCAGCCTCTGTTATAGGCTCGCACTGGTCCCTGAAATAAAAACAACATAGGAATAGTAATCCGACATTCTGAATTAACGTTTCTTGCTGACGTTTCGCTAGCATTAATAATTTACTTTCTCAGATATTTGGGATTCGATATACATCGGAATCAAGACTAGTGTATAGGTGATAATGTAAGCCACTCGTGCGCTTGAAGCTTCAGCAAAAATCCGATTCTGCGCACCCTTAAAAAGGCGAGAGTACAGCCGCATTTTGACAATAGCCCCCAAAGGCCAAATTACTTGATAATTTACGTTTAAAATATTCAATTTTGGTATATTTCAACCGCAAGATAATACAAAAATTCGAAAAAGAATTCAGATATTTAAAAATAACCTAAATTTGGTAGCCCAAATGTCATGTTAGTGGCATTCACCCGACGCCACTTTGAAATACTTACAAGTTTTTGACCGCAAACTCGTGGTGTTGCGCCCATGTTTTAAGTTGTTCGTCGGAAAGAGTTGCAATAGGAACGGTAATCTGCTGGATTTTCATTATGGGACTCTTGGAACTGCTTTATTGTTCAATTGATTTACGATATTGATTTGCGTGACAGTGACAACGCACTATAGAACTAAATGTGTCAATTTCAGCCCTGTCATTTCTAATGCATGTCATGGCACTTATCAAGAAATTGTCATTTAAATTCGGGACTTTTGACGTAATTGCTCGATCCATGATAATTTGGTACGCAAAATGAGCTTGCGCTTTTATGACGTTCGTAAACGGGTATTTTTTACAAACTAAGCGAATTTTGAATTTCATAACTTAGAGTTACATGACACACCGCGAATTAGCTAAGCTGATGAAAGACTGGAAAACATGCAATCCGAATGTACAGAAAAAAATCGACAGTTTTGTAAGTTATAGGAGATGCAAGTCTCTAATGATTTATTCTGTGCTATAGAATAAAATAGAATAGATTTTTGGGGTATGAATATACTTTTTTTAACATTTCTAGAAAACATTCCGTAATCTCAATTGTAGGAGTCGTCCCAACAAACGTATTCTGTTTCATTGCTGTACGTAACTGGATAGAGTGTTCACAGTGTTGATGATTATTTTATGAAGCTAGATTGTACGACGATAATGCGATACTACAAATTAAATTTTACATTCCAAAGGTAGTATACCAAAGGAAGATAGTACAGTTTCCCGTATATTCGAACTGACATAAAGGTTGTTTCTAAACGTACTGCCGTATTTTCACTATTTAATTTTACCTGTGGTAATTGTAGGTGAATTTTGTGATATTAGCATTAAGGATTGCTTTCCAGATGTATAAACATCCATGAAATCGATGTCTGGTTTCAAGTTAAAAAATCCCTAGTTTCGTGGTAGAAATTGGCCATTTTCACTAAGCGCTGGGTAGGAATTGGACAGTTTGCTTAGTCAGTAATCCTACAATAATAAAAGGTTTTTACTAGGTATTTTTAGGCCAACAATGAGAAGAGGTTATTAGAAATGTCGAAAAAATGTGAAGTACTGCTCCATCACATTGGCAAATCGTGTTTAATAAAGAATTGTTACTGGTTCTTGGCCAGTTCCTGGGCTGAATCTAGATATTTTCTGACCGCCTCCATTTATTTCACTGTAATAAAATATGTAATTTATTTTTCCATGAACTATATTAGAGAATATTAAAATGTTATACTCTTCATTACTGTTATAAAAGGTGTAATTGTCTTTTCAGGCACTCGTCAAAATCGGCTGGACTCCTACTTTCATTATTGTTTGTGAGCTCAGAAGCTTCACTAACATCATCTGTACTTTCGCTGAAACGTCCTTCTTCAAAATTTTCCATATTTTCAGGACCTCCAAACTATTGTTCTTGTTGAAAAATACGCACATTTCTTTCTATTCAAAATCATTTTGTTGATTTAGATTGCTCGACTCCGAAAGTGCACGATTTTCATCACTCGCACGAAAACTTAACTTGAAACGTTTTGTTCTTCCCGATTTCTCCAGCATATCGCGAAATTTCCGTGCACATTTGGAACAATTTTTGCTTCCAACTTCCATACGCTTATTAGTATTAATAAGATTTATCAATAATCGTTACCTATACGACGATAATAGTACCTATACGACGGCTGTGAACAGGACATTTTAAGCTTTCTAAAGGACAAAAGAGAGGAGTGTTCTTAAATTCACGAAACAGTACACCAGCCTTTGGCCAAAAAGTGCCTGTTGCATTAGTAACATAAGTATTAACAACAAATTCTTTCATAGTCATTTTTGGTCATATCTTCGCAGTTTTTGGTCATATCTTATTTAATTAAACATGATAATGAGACAAAATAATTCTTATTAAAACTGGGAATGATCCATATAATTTTTGGCCCATTTTAGAAGAACTTTTTCTTTTTCTTGCATAAATCCTAGCCATAAACTAGTTTGCTAACAAATTATTGGTCCGATTTGTACTACGTTGGCTTTATTTACTTATCATATTTAATATTTTAAAACAAAATTTCAGAAAGGACGAATTGAAATTAGTGTAGGAGGTTTACATACCACAACACTTTATTGTTCAGAAATAATTAAATTAACTTGTGGTGAATTTTGAATATTTTTCTTCTACAATTCTACAAACATAATCGTAAACTTCATACTAAAACACTTTTTTTTTTGTTTTCGTTTCACGTTTTCACTAAATTGGCGAACTCGGGAATAGCGAATTGTTCCTAAAATGCTTCCTTTAACTTTAAGGCCGAATCGGATAGCTAACCTGTAAAAGTTCGAGTTCGAAGTGGTCCCAAGTTAAAATAGCACGTTTGCTGCCGCAAGTGTATATCGAGATCAGATAACTGGTTTCAATTTGAAATGACAATAGAAGTAGTACTTGATCATATGCTGTTAACTCTTAAAGCCAAGAAGTTAAGATAACGAAGAACAAAAATTATCAATGTATCCCTTAAACCACCAGATTCGTTGCAATAATACATTTTGCTGATAAACTAGCAAAAGCTTACCAAGTTACCAGTTTAAAACCAGCGCAAAATGACTTAGTTTGGAAACCTGTCTCACTAACACATTCAAATTTAAATAAAATTAAAAGCCTCCCATCATTTTAAAATATTTAATTTCATTTATTACAGATGGCAATACATCGTAGTATCAGTGATTGGTTTAATTTAACACAAACAATTTTAAAACAAGGAATACAGCCTGTAAGTTTCACTTCTTCAACTGTGCAAGTCGGATTTTAATCTCAGCAACTACCGGCTGATATGATCTCTTCCACATTTCAAAGTAGACTTTCTCTAAGTCTTCCTTTAGCTTAGTCAGTTCGCCCGCAGTTATTGGCTCGAACAGATGCCTGAAATTAAAGCAACATAGGATAATTAGTTTGAAATTCCAGGGAAACAATTATTACTGACGTTTTGCCAGCTTTGGCAAATTACGTCCTCAGCTACATCTGAATCAAGACTTGTATTAAGGGTGGGAATGTAAGTCATTCGTGCGCAAGAAGCTTCAGTAAACATCCCGTAACGCGCACCCGCAAAAAGCCCAGAACAGATCCACGTTTAAGACATAGTCCCCAGCGGCTAAATGACTTAAAAATTTCCGTTCCAACAAGTTAATTTTTCGATAGTTGAAACCCCAAGAGAACACAAACAATCAAAAAATAAATAAGATATTCAAAATTAACCTAGATTTGGTAACCCAACTGTCAAAATAATGGGACTTATCACTCTGAGGTACTTACAAGTTGTTGGCGGCACACTCAAGGTGTTTTGCCCATGCTGGAAGATCTTCGTCGGGAAGAGTTGAAATAGGAACGGTAATCTGCTGGATTTTCATTATGAAACTGCTTAGTTATTCAATTAATTTACGATATCAATGTACTACGTGACAGTGACAAAGGGCAAAAGAACTAAATGTGTCAGTTTCAGCGCTGTCATTACGTCCGCATGGCATGGCCACCTATCAGAAAATATCCATCATACGTCTGGACATTTGACGTAAATTGTCGATTTAAAATTGTACGCATTGTACGCATTGTACGCTTGCGCTTTTCTGACAGCAATTTGACATTTACAATTTTTTTACAAATTGCGGGTTTTTTTTATTTCGTAACTTTGAATTACATGACACACCGCAAATTTGCTAAGCGGGTTACTGGAAAACGTGAACCTTAAACTGGCCGATCAAACAAAATCTACATGTTCTTAGAAAATGCTTCAATCGGCTATATCATCATATGAATATGATAATATTAAAATATATAAATATATATCATTTATATATTATATATAAATATTAAGATAGAATTATACCTTTTTCACTATTTATAAATGAGTTTTCCGTACTCAATTTGGCAAAATGCAGCTCCAAAAACGGGAGGTGTGCTATAACAGCTGGATTGTTATCTTCGAATTTTTGTGTCTTCTGTACATCAATTAGGACATTAAATTGACAAGGATCTCAGCAGTTTCCCATAATACAAATTAACTGTCAATGCTTAGAAAAATTTTGTAGTCTAACAGAAAAATATAATTCTGTAATTTTACGGCAATTAAGTTTAACAATCCGATGTCGCTTGAAGCCGAATTACTCATAAATTTTGATAAAGTTTAGATGTATTATTTCTACCGTTTCCACCTCTTGCACTTTTTCAAATCAAGTTAATGTTGAAGGAAGTATGCATAAATCGCAGGTCAATATGAATGAAAGACTCTGTTAGAGGCAACCGATTATATTTATTGCAAGTCAATATATTTAAACTTTTCACACAAAGATTTCTGCTCAATAATGAATCTCCTAATTTGTCCCTAATAATAAAACTAATATATCCATTTATCATACCCTCGGCAATCGCGTCTAACATTAGTGTTCTACAAACCGCGCTACACATTATTGTACTGAAGGGATTAAATTAACTTGAGTTTACTTCTCAACCGCTCGTATGATTGCAAATAATCGTCACGAACTTCACACTAGAAAAGTTCTTTCTGATTAATTCCCAAAATGGTCAATATTGAATTGTCCCTAAAATATTTTCGCAACCGTTAATGCCTATTACTAAAGTTGAGCCACAAATCACTAATTGTGATTTTTTAAAAGCGATTGATAAATAGCAATAACAAACTGTGACAAACGCAAAAATAAACTGTGATATTAAAGAGCGATTTTTACTGCTAATGCTACTATTGCGAGTTGCGTGTAGTGATCATATGTTGCTCATGTCGCCCATCGAAAGAACGAACCCTAATAAAATTATGTATAAAGCTAAGCGACAGAAATTAAATTTTACGTGGAATTTATTTTCTGCCTTAGATGAATGAATGAATTTTGAAAAATGCAATTTCTGCAAAGCAAAATTATCTTTCAAAACAAGTACGTCGAATTTGAAACGGCACATGGAATGCAACATCCCACAATATCAATAAATTCTGAAAATTCTTGCGAGGAGTAGCAAAGTAATATTTTTGTACCTATTTTCACACAAATAGTGTTTTTTCAGATCAAAAATTAAAATCAAATATAGCTTGTTCACAAAGAATTAAGAGCCACATACGCTATTCGTTCTGCGTAAAACAATAGTTTTTGTTCCTATTTTAATTTTTTTAGAGTACATGAGTTTACAAAATGTGTAGCCAGTTGCTAGTTGCAGGGGCTGTTATTTATTAGCTTCCTTAAAATCATGTGTACTTTAAGTATATCACATATTTGTTGTATAGCTAAATAAGTTTACCTATTTAACATATATGAATTTCAAATGTTTTAAAACTATTTCTGCAAGTGACTTACCATTGCTCCTCACCTTGTGACGTTGCTATATCACCAAACCGGCAGCAACAAGTGAAATCACATTCATAGGTTAAATTCACAGTTTAAAAAAATCGCATTCACAGTTATAACAGTGATTTTAAAATCACGCTTTAGCTCATCTCTAGCTCTCTCTTTAGCTCATCGCTAACGTAACATGGAGATAACTCTACCCTATAGCCGTAACTATCAAACTTAACTTCAAATAAATAGTACATTGAAATTTCCGAATGATTGCTAAGTTTCTGGATTAATAACTGTTTAAGGTTTTATGTATTTTTAATCAATTACAATTGCCTTCAATACAACACATTTCATACAAAAAAGGCCTGTAAATTACTCTCAAAACTAACAAAAATATTGACTAATCACTACGCACTACGATTATGAAATTAAAAACTTATTTTTATTTTCAGTTTTTATTTATATATTTAGTTTCAGATATTGCTGGAAATTGATTTTCATGTCTTAGAACAGTGCTGAAGTTTCCAACGGAAAACTTAACTTGAATATGTATTGTTTTAACAAAATCTTCCTCTCAAATTTGCATAATTACTTAAAACCGCATGACTTTGATCCCCAATTAAAGTTAAAATTTAAATACTTAGCACTGTAGTTCGAAACTTTGTTCTATCAAATATGCGAAATGGAAAGTACTTTAACTTTAATCCGTAGACGATAACATCACCTATATACACCCAAGAATTAAAAGCGGCGTAAGGTGAAATTAAGATAACTAACCGAAAGCCGTTACTACCAAACTAAACTACAAATGCAGAGTAAATTTAAATTAAGTTATACAATTACTTGGCAGACAAAAGGCCAGTTCGGCTTGCCTTAATCTAAATTGCTTAACATTCCTTTAAGACAATCGATTCGTTCCAGTAATAAATCTTTCAGGTGGCTTCTCGAATATTTGCTGCTATAAAAATCTGTATATTTTTATAATTACATATTATACGATTTAATATTGGTTAAACACTTTCAACTTCAAATAGAGCATTATGAACTGTAGATTTCTCTTCGGAAATTTCATTCATATTATTATCGACAGTTTTTGTAAATGAATTCGAGAGCACCAACAATTATAAATTAATATACAGTCTGGTCATGATTGAATTTTCGTAACAGTTTAATTTATTTCTATAAATTAAGTAATTTAGCAGTGTGAGGCACTGCTGTTTAAGATTTTGCATAAGAATATCTAAAACTCCAATTGACTGAAAAAAGTAAGATGCATTTTTCCAATGCATAATGAATATAAACACATTAAATATGTTATGGAACATTTTTGTTACTTTCCGAAAACGCTTTAAAGTCTCTATCGGCTCTAGAGAGTCTATCCAAACCAAAAGAATGTACAAGTGGGTAACTGTTTATTCATCTACCAAGCTAACATTTGCTCAATATCCGCTGTGCTTCTATCGCGAATGTTTCAGAGGAATTATTGTCTAAAATTCCCACCCTTAGCTATTGATTTCCACGTTTTGAAACGCATGAATCACCCAATTTTTGGCTTATATATAACTAGATTAAATGTTGTTTTCTTACTAGCCATAAGCAATTAGTTGAATGCAATTGCTAAATTATGTTGATACATATTATATAATATTTTATCTTCCAATTGTATAATAAGCGTAGTTCAAATATTCTTATGTATAACTTGTGGAACTAACTTCGCCTAACGAGATAAAGCCATCATGGAAATTTTCGATCAGCTAAATTTGTTCAAACTAATATGCATGTACCTTTTCTGCTTGGGTGCCAGGTGCAGATTTTCGAGCGAAGAAAATAAATTTCAATGCATTTTACTTTCCGTGTAGTCCGCAAATTTAAAAAACGTTTTTGCTAATTTTTTCGCAGATTCCACTTTTTAGTTTCCCTGCACTTTTCAGATAAAGAGAAGGGGAATATTAAAATAACTAATTGCGAATATATGGAAATACGAAAAATTTAATTTATCTCATTCGCATTTTCAAGACCAATTTCAATTTGCTTTGCTTCTGGACATTTTCAACACTAAAGTAAATGTAAGTAACTAGATGCATCTTAAATTTTTAGTATTGAATATTAAAATATCGTACTGATTGGGAATGTTTTAAGCAACTTGTTCAATTACTATGGAATCTACTTGTACAGATTATATTTAGCGGACAATAGTCGCACGTTTACTCCAAAGCTGCTATTCCCTTTCATCCAGAGGCAATCAAGTACAAAGGATGTTGGCTATGAGAATTTACTCTGTGGCCTTTTCAGCATATTTGAGGACTTTTAAATCGTCACGAGTGGAATTTAAAGCCGCGTTTCCATATTGGTATTTTTTCAGTTGGATTTTTCCATTGCGGGCTTGTTCTAGTACTTGCAGTGAAATGAATTCGCAAAAACATTTTGTGTTGTATTTTCAAAATGAACCCATAGACAAATATTTATCGTTTGAGAGTTTATCAATTATGATTTTTTAATTGTAAATTCTAAATACTAAATACCCTGAGGAAAGTTTTTTTTTCTGTAATAATAATAAAATTGGATGCAATAAATGACTATCAATATGCAAAGTAATATTTGAAATAAAGGACGAAGAAGCTGTCAGCCTGCTACCATAGTTATGTATTTTGCAAATACCGAAAGATGCAAGGCAATAATCCGTCTATTACCTTACATTATGTTCAATTTACCAACTACAATTGATATTCAGGAAATTCGCCGAAAACAATACTGCAACCAAATATCTAATAAAAGTGTTGTTGCAAACGCAACGAAGGGAACAGTAGAATAATTAACTAAGAGGTATTTTAATGCAGTGGAAGCCGACGAAAACTGATTTCGGGGATATTGGCAAGAGAAGTTATCTGGATAAATTCGTTCGAATAACTTGCGGCTTTCACATTTTATTTTTCTGCTATTGGAAATTGGGGGGTTGCATCTTAGACTGTGAGGCATAAGTTAATATTTTAATAACCCCGATTTAAATTTTTAGTGAAATCTATGACAAAATATGACATAGGTTTTCAAACTGACTGATGGATGTTTGAGCAAACAAGACTGGACCTATCCTTCCACCATTAGGCGGCAAAAGTAAATATGCATATGTTGGCTTGTGAAACATTACATGTAGCTTAGTTTAGTAACCCATATTCGGGGCCTTATACTGAAATATGTTCGCAGATAAGCGATATTCTATGGGCTCATAGCTGCGATGTAAAATATGGGAGAATGGACAGAGCTTGTTCTATTAAGGGCTTCTTTTATAATATATTATTAAATATTAGCCAGGTAGAGTTATCTTCTATTGGATGGAAAATTAATTTATTATGATCCGCGGTAAAATGAACAGCTAAAGACTGTAGAATTTATTGAGTCCTGAAGAATGGAAAAGACAGTTAATTTGTGCAAAAATAAATTTATTAATTGAATTTTAAAATTTAAAAAAATAATTTATTTAAGTGTACATAATAACAGAAGTATATTTTGGTTGATTCTCTAAACTGACAAAATCCAAAAAAATACAGTTGGAGATCACAAAAATATTCTGGCTTAGCTTTAAACAAAAACTTCAACTTTTAGTCCGAGTAACTTATTTATACATATTCAAGAAGCCTATCTGTATCCTTGCAAATTGTTCAGTTTTTACCCGTCTGGTAATCATAGTGACTGATATTTATTGAGCCTGATGAGAATATCAGATAATTTCAAACAAAGAATAATTGTAAACACAGGCGAATCTAAGGAACATGACATAATTGAGACTCTGACGATCGTAAAAGTATCTCCAAAGGGTTTCGAAATCTTGCTCCGGGTACAGAGCAATAAAGGGTAAATCGGAAAATAAATTCAGGAGCGGATTTTATTGCAGTAGAAGTGGGATGGTATATTATAATAAATTTTCTTATCCAATAATGTCTTACCAAATTCTATAGTCTGTAAATGCCTTGACCAAATCGCAGGAAATTTAATAAGACTGATATTTGTGCAATGTAGTAGTGCAAAATAATTGAAACTGTGCTTTCCTGTGCAAAAGTAATTTATTTCTGATTATAGTGCAGATAATTAAACTAGCCGGCAAGTTTCCTAATCCAGACAGTAAAATTCCGACGTTTTTTAGGATAAAAGATATCAACGAATTTATATTGGTTAAGGGCCGAAGTGTTGTTTCCCAAGTAATGAGCTCCCCGTACTTAATAGACAACTTCGAAGCTGCAGTAAGTGATTGATGAAGTCCGTAAATGTAGACTCGGCAGTGTTGCCTTCCGGTTAACAGTTTAGGGCTACGAAAGTAGACCCAGTAGGAAAAATAAGGACTCAACAGGCACTTTGGGGCAAAAAAGTAAAATAAAACTAAGAGAGATTTATTATTTTGGAGCAGTTAGAACAGAATTATATCTTTTTTGTCGTTAATTTTAATGCCATTCGACGTAAAAGAATTCCGCAACATTTTATTTTACTCATTTTATCCACCATCAAGTGCCATCTGAGCAATATTTTTAACAGATATGCTACTCACTTTGCTAAACCAGTTTTATTTTGAATCTATTAACTAATTCAACATTCCCAAAAGAGCACAGCCACTGAAAAGGTTACTGGTAATTTAAAAAAAAACTTTATTTACTTGGCTTAACAAAGAGTGAAGAACGTGGACAATCTCGATCAATCAGAGCTTTTCCGGTTTTTTATCCAAATTAGAAATGAAAAATCGGCCAAAAGAACATTATACTTAAGCGGGTTTGAAACAAATATTTACAGTTTTCAAAAGCAGCAACTTTTTTGCTTAGAAGCCGCCAACTCTTAACCGATTTTGCATATTCATCAGGTTTGAAGCGCATTTTCGTCAGGTGTATATAAGCATAGGACTTACAAAAACAGATCATTGGATTTTGGGTGGCTGTACTAATTAAAACTCGATACTACTCTCTACTCTAATCTAAATTATATACATCTTAAAAATCTATATGTCTTGGATACTTAAGTATTTAGCAAATATTTTCTGTAATTTTATCACAAGAGAAAGTATCTAAAAAATGTTAAACACAGCTGCTCGGTGGCATCCGAGCAGACATATTAATGCTCAAAATAGGGAAGACTTTTAAACCATCATACAAAATTTTGTTGTAACTATACGATAATATAATTCAGGTCACACCATTTCGAAGGATTCTGATATAGACTAATTAATCACGGTATTGCTAATTGTCATTTTACGATTTCCTGGACTAGCGATAATTTCCTTGTTTAATGTCAAGCATTCAATACCTTTGCTGCGAACTACAATCGAAAGTATGCGATTAAAACGCTCTAGTCCATGGGCAAAATTTAAAAATTAAAATCCTGTAATAAATGATACATAAATAGATAAATTTAAAAATTTACGTAAGGAGCATTCAATTTCAACAAACAAATAACTTAATTTAAACTGTGGTAGCGAGGAATTTCTGATCAATGAGTGACTGGGAAAGTTCTAGGGGAGAAAATAAACCCTGTGCTCTTCGTCGAATCCACTCTTATTAGAATCAGGTCAGCTTAAGATGAAAAGCCTACTGGGAGCACTTTACTAGTTTTCGTTGCAGCCGACATAATATTGTTAAGAAATATGAATCCGTTTAGGTATACATAAACTACATTTCTCAGCTTCAGTACTCTTTCTCGACCTAATAATTTCGATATTATTACATTAATATACCACTGTTACAATGCATTATTTTGGTTTGCTAAATTAGCTTGTGGGTGTTATTGACATAAATTTTCCCCAGCTGCAAATAACTGAACAATTCAATAAACATGTTTAAATATCGAAGCGCGTTTTATTGGAGATATATTGGCAATCTAACCAATATCCTAAGGCTTTAGTGAATATGATGCGAATATTATCAAAGGCAATAAATTCACCGGAAGACTTTCTTTAAAAAAGCCAAGTTACATTCGTTTGTCACAAAAAATCTCCTCGTTTTCGCATTCAAGTGTAACACATGTTGCATTTTGTTTTCATTTCGAAAGCCTGGGTCACAGTATTTTTTAATTGTTTTAGAACGGAACGTAAGGGTTTAGACCTAGCAAAATCTTCATTGCAATTAAGGCAATTAAAAGAGGACAAATTTCAGAACACGAACAGTAGCCGAAAGTAATTCCTAATGTTCAATGAAGTGATCTAATCATTTTATTATACGGCACTAGCACTGTAGGACTGGAGGATTTCACGTCTAGCGTAAAGATCAGAGACTGCCATTGGCGCGGACATAGGGATATGCTTGGATTAAGGTCCTTAAGGGATCTGAAATGGATTGTTTGTCCTCTGCGGAGGTCAAAAGTTGCACACGTGGGACCTAAACTGCCGAACCCTTTCTGGAAGATGTCTTAATAAGCGGAGATTACAGGAACTTCATATTTTTAGGTGTTGAAAAGTTTCCCCAAAATTATTTTTTACTGGGCAATTTCACGTATATTATACTATCCAAGTTTCTAAAGTCTTTGTTTGCAAACACGAGACATATTAGTCCGATATTAAAAAATTCTTGTCCTAGTTGTAATGGCAGATAAAGTTTTAAACTTTTATTGTAGATTAACTTTGACGTTGAATAATTTTCTGCTACACTGCATGCTACTGGGAGAGTTTATAAAGTGTGTCCAATTTTACAGCCTTCCTAAGCTTAAGTTTACTAAGATTACTCTTTGAATGTAATAAGCTCGTATTTATTTTTTGAAACCTTTTTGCAGCTACAAATTGATTAAAGTTGAACGGCATTTCCTTCTTATCTGTTACCAGATATTGTTGCGAAAATATGAGGATTTTTGTGTTATACTTCGGGTTGAAATTTCAATATCCATATCTGAAGAAGAGTTTTATGAAAAACCCTGTCCAGTGTCAGAGAAGCATTTAAATAATTTCCAATTTATTAATTTTCTAGTGGCATTACTTTCTTTGGCTCATTATATTCAATAATTTGTTCCAGGAACTGCCTGAATGTACTCGTGTATTCTGTGCAGTGCCGTGCGCGTTTAACTTGACTATATTTGTATTGTGTTATTTAAAAAATATATATTATAAACAGAAATTATTTTTCAAATGTTTTGTTTGCTGGATACGATTGGATCGTCAAACTAAGCGCGTCAAAACAAAGGAAAGCCGAATATCTAAAAATTACAAGATTATCTATTGGGATTTTCTCCAAAAGTGAAGATGCGTGGAAACTTAATGCAGCGAAACTGTTGAGCTTTCGAGTAGCTTTAACTTGCTATCCCTGCTTTTCACGAGAGGTTTAACGATGAATTCTCAATAAAAATTTAACGTTGAAAAAAATTCAAAAGAATTAAGCCCTTTCCCATTTCCCGAGTCAAACACCCCTAATACTAAAACTAAACAACAATAAGCTGAATACCCCTAAATGTACAGTTTAACAAGGACACTGTTGGTGTGCTCTTTTCTTCGTGCTTAATTACATTGGCGTACATCAGCAACTATTCGGCAGTAGTTTGAATGCTTATTATGTGAAGTTTTTGTTATTTGTACATTTAAAGTAAAACTATTTTATATGTTGTCTGAGCGCATAATCATTCCTTTTGTATGCTCATAACAGGACAGTTGAGAAATTATGAAAAGTCGTAGTTACACCCCTGATTTTACGGGCATCAAAAGGACTTGATTGAAAACTCGACGTAGCGGACAAATACGACTAGAGTAGGATTTCCAGTTTCTGAGTCCTCTTTGGTGCATTTAGCCAACACCTCTCTGTTCAACATCGACTCTCTTTATTGCTCTGATACATTAAAATAGCGGCTGTGAAACGATATTTTATAACCAACATTATCGGTTAATAATTTACTAATAGATGGGTGGGAAAGGGCGATATGTTAATAACGAATAATATTTTAGTTTAAAAAAAATGCAAGGTCTGTTAGATTGCGGTTTTGGAGATAAGAAGGAGAGAGAGGGCTTGAAGCTAATCTTTAAACCTGCTTCACATAAGCAGCTTGTTGAAAAAATGCACATAAGTTGCAGAAAAATGCTCATAGGGAAGTAAATAACAAGACTAGAGCGACTACATAACTTTTACAGTTTATAAGGCGTTTCTTTTCTTCATTTTGATTAGTGTTGTTGCAAAATTTCATATTTTTGTGCAATTACTCAGTGGCCCAAGTGAATAAAACAGCAGTAAACACTTAAAGTATAAACTATTTATTATGAAGAGCTAATACTTCATTTTAAGTGCATAGCAATTTACTTTTACTAGGCAGTAAATGCTGGAAAAGAATGAGTTTCCACTTATAAATATTACAAATGTTCTTAAAAATAACAAGTGCTTACTTAATTTGTGTTGGTTTAACAGAGTAACTTATGTTTAGTAATCTGATTTTGGTCGAAAATTGATATCGTCAAACCTCGAAAAAACGTTTTAATTTAAAATCGCTAATTGCGTTCCTCGCTCCATATTTTGTCTCACCATGTACCCATTCTTATAAAATCTGCCATGTTTTGACTTTTAAGTCCAACTTTCATCTATTTTATAATTATTTAGTATTTACTACGGCTTGCAAAGCATAAACCAGAAATTTTCCCCTCGATTTTAAGTCAGTAGTTGAAAATTCTCAGTCTTTATTCCATGTGAAAGTTCTTACTACATGGAAAATTAAAAACAATGCTTACAGTTTTATTCACACATTCTTAAGTATTTCCCTAAGACACAATATTTAAATTGTCAAAATAATACAAAATATCTGGAGCATTAATAAAATTATTATAATTAACAGTTTATCGATGTATTTTTTTGTAGAGAAGAAAGAGTGGCTAAGACAGGGAAAGTATTGAAAACAATGGGAACTGTTGCCAAATACGGATGCGGCAATCACTAAATGCAATTAGCTATTTTACCGGCTAAGTAGACCTATGTGGGAACAACAATTCCGTTAACTGATTGCATTCTGTTTTGATTCGAACTAATGCAGATTAGCACGCATAGTTGAAAATTGCGCCCTGAAAATGGCCTTCCCTAATTTAATTTGTTAATAATACTTCTAATAAATAATTGAGACGTTGTAGCAGGTCAAACACAAAATCCTGAAATCTTTTAAATCTTGAGTTGTTCAGAGTATAGAAAAATAAAAAGTTTCGCCAAGCTAGTTAAGTTTTAGAATTTAAACTAGTTCTCCATGGGCTTAGGGAATTACGTCTTTCATAGCTCTGCGGCTGTCAGTAGGTTGTCGGATGAGTATATGTAGGAGCTACGATTTCTCACTGTCTTTTACATTCTACCTTCCTCAAATTGGTCAAGTCAACTTTACTGCAATTTACAGTAAATTCGGCTTACGTAATATTTTGCCTTACTTGTCTCTTATATTCGACAGATGTCATTTGGCTTTAGAAAATATTTTTAAATTGGAACCTCAGCATGTCTGATTATGCAATAGTATGTAAAAACGATCGATTATAAAAAGATAAGCACAGAGAAAAAGAGTATAAAATTCAGAGATAAGGAATAATACTTTACAAACAGTTTTATGCACCAGCTAAGCGCGCCTGTTCGTTAATCATTGCTACGACGAAAAACCTATTCCTAAATCCAATTCTGGTGGCACAATAGTGAGATAAAATAATTTGATTTTGCTTCCATTGTGTAACAAAGATGATAGTCATTCTTCTGAATTTTCAATACTTTTCTAAGACAATGAAAGTCCAACCGCATTATCAATTCTAAATATGTTGCAATCGCTTCTGAATTCCCTTTTCATCATAATTATAGTAGATTACACAGCCACACAACCAATTTTTTTTGATCTGGTGTTGAGACACTTATATCCTGTAGCAGTATGACCTGCTGAATCCAAATCCGCTGTCAGTTTGACTATCAGGTCAGAATCAAAGTCTAATTGAGAAGAACCGTTTATGCGGAAAAAATCTATACATCTGTACCTGCGCTTTATTCAAAAGCAAGATAGAGGTAAACTACCATTCATGTCTTATAAACATAGGGACATAAATAATAAAACACATATAAACTTATAAACATTTTCCAACATAGGAACGACAATTTCCAATACCAAACTTGATCTTATTTTTGATGCTCAAAATCGATTTCCAACTTTAACTCGAATTTTGAAAGTCAACCTTTTATCTTCTTGCAATCGATTTCAGTGAATTTTAAAGCTTCGTTATTCGTTATCCCTCCATCGACCAATGGCATCGCCAGCTCAATCGAATTTTTCCTTGAATTTTTCAATAATTCTCCAACATTTTTTCGATTACATAATTGGTTTGGCTAAAATCGTAAACTTATAGCTTCTCATTAAGGGATTCTAAAATCATTAACCAAATCTATTGGCTTTGTTTCGGTCTAACTAGAATACATTCAGCATCGTTTTCTGATTTTTGGGAAGCATTTCAGTTGACCGATACCAAATGTTACCGATTACATGGAGTTAAATGGAGTTTTTTTTTCCTCCGGGTTACCGAATCGATTTGACATGGAGTTGATTCGTATTTGTCTCAATACGAATTGGTGTCAATTTTCACCAATTTTATTGTCATTTGACACTTTTATTCAATATTGAAAATTTCCCCTCCATAAGGGCCTGTACAAGCTTTTTCGTCTTTCCACTGTAGCTCACATAAGAAGATTTTTTGAACCAACGAAAGACGAGTTGTCATGCAACTTCTCCATATGTAACCTGTCAAGGAATAGTTTGAAAAAAAAATATTTGCCAAAGATTTTGCTGGATTTTCGAAATTATTTTATTTTTTTTCTAGGAAACAAAGCTTTCTATCAAAAATGGTGTTTTAAAGGTTTTCGAGAAAGTCGCGAAAATATGGTTTCCAAAAAAACTGCAATTTTCTCGATAACCCAAAAGAGTTGAACTTAATCAGGATATCTGCATCAACCCCACATCAAAAAAAATTTGATTGTGTGGCCATATTATCAAATAATTAGATATATTAAGAGTAATGCACGCAATTTAATTCGTTTATAAATTTAGACAAAAACAGTTAACTGTTGGCAAGCAAAAATAAATTATCGCTGTATGAACTGTACAAACTATAAATAAATAAAAGCTGTAATATCGTAAGTCAGAATAACAATATACAGAAAAACTGAATGTGAAGCTTGCTCAATAGGAAAACTTTCCTTTGCAACATTAAATTCTGTAAAAGGGAAAACGGCATATAAAATACAGAGTGGAGAATGAATGAATGAATGGTGCGACCAACATTTCACGAGGTAGTTCGAGAGCAAACATTAATGTGACAAGCTCCTATAACACTTTTTAGAAAAATCAATAGCTGATCTACAAAGCGTTAAATTTTCATTAATTAATTATAAATGTATAACAATTAATTTTTTAAAATTTAAGACATTTTTACTTACTAGCTAATTCGTAACTTATTTTGTAAGTCCATCTGTTTCCATGGCACAATATTTTAGAACAAGCAGAACTTTTTATGCAGAGTAACTTTTATTAATCAAAAATAATTTTTGTCAGTAATAAATAATTACTTTAAGGTTTCGTAATACTACTGAAAAACCCCATATACTACTGAAAAAGAATAAGATCTGATGGTTGCATTTTAACTTTGGGACCAAGCAGAACTTTTCATAAAGAATAACTCTTTAGTAAAATAATTAATTTAATTATTAAATTATATTAGATTTATAAAATTAATTTAGTTGGAATAACTTTTTTGTGAGTTGAATGATTGTTTCAAAATTTACATACTTGTGACGATACTTATTACTTATGATCCTTTGTATATTTGTTCCAAAGTTGACATTTTTGCCATAATGCTTAGGTGTTGAATTTACCCGTGTCATCTACTTACACCGTGCAAGACAAATTTGGAAAGAAGATTTTCTCGGAAACGACTTGTTTTATTTAGAGAAATCTGACAAGTAAACCTTTTTTACGTAGTCAGGACCGCTATTTTATTTTTTCAAACTACATACAATGTAAAGCGTTAGGAAAAAAAATAGGTTATTAAGTAGATTAAGTAGATAAGTGTACTAAATTTTGAAACAATTGAATAACCAACAAAAAAGTTATCTCAAAATAATATTCTTTTAAATCCAACTTTAACACCCTGTAGACCCGTTATTATTGAGGGTTCGAATAAGTTTTATGGAAACTTGTTATTTTTGCTCTAAGAGTAGACTTGCCTCGTTAAGTGTTGGTGGCACCGTTTTCAGACACCGTGCATAATAAATTAAAGCAAATTTATACTAAATGATAAAATAATATTTATAAAATATTTTTCAGCTCTGTTGATATCAAGGCTATGTAAGATTTTCTGTATTCAGCTAAGAGCAGTGTTACAGTATGCTTATTTATCTATCATATGGTCTCTCTGGAATGCTTTTCATCTGAACTTAAGGCATAGTTTTCGAATGCCGCACACTCTACGGAATGTCATAATAGTATTCCACGCTAAAGGCTGCTTCTCCAAGCTACGGTCTACTTTTACACTGGTTTAGCATTCCCACTATCATATTTATACGGTAAGCTACGACTAGACGGCATATAAAAGCCTCGTGCAATTTCGGTGTTAAAGTTAGAATTTCTGGAATCTGTCAAAGACCATAAAATACCAGCAATGTGCATCTAGCAAATAACATTCTATTCTTCCTCGACCGTGCGTCTTTACATCTATGTTTTAATGTACCTTCTCTCTAAAGCATAACGGCAATTCGAAATTCAATTGAAGTTATCCAGTATCGAAAATACTGTGTTTTCCTTTTATTTTCATTTCGAACTTATTAATCTATTAAATGGCTCTAAATTAATGACTAGCTCCGTTTAGGTAAATTTGGTTAATCGATTCTAGTGCTAATAAATGGCAGAAAACATGATAAAATTACTTCTCCTTAAGGCGCGCTTAATCCGATACTCAGATCATTTCCAAAATTTAATCCAATACAAAATTAATAAAACACGGAAACAAATAATACCAAATCGGCAAGTAAATATTCTAGGAATTTATAAGAATATTATTTCCCTCCAGTTTTATTGTGCTATTATAGCTGATTAATTTTCTTTTCAAAATGTTTTAATTCGCATCTGTCGCAGAAGTTATGGCGCTAAATTAAATTCTATCGAGTTTTAAAGGCTTTTCGAGAAAGTCAATCTGGTATAAAGAGAGCCACCATCTTAAAAGGGTTTTTGCTTTCGCGAATATCTAATATTAAATATAAGATATTTGCATCATCTTAACCCGGGAAGGGTAATGCTTATTTATTTCGGCTGAAGAGTTTTGTAAAAGCAGTCAATTTTGGTAACATTTAACTGCACGTATACTTTTAATGACTCTTGAGCCGTTAATATCCAAGGCGAACTTAGGGAAAGATATGATATAATCATTAAGGGAACTGTAGTCATTTGTTAGTTTGATGACCGTATTGTGGCTAATCGTGGAAAAACTTAATCTCGAAGTTTTCCTCTTGTCGAAGGAGAAGGGGGATTTGTAACGGTTAAAAATGGATTTTAAATAGTGGTCCACCTGTATGTTAAGCCGATGGCAAATGTAGGTATGTAGGTATGTCGTCAAGACCAAATTTGACCACCGAGTCCGCCATCTTCGTACAGTCTTTTATAGTTTTTGTCCGCCTCTTTGGATTCCGCTTGTAGGACCATCAGCTGCCTCCTGGTTCCCGACTGGGGATTTTAATCACACGACTGGTGAATTGGATAGCCAGGGACACTCTGGATGAGATTGGAGTGAGACAATTGAAAGCCATTTGTTAGATTTTTACTTCATTTTATTTCACATTCATTCATTGTATTAGATTAGGTATTTGGTACTAGGTTAGCAGACGGTAACTTATGGTCGTCAAACCACGTGTTTCCTATTTTTGTAAGCGTTATTATAAATAGTTTCAATCAGGTCGTAAGTAGGTATTTACAGCATACCACAGCTGATCGTTCTACCGTTGCTGCGAAAGCCAATGGCGCTACAACGAATCCACCCTTCGGACTTTGCACAAGACCACCCAGAATACCTGCTCAAGACCTGCCTTTTTTGACTTTTTTCCCTTTTCAAAAACTGTGTTATCGAGCTTTGTATCATCGAAAATTAATTTCATTAATTAAATAGTGTTGATTAACGTTGATTTGTGTTTCTCTATTTCTGTGAAATTTGTCGTGTTGCAACTTATGCTTAGCAATAAATGAATAACTGGAAAAGCATCAAAAGCATAAAAATAAATAGGCTTTCGCGGCTATTCCTTGAACGTTTTTTTGTTTTTAGGCCATCGTGAAACAGATGTGTTTTGCTTGAAAACTTGCAACTTTGCCACATTACTTCATAATCGTGTAAGATTTTGGGCAAAAACCTCTGAAACTGGACGTCAGAATTAAATTCCATTTTACCGCGATTTAAAAAGCCGAAAAAGGTACCAGATCCCGGGGAGGATTGTGTTGTTTTTATCTTGTTCTAGTTCATTTTGAAGGTATAAAAGTTACACAAATCCCGCCTTCTTTATTTAAATTGCGTTTTTAGAAAAGCCTTCATATTTGGTCAACCTCGTGATTTAACTGATTCTTAATGTTGGTTAAAAATTGCTTTCAACCTCACTTGTGAAAATATATGGAAATTAATTTTAGCTTTGTCCACTTTCGTGTTCAGTCAAACAAAACTCCCGGTCTTTTTATATGAGCTCTACTTCAAATCTGAATTGGCCAGTTAATCAAAGCCCTGAAACAATATTTCAGTTTGCTGTATGTGTGATTACAACCTTTACGACCTGTTAATTGTCTGCTATAAATTGTGCAGTTTTGGTTCAGATTAAAAGTTTGATTCAGAATCATTTGCCCCAATAACAAAAGCCTGAAACTCTATATACTGACGCCAATTTTTCTTTAAATATTAAACCGGCGAACACCTACAGCATAATACGCACGAACGTACTTTAAGAAGTAATGTGTTTATATTAAAGTTAAACTACATAGCATGTAACACTTAAATAAGTTTCAGAAAATTATCTTGATGGCAAAGTTTTAGGAACTCCAGTTTAGTTCCACCTAAGAGATTTAATGAAACTATACGGACTTGGTGGCGTACAGCCCCTAAAACAACAATTCCAGTAGAGGTATATTGCCTGGAAAACATTGATGTTGTCCCTCTTATCTCAGATAATACGTTTCAATTTAATACGTTTCAATTATGTTTCCCACTCAAGTGATTTCTCGTCTTCAGTGAGATACTTGAATTAACGGCTGTAATCAGACTAATTGATGTATTTATTTAGCTTGATGGCCAGTTATTCGCTAAATAATAAATATTAATTCTGTTCAGACTAAGGTAAAATTATTATAAAATCGCTTCATCATCAATGCAAATAAATAACTGACGCTGACAGATCACATGACAAAGAGATATAGGTTGAAGAAAAATTAATTAAATGACGTATAACTGCTTTATTTAATAAAATTTTCCAAAGCTTGTGCAACAAACTGAGCCAGTGATACCAGCTTATAAATCACGACAAAGAAAGCGTAGGAAGTTTCGATACATCTTAACAAAATTGCTTGTCTAAAAATGTTTTTCTTTTTCATCACACATCAAAAAATAATGGCAGCACAATAAATATATATAAAGAGACATGAGCATCGTCTTGTCAAGTTTGAAAAGGACTAGCAAAATCCTGTGTAAAGTACCTTTCGTAAACAATTTTGGGTCCGAACCAAAAGTTGTTTGCAAATACATCAATCAAATGTATAATACAGCAAATCAATTGGCCTATAAGGAACAGGCGGGGAGGAATTGCCTGTCAATAATCGTTGAACCGCGTCAATTTGGGATACTTGAAGGATCGAGGCTGTGATTTAAATCTACTTAAAGATTTTGAGATGATGAACTGAGCCTTTAGGCCGATTTCAGGGGTCCACAGTTTATTCGAAATTTGTTTATTTTAATTTGAATATTTTTGCATCCGTGAAGGGTTAGCAGGCAGCAATCGCTCATCACTCATCACTACGAGATGCTTGTAATTCCTCAATGGATTATCATATAATAAAGTTCTGAATTTCAGTCTTATTTTCGAATTAGTTATGTAACGTGTGAATGAAAGCAAATCCAATCATGTAATCTTTGAAAATTAATGACTGAGAACTATCATATGTTTGGAAAATTACAAATAAGAATAAGCGAATAGCGCCGTTTTTTATTTAAAAGAGTTGAAGAATACGGGATCTAATTTCTACTGATTTATTGAGATTATAAATAGTTTAGTGTTCCTCCAAAACGTGTCCAGTCAGCTGCCATCTACTGAGGTTGCTCTGAAGGTAGAAACTACTCTATCGATTTACTTGAAATTTTCCGGGGATATTCTACCCCATCTGGAACTCTATATTAAAACGAGCTGGAAATGGGGGCAGAATTTCGTATTTCTAAAGCATATTTCTCCGTGTCAAAAATAGATGGTTTGGAAGCAGATATCATAGATCAATGCCAGTTTTTGAATAGCATATGTGACCATTTTATTAAATAATAGGCAACAAATACCAGTTATGAGCTAATGGAATACAACTTTGTTTGTAAACAAACTAAATATGTTACTATAAATTAATCTGGCCTAGATTTTGCATTAAAATTGCATATTTATGTGTCGGGCCATGTTTACCTCGCAACAACTTGGCGCCCATTTTACCAAAAGTTTTGAAAATTGAAAGCAATAACACAGCAGTGTGGATTTAGAAAATATTCTGAAGTTGGTGCATTTAATTGTCAACGAACAAAATGCTTTACAAAGTTTTTCTGCAAATCTGAACATCTCTGAGTCTGAGTTTTGTAGTAACATTGGTGCGAATACGACGTGTTTCGTACGAATTATTTGGCTAAACTTTATACTAACATTTCGATACATTTATATAGAATCAATTTTTATCTGACCCAATGAAACAGCTATCGAGAAATAACGACAACGTTTTTACACTTTCAGGCATAAAATACCTAGGCTAACACCATAAATACTTAAAACTTAAAACGTAAATAATATTTTAACGGTGAATTACATTATTGAGTCTTTTTTATAAATAACCAATTTTCTGATTTATTTTCGTGACTGCGTGTATTTATTATGATATATAGGTCGTATCTTTCCTGGGTCTCAGTCAAAGTGTGGAGTAAAAAAATAATAAATTAAATAAACTTTTCAATGAATTTGAATGAATGTGTATTTCGGCTGGAGGTATTAAAATGTAACAAACCTGATCAATAACAGAACGTAATATGTTGAATGATCAACGCGTCTAAGTTTAAGATACCTAATTACGAAACAAATAATTGAAGCGGTAATTTGAAATAATATTTTTAAAACAAGCACCTGCTTTTTTAAGTAGCAAAGCATAATAAATGTTATGTTTATAGTTAAAATAAAAGCTTACATGCGAACGGAATGCTAACCTAGGCCTGTATTTGATAAAATGCTACAGTTTCATTTATGCACGGCAATTGCAATGTGCAATTCCGAAATATGTTGCTATTTGAGATCGGGTCACACCTGGGTCCTGATTAATCCAGTTAAGATAGATTCCTTTTCATCCCGAACATTTGCTCTATTATTTAGTTCAGTGGAACATATTACGTTTTGAATTGGAAAGTGTTCTCAAAGTCGACCTTTAAATGAATGTTTTGGTAAGTGCATATACGCAGATAAAGTAAACTAGGATGAACTCAATTGAATTTTAAGGTCTCCACCTTTCCTATATTTTTAGGTAATGATTTTTTTCTCTAATTGAAATTGCTCTTAATTTACTAGGCAAATGCTAAAATGTAGTAATGAATAAAAAGTTTTCCACATGTGGCTTCGCGCCAATTCTGCAACTAGTTTTTGCGGAGGTGATTGATCCGCTTTATTAATTAATTAATAGGATTCCGCGAAGTAAACGCTTGAATTAGTTATCTGCCGATCGGTTTTTCAATCATTTTTTGGATGAAAAGCGTTATTTTCCCTTCCTAGTCGGTAGATATGCGCAAATATTAAGAAATGCCACCTCAATATCATGATTTATTATTTTTTTCAGTATCAAAATCATTCTTTCGCCGTTACCTTATAGTTATTGCTTTCCTACGTTCAATATTCATTTACGTGGTGTTGGTGAAAAGATGTACACAGGAAGAAAAAAACTTCAATCTGGGGAACAAAATTTGTTTGTCTCAAAATGTCTTTCAATTCCAATACTAGCAAAATTAATTATCAGTTATATCAAGTTCTTATTAATGGCTCAGTGCAGTGCAATAAGATTTCTGATAAGAACTGGGCGGGATTGTTTTCGAGTTAAATAAATATAAGTTGATGTATGTGTAACCTTTGCGTTTCAATGCAGCGAATATTTCGGCTTACATAAGCAAATGCAAACATTTTTGTGGCTTACATAAACAGTGTTATTAAATTATGAATGTTAAGAATTTAAATTGTCTGGAGATTGATATATTCATTGGCGCTATTCTAACAAAGTTTTCAAGATTTTTACTTTTAGGTGTCATTTTTTGCCACTATGATTTTTACATCTATTTTGTTGGAAACCGCAATACTGGCGGTTAGCCATCCGATAACACATGCTTCCGTTTGTAGCCTAGAGGATCTGAAAGTTCGCTTGCGAGATTCGTGTAGTGAATTACGTGTACCAACGCATTTTGGGGAATTTGAAAGAACGCGTAAGTCATATTAACAAATGTATGTAATTATAAAATTTTCAAACGTATATATTTTTTAGGAAGAAGTTACTCAGATATATCGCCAGATGCTTCTAAACCCAATTATTATGTCCGAGTTAAACGGGACCAAGTACAGGTGATATGCTGCACCCCAAAACTCATACCAACCTATGGTCATAGATGCATCGATTTCTACAGTTGTTAAAGCGAAAATTTATTTTTTCGGATATATTTTTATACACATTTTATATGGAAGGTCTGTTAACAATAAAAAAAAATCCTAAAGGACCTACTTTTAATGTTTTGAACTGTAGGTGATGCTTAAATTAGTATACTCAATAAAACATCGCAGGCAATTTTATTTAAACGCGTTATGCTGCGCTAGATGAAATATGTTTAGTTAACAGATTATTTATTTTGAAAATAAATGATAACTATTTTCTGCGCTTAATTGATTAAATAGTTGTCGGCATTGGCCACTTTTGTTTAAATTTTCCTAGGCGCGTAGTTACAAACAGTGACCAATTTTCATTATCCCCGAAGTTCATGCTGACAACTTTCTAAACCACTTATTGGCATTGCGATGCATAGAGGAATATCCAGTTTCGTATCTGCTTTGATTCCTGTCGGGATTATATCGAACTTTAAGGGTAACTTTGAGTAAACTTCTCATGCCAAGTGCCATATCTCTGTTCAGAAATGATCAAATCGTAGAAGCAATCCAATCTATTACGAGTTTCATATTGAATACTGTTTACACAATCAGATTCTTGAATAAATTCTTGTTTATTCCCAATTCTAAACTTTTGAAGCATTGCTTTAGTTTCCATTCCTATGTTTCAATGATGCAATAGAGTTTTTGTGTTCCACAGTAAGATTTTATAGTTAGCTTAGGGTAAAACGCGCTCTAATTGGATCAAAAATAACTTGTTATACAGAAAAAAGATATTAAGAAATGAAAACAAAATATTACCTGAATTATATTGCAAATGCGGCAATATGTATGAAGTCGACTTTCACAACACCGATTACAGTCGCGTCCAAAATTTCATTTCCTCAAATACACATAAGCTGGTTTTATCGCGTTTAGTTTCTTCTTCTTTTGACACACGCGACATTGCATTCATTGCATTGTAAGTTCTAATATTTAAATAATGTTAGAATATCTGATTTAAAAATAAGTAAACTTGAAATGTTAAGTTTGTTGTATTTGTATGCATAATGTGGTTTAATTATTAGATGATGTATTCTCAATATTTAGGAGGTACATGATCGCCGTAATGTTATTTAGAGCAATTTGACATTTGAAAATTCTTGAATGTCGGTTTCAGCTCAATTGAATGCGATAATGTCCTCTGGAGGGCATAGAGGGCAATTACGTCATATAATTTTAGCAATTATTTTGAAATATTGGAGCCGGACGTCAATGGAAAGCAAATATGACTGCTGGCAATTCTTATTATTCACCAATAAATTTTCTTTCTTATCTATGTTAAGTGATAATATGGCTGTTGCGCTTTTTATTGGTTGAACCACCGTCCCGGCAATATCACTACTGTTTGAATCCGGTCACTTGTAGTAAAAATTTTGCGCAATATTAAGTTATGGAGACCAAACATGTTTTGTACGAGAATGACCGATACTACCAGCTATCACATAGCGATTTGTGCAAGAGGATTTTAGAGCATGAGCGGATTATTCGTCATATGTAAGTATGAATCATCTAAATATTTTACAGACTCGCAATATTTTGCGCCAAAAAACCATTTGAATTTCTACCTGTGCAGTTAGTGATTTTAACTCCATTATTAGTTAAACAATTTGGATATCACATATATAATACTGTTGTACTTTTGCAGACAACGACGTTCTGGAGATCCAAGCAGAACCGCCCATCTTCGATTCAGTCTTGACTGTCTCTATTTTGAGCTTCACCGCAGAATGTTCCAGAATTGCATGATTCAGATGAACTCCGTACACAAGGTAAAAGATTGGTTACGACAATGCAATCCAGATGCAAGATGTGATTGCTGCAAACCTGAGTACTATGAGTTTAAATACGATAACGTCAGAATTATGAACGGCACTTTGAAACCATCTAGGTTCACAACTTATATCACTTTTGCCGACTCTTTCTCAGATGGAAAATGCTTTCATGTGAGGGAAATTGAATATGTGGAAGACACTAATGCCGAACTCGATTTATCCGTAACCGATGCTGCAACACTTGCTTTAACGACTCCTTCTTCGCATTATACTACTGCTCGGAACAGTGAAGTTGCCATTGAACCGACTATTATCAATTTAACCGTAGAAGTATTTTATCAGTTAGACGAGATGTAATGCAAGTTGATGCTCAGCTCAAAATTCAAATACCATTATCATCCGATGGTGTCTTATCGACCCCCGTAATTCATGCGTGCGACCATAGTTCTGGATTTACCAATTTATTATTTTTTATTTTTTGTATTTTATTGCAATATAGACAGCTACCAAATATCCACGAATAAATAGGTTTCGAAAGTAAAATCATTACCATGAAAAAAAAACTACGATTCGTTGATCTTAAAATACAAATGTTTGGTATACCTATATACATATGTGGTATATTTATATAAGTATATAATTTTTTTTCCTTGTATAGATTTTTTTCAGCCTATTAAAATTCATGGGGAGCGCAAAATTTATTTTTGTGTATGTACATATATTTTAATTATTTTATTAACGCACTTTAAATTCGTCACAATCTTCGGTTTTGATAGACTATTGTAATCTAAATATGCATGTATCGTGTTTCGTCACAAAATAGCACTTAACTAACTAATTGGTGATTTATCAAAAATATTTTTAACGTGGAAACTGAAGTTAACAGAATTGATAGAGCTTCTATTTAAAAAAATTGATAATACTCTTTTTTGACTGTTACATCTGTGATTACTTTTAAAATGTACCTTTTATACGAAACTTAATACACGACTGTGACTATTATACACATACTGTGATTTTGTTTGGCATAATTTTATAAGTTTTATTAGCAGTATTATAGCATTTTATTCACTAAAACTAGTATTAGGCAACATTTTTTATACATAAAAAATAAAGTATCATAATGTAGTCGTTTGTGTTTCATTTTGTAGCAGGAGTCGGTTAAGTTCATCCAGTTTATTTGGGCATTCACGAATGATGCATCACACGTGTCTATATAAATTTGGTGGTCGAAACTTCCTATTAAGCCCTAGGGAGTTATGTAATATATTATTCAAGGCAAACGTCCCTTCTTAAACCATTACAATAAGAAAAACCAACCCTCGTAAACCAAATGAAAGCATTGCATAAAAAATTCAGTAACTGGAATGTATGACAAACATGAACAAAAATGCTATACATTTTGGTTGGAGTGTGGCGCATTTGTCAAAACTCTTCTATATTAAGCTTAAAAGTTGTGGCTCAAAAAGTAAGAAAATGCTTAGTGATTATGTGTATCCAGTATTCGACGACAGCAAGTTTGGGTTTAATAAAAATGTTTCCCTACGTTTAGCTATTCTGGAGAATTGGACCTAACAAACTCATTAACATCAGTATTCAATTATCGCCCGCTTGCAAATTAAAGCGTCATGGATATGAATAATTTGACCGAAAGTGAATTGTCCTTCCGGTCAGTCGAAATCAGCCATTAATTATTGGTGACATGATTCAACGGGGGCGATTCTCACTGTCTTTTTACTTCTGAAAAATTGTTTTACTTATTCACATTTCCTTGTACGGAAACAACGATGCACTGGTTCAATTTCTCCAGCTAATGGCGAATGAAATTTTATTCTCTTTGAAAGGAAAAGCACGCACTGATGCTATGTTAATATTCAATTAATTACTTTCAATCTTTAACGTAAGTGCTAAGCTAAGTTCAATAATTACAAGGCTGAATACTCTGGTCTGAACGTTTTAAATTCGCAAGTAACAAAAATCGCCTTCTTATTCTTCTTTTATTGATTCACCTAAACTTACATTCAGTTTGAAAAGCTTAAAAACAAGTCATCAATCCAAGATGATTTTCTTAAACTACTCTCAACCAACTACTCTCAGCATATTAATATGACTTTTCGTCACCGGCAAGCCTTCCTTTCATTGACCTAAGTAAGAAAAATTACATCAGTTCACGCCATGCCACATGCAACATTCTTTGGCGCTACAAGCTTTCCTAACACTCATACAATGTTAAAATTCATATTTTCGATTAAAACCCTAATGGCTTTAATACCATAGGCATTTCACATATTTTAAAAGTGATTATTTAATAATGGAGACAGAGTTCTTACCCTCAGAGTAATATGAGCTCTAGACATTTCATACGTGAGGGGACCATATGATATTAAGGAAGTTTTGCACTCGATTGTTTGAAGAGATTTTGCATCGACACGTCATATGTGCTGATTTGTTATACAGACTGTTCCCAATGAAATTCCATAAAACTATTAAATTCTCACTGA
This sequence comes from Dendroctonus ponderosae, assembly GCF_020466585.1. Taxonomy (NCBI): domain Eukaryota; kingdom Metazoa; phylum Arthropoda; class Insecta; order Coleoptera; family Curculionidae; genus Dendroctonus; species Dendroctonus ponderosae. Next base: position 51,956,269 of record NW_026017110.1, on the reverse strand, counting down.
ACGGTGTTACAAAAGCAATCAGTTCACATAATTACAAAGTACAAACTGCTATTTTGGACTATCCTTGTTCTTCAAAAAAGTATTTTTGGAAATTGATATACTTGTTTCTAAAAACATTTCCTTTAGAATGCGTTACTAAAATAAAATTAATACTTACACTTTTTTTGGATCCCAAATATTCACTACCCTTTGATTGTCTTAGTAATCATATAACTAGTCTCATTATTCTTAATGTAACGTTGAGTGAAAGCAGCTGCTTACTGTTTGGGATATAGTGTTTGCAGCTCCATAAATGCCAAGCCGCAATTAATTTCTTGTAAATAACGTTTAGAAGGACAATGTTAAATTAAACCGCAAAAACTCGCTATTGAGAAAGTCCTGGTAAAATAGGGGCGACGTTTAAGGAGAATTGTGGATGCCAGGACCGGAAGCACACACACAATTCCTGACTTTCGATTTATTATATGACCAGAAAAATGGAATTTCACGTGGGAGTTTCTCATTTCTTTAAAAATCGCACAAAAATGGAATGCCACAATTACAATAAAAACCTTTCCTGGCTGGAATCCCTTTCCATTGTTGTGCTGTTAGAATCATGTGAACGAGAGTGTAAAAATGTGTACGCGACAAAACGTTCCAAGAACCGTTAACGCATATAAGGAGATGAGGAGACATTGAAACGCAGCTCCACTTTTATTTAAGTGTCCAAATAACGCTCGTCTCTTATAGAGCAATGACTTTTATTAAAATTGCAAAATCAGGGACTAACACACTTTCGATATAAGGATAAAACTGATCCCTTAAACTGTATTCCTGATCTCCCATTTCGAACTCAATGTAGCGAAAATTGCGAAAATTTAGATAGCACTTGCAACAAATAGGCAATTTGCAGTCTTTTCGCATCTAGTTGAGCTAAATTAAGAGACTTTATCCTTCTTTTAATTATCGGCTATTTACCATTAGACACAAATAATAATATTCGTTCATAAATAGTATATATAGTCCTGGTAAACATTATTTAAACAATTTTGTATTGTTAATTGAATCAAACGATCTATATCACATCAAGCTTCTCGGCATTGAAAATAATTTCTGTCCAAAATTTAAAAGGAAGGTATAACGATCTCAGGTCAAGATATGTAAATTTTTACCGTTAATTTGCAAGAACTAAAATACAGAAACCACTTTTAGCACTTTGTCAAATAAAAATTTGATCATTCATGGGCTACTTTTTTTCTGCATAATTGCTTTTTCCTAAAAGAAAAGCCTAATTTAAGATTTCTTTTCCACCTTACTCAGTTCCCTTTGTTGAAAATCGTAAACTTTAATGAGATTTGCTATCTTCAATATTTACTTCCGCGTTTTGCATTTTTTTCTCTGCTTTGCAAATATACTAAAAAATTATTTAAAATCGTCCGATACAGCAAACACATCTGATAAAAGTAAGTGTGGAAATGAGAAAGAAAATGCTCCGTTTGCTAATTGTAATAAATACGAATATGGCGAAAGGTTGTCATACTCTGGTTATAAACTGTGTGATTTACAATTTTATTACCGATTTTAAACAGTTTCGCTGCATATCTTGCACGTAGTTGCGTGGACTCTTCAGAGATTTACTTATCTGAGTCGTAAATTACCCCATAATCGCTTAATTTCGTATGAAAATGAACTTACGTTTTACATAAATATTTTAATTTTCTTTTTATTGTCACTTTAAGAAATCTTGATTCGTATAATATTCGTATTTATGTTCAATATGCACGATCTACTTTCCGCAAATTTTCTGTTAATTTAAAGAGTATTTTTATTTCACACATTCACTTAATATCTTGCTTTTATAAACAAGTAATAGCGCGAATTACCATTTTTTATTCCATGGGGTGGTAGCCATATTTTATTTAATTTGAAAATATCTTTCATAATATAGCACTAGCATTTAAATCGCATATATGTATACATACATGTAGAGGTATTAATTACGAAAATACATTTTAAATTAATTGGTTGCCGATCAAAAAATATTTCACAAAATTGTTCAATTTGCATTGAATCGTCTGGAAAATACAAGTGACAAAATTTAAAAAAAGGGACTGAAACCGGGCTGCATTGCAGAATCTTAAAGTGGTCTTGGTGTCAAAAATCGACATTTTTAATCTGCAAAATGAATTCACTGCATAGTAATTAGAAGCAAAATAGCCCGTATTACAACCCTTACCAATTAATTTGATTTGTCAATCATAAACATACCAGTAATCAATTAAACTGACTTCGAAGACATTTATTGAACACATTAGAGCAATGACACAAATTCGCGTCAAAAATCGAAACAAAAAACAATTTAACAGTATAAAAGCTATAATCAAAGCTGAAAATTCCAATAATTGCAATAACTATGCCATTAAAAATATCGGTTCCCAAATTAAATTTCCAATATTTAATGAGAGATCAAAGGAGATGCTTTCAATATTGTAACAAAGAATGTTTAAATTGTATTAAGTTCCTGAAAGTAAAATGATAAGGAGAAGCCGCTTTGGGGATGCAGTTCGGAATCTGATTGTCGTTTGCGATGAGGGTGACCGGACTTAAAAATATATTTGAGGGGACTTGTAAAATGGAAGCTAATTAAGTTGTCAGTCCCCCCAAGCGGATAGGTCTCGGTTTATGAATATAATCATTTTTCATCCCAATAAACGGGCTTAAATGAAAGCTACACGTTGAGGTGCAATGAGCGTTTTATTTTTCGTGTTTTCATCTTTGGAGTGTCCACTCATGTGATCCTACTTGCAAGAACTGATTTTTAGCTCGTGGATTTGCCAAATCTTAGTATTTGCAATATAAGCGGTAATGTAACATAAGAGTATATTTGTACATTTCTTTAAATCAAAGTTAAATAGATTATCGGCAGTATGCGGTTAATATAAACCAAACATCTGATATTGTCAATAAGTTTATTGGGCGATGAGTGACGCAATATTATTTCAATTTTAATGAACAGAAGCATTTCTCGTTGGACTGACATATTTCAAAATGAATCACATTTCTGTTTAACATTCAGATTAATCAAATCACATTTTATGTCTTTCTTATCTCTGTAGTAACAAAGGTAGTTCTCAATAATTGCTTTAGCCAGTCGCCAATCGCTTGAGCAAAGACGTAGACATATCTCCAACTTACCTGTGATCGTCAGTGCTCTAAGTGTAATAAATACTTTAATTTATCTGTTGCTGACGATATGACTATCCCAAAATCCGAGAAATCCAATTCGACAGGGAAAGAAACAGTTCCGAAATCGCTTGATTTGAAACCGATAGAAAACTCTGACTTGCCGATTTTTGCGGTCAATCTAGACACGCTCCCTACAAGTACTTCTTTAACGTGTGAAGTGTCATTTATCGGAGATACTGATCAACGTCCATCGGTCGACGGTACCGTATCTCAGAAAAATAATCCTCACTTTGAAGACATGGAGGAAATCAGAAAAATGCGTACAGAAGAAGCCACCGCTATAATGTCTTCTGAAAACTGTAAAGTGCATTTTCAAGTCATAGATGAGTACTCCTCACTGCGTGAAACTGAACGAACGAAAAATAATTTTGACTTTGAGGACATCGAAGAATTCAGGAAAATGGACGCTGAAGAAGCCAAGGTTTTAATGCCACATCTTAAGCAACAAACTCCATCTGAAGAGGGTAAAGTACATCTCCAAGGTAGTGATGAGCATTCATCACCGCGTGAAACTGTACCAGAGAAAAATAACTTCTACTTTGAAGAAAAGGAAGACTTCAGAAAAATGAACGCAGAAGAAGCCAAGGCTTTAATGCCACATCTTAAGAAACAAACTCCATCTGAAAAGGGTGATGTACATCTTCAAGGTAGTGATGTGCATTCCTCACTGCGTGAAACTATACCACAGAACAATAACATCGAATTTGAAAAAATGGAAGAATTTAGAAAAATGCAATCAAAAGAAGCCAAGGCGTTAATGCCACATCTCGAGAACCAAACTCCATCTGGAATGTGTAAATTACAACATTTTCAAGGTAGTGATGAGCAGTTTTCCGTACACGATACCGCACCAAAGAAAAGTAATTTCGACTTTGAAGACATGGAAGAATCCAGAAAAATGCACGCAGAAGAAGCTAAGATACTTAGGCCGCATCTCAAAAATCCTAATCAGTTCGATTCTCAACAAAACTGCAAGCAGGTGACAGACAGAATGTTCAAGTTTATCCAAATTCACAATGATGAGAAAAATTCTGTTGGTACAGTGGTTTTGAACGAAACAGCTTCAACAAACCAAGGAATTTCTAGAAACAGACCCACGCCATCTACTCAGGAAAATGCAGTAGATCCGCAAGGTAACGTTGACCATTTGGAATCAACTGAGGGAAAAGTAACCTTTACGACATATTCAAATGAGGTTGTTTTAACACCACCAATAACCCGTAATGAGCGGATTTCATGTAATACTGTATTTCGAATGCCAAATTTAATAAATAATGCTGGAACAGAAGCAGGGATCAGACACATAAATAGGCAGAAACAATTAGCCTTTTCTCGTGGTATAGGTTTAACTATTTTGCTGTTTGTTTGCTATATGGTCCTCATTATATGTAAAATATATTTAAACTGACACTGTACTTCAATATTATAAACACCTATACCGCAATACTCACTATAAAGTATGTAACTTATATAACTTCAAACTGTAACAGATGCCCTACTGTGCCATCAATTTTACGAGATTTTTTTGGTTTGTTAAGTAAAAAGTTTGCTAAATAAATTAATATGTTTTGCTTGAATTCATTTTTTCATCACAAATAATAGCACTGTAAATGGTGCTGTAAATTTAAAATTTAGTTTTAAAATCCGTATGCCAAGCTTAGTAAACTTTTGAGTTATTGTAATTTAAATCTCCAAACAGAGCATTGTGAATAACGCGTATCGTATATAAAATAATAACTGAATGTAATAACACTTTTCAAATGACAATAAAAAAATTAAATGTGAACTTTGATTTATTTCACTAATAAGTAAAGAATGATTCCGGATAAAACTGAAATGGAAAAAATCGGTTTGTCTTCAATTCCTCGTAAAATTGAGGTATGAATTAATTTTACTCCTTTTCTCCTGTGGTTTTTAATTGTATTTTGTAACTTTTTTCTTGGATATTTTGTCTCTAAATTTCGGTCTGTTAGAAAGACAGAGTTACTTATAATAGCAGATTTGCTTTCGAAACGTAAAGGTATTTTTTTAAATTAATTTCTTTCCTAATCGGAATTTCTCTAACAGCTTAAATGTAAGTGTATCTTTATTGTGAAGTAAGAACACTCTCTATCAATTTGAAATACAAGACGTATCGAAATTGCGTCTTTTTAAAAGGGCAAAATTCCCGAAACCCCGCCTCAACCATATACACTTAGTAATTTTTGTTAAGCCTGTTCTTGTAGCTTATTTTTTGTTATGTAGAAAATGTGTGATTCAGAGTAAAATGAACGAATATAATGAATTTTGCAGGAAGTTAACTGATTAATTTCAACAGGGAAAACTCAATATTTACATAACTTCCTGACGCCATTATCTTCCCAAGCAAAATAACCACAGTACATTCTTAAACTTCAATCGACTTATTCTAAACTTTATGGCAAAGTTTATTTTCTGGCAGTCACTTAGGCACATTCTATATAAAATATTACAGCGAATATAAAATTTCCATCTTAACAGGAAGGTTAAACTTTGAAACATTGGTATATTATGCATAGTAATGAATCAAATAGCAAATTTAGATAGAGGGATACCGTCTTTCTTTAAGTATTTATTCTATAGTCGGGAACCTTGTTTTATGGTCCCAGAAAGAAATGTATGCTGAAAATGCAATAAAAACTGAAGGAATGAATTGCTCTGAAAGTTTCAATTGAGGTTTCGTTACGTTTAATAATGTTGTCCATAAAATTTGTGAATTTTTCCGTGGCAATAAAGCATATTTTGAATAATAAACGTCAGTTTATGTCGTTTAATCGTGCCCTTCCTATTGACTTCTCATAAATTGCTTCCATATAATAAGTAAACTAAAGTAAGAAACCAATATTTTGGTTTTTTCTGTTGTTCACCTACATTTTCCGAGTATCGATTTTCCGCTTTTTTGTGTGCTTGAAGGTTGTTTTGAGTACCAAACTCCTATTTAGTCTAGACTCGTCTCTTATTCCCTTGGACACCATCAATTGTGCTCTAAAGTACATATCCTGAATACATTAATCAAACAAGGCAACTTCTGGTCGAATTGACACCCAGTGGACGAAAATAATCTCCACCCAATCTATCGGGAGAGTTCGCTGTAGAGACATCAAAGAAAACTTCGACTGGTGTAACCCCAAAAGGTTTACTGTAATAGGCCAGACATGCCATGGATAGCTTATTACTCACAGCTCATATAACCCTAAATTTCCCTTTTTTTATTAAATATACGTAGACGAAATGTCTTGTGATCGATGTATATGTTATAATTGATTTTCATATCGAAAAATGATGCTTAAAATATTCAAAATAGATATCCTTTAAATGTAGATGGCAACGGCATTTAGTTAAAATTGCAAGTGTTTAAAATTACTTTGCAAAATTTTTATGTATTAATAAAGCGAATTAAGCTGATGTCACACAAATAGTTTATATTATCATTCGTAATTTTTTCGATTATCATTTTTAGTCTATACGTAATTTCATTTGGCAACATTTCTCTGACATATGAACCAACTAGCATCATATCAGGTACGTTTTTGTAATAATTTTTGGTAAAGATTTTATATACAAGACAAACTTGTACAACAAATCAAAAGAATAAGGATCAAATGTTAAATGGATCAATTGCATTCATTACAAAACGTGGTTTTATTTGATCAAATGCTCGAATCATTTGCAAATGACGCAGCTAATTAAGCTCCATTTGTTGACAAATTCAGTTTAATTGTGAAATAAATTACCTAGATTTTCCCCTATTTAGTGTAATTGATAATTAACATAGAACATTTGCGCGTTGATTTGAATTCAGATAGCGGTTTTCTGCTATTAAAAATAAACAGGGCGTATTACCACAAAGGGTAAATAATAAGGGAAAGCAATTTAAATTGAAATTACCACGCACTAATTTTGTTGTGGGAGAATACAGATAATTCTAGCAGTTGGAATTCATTAGTAAGTATCGAAGCCTAATTGAGGGTTCTTAGAAAATTCATTTGTTCATAGGAAATGCCTTGTAACCAGATCGTATTTCGGTGACACGAGACACCTCTTCTAGCGTTCTCCTAATTGCAAAGGCCCAAAAACTGGAATGAATCATCAGGCCGACTCTTTTTGGGGTCGCAAATTTTATCTCTTACCCTTATAATACGTCAAACCGAATGCACGTACTGTTTGTGACACGTGATTCATAATAAATATGCTGATGGGCTCGTATCCATTTTTTGCTTCACGTTGAATCATGAAGTGGAAAGGGCATTGGAATACTAAGTGGTTACAGCTCATTATTTTTTACCATCGTACTCTAAAACACACAAATAGATGTACTTTTACCATATCAGCCATTCGGAACAAATCATACACGTCGCTGTAGGTTCATTGACAGTATTATAATTGTCCTTCTGCTCAATCAAAAGTGTACTACAGAAAAATTTAGCTTGGTCGAGTTTTCGAAAATCCCGGAACGATACTAAATTTATCTTCAACGGAAAGCAAAAATACGCTCTTTAACCGAGAAGTTTCCGAAGTGTCTTCCGATTTCATTATGAGTTTATAACTTTTTGCAAAAGAAAGGTTTGCAGAAGCAAATTTAAATACAAAAATCCCTGTATAACTGTGTTCACCAAATTATTACGACTGTACAATTTAATCGACGACGATTAAATTTTAGCTGAGACGATCATGTTTTAACGATCAACTAAATTATACAGAACCATCAATATTGACGTGCAACATCTGCAACTATATACTCATCAGAACAATATTCCAGTATTGAACAATTATTGTGAAAAGTTGAGTATTTCAATACGCTAAAATCAATTGCTGGTGCAGGCCAATCAAAAATTGAAAGGATTTTTTATTTTCAATTTCTGCATAAAAACGTGGAGCGCCATTTGCAACTACAAATCTCTTTTCTGGCCATTATGAACTCAAAAAGCCTCCCTTTTCCATGAAAATCAGAAGCGATTACACTTTTTATTCAGTTTAATTTACGGTTAGCCGTATAAGTGTGGTATGTAGTTATTTATTATAACAGCATAAAGCATTCAAGTATAAAGGGTTTATTTAATGAAGCAAACTTTTAAAACATATCCGTTTTATTTCCCATCGGTATGAAAAGCCCTTGAGAATTCTTTTGCGTATTCAGCACAATATGTGCACTAACCAGAATTAAATCGTCAAATATAATGTTTTCAGTTTTACAAATTGTATTTAAGCTTTTTAAGGTGATTCTCCATAATTAGATTTAGAGCCGATATAATTTTTATTGAAACCTTTTCGTTGATAAACCTTCAATATCTTTTCATATGACTTAATGCGACTAGAAAAGTCTACGTGACCAATAAAATCCAAATCAGTGCAATTTCCATTGTGTTTCCAGACTTTGAATTCGACGTTAAAAATAATAGACGACATAGATAACTAACTTCCAATAAAAGACTTTTATCGGGTGTTGAATTGATACCTTTCTGCTTACTTGGTATCGCCAATTGCAGAGACGTATTTTAATTTTGTACGTATTTTAATATCGTTTATTTCCATTTAGAAAATACATATATAAATTTATATAACAGATACCGTAATTCGTGGCTAGTTCTCATAAAGTCAGACTGTGCCTAAAATACGTTCTAAACTATAGGTTTAAATTTTATCATTATCGAATAAAATAATTTTAAAAAATCAAAGAGAATATTTAAATTAAACACATATACATATTCGATGACAAATTATTTCGTGAACATTACTCTGTTGTCAGAATATTTATATTATTAACTAATGTTTATTTTCAAGGTTTGATGTTTAATTTCATCTTCATCAGCTTAGAGATTCTGGCTCATCGGAAAATTGAAAGTCTAAAAAATAATTATATTTTTTAAATAAGTACCTGTTATGTAATGTACATGTAATTACATTATGTTCGCATTTGATATTTTTAAATACAATAATCAATCAACTCGAAAGTGGGAACAGTTTTTTTACTAAAACTTGTAATTGCGGACCTGATAATTATTCGCAAAGACTTGTACACCATATGCAATATTGCTTATTGTCCTGTCGGTTTCCTTGGCTTATACCCGTTATTTTTATTTAAAGTTGATTACGAAGTTTTTCAAAATTTTACTATGAATCAAGAAGGCTTTCCTCTTCGCAAAATGCCCAAATCGCAGTACATTTCCATTCCTGGTAAGTTTATCGATTTTTTTAACTTAAAATTACCTTGGTTGTCATTGCCAGTTATTGTGCTATTTCAATTCATAAGCTGCATAAGCTGGTACTTCATCATTACCTATATTATTTCAATAAAACTATTTTAATTTTTAATAACATTTAAAACGCAGAAAATTTCTATTTGATTGAGGCTGATTCTTATTTTAATTCTTTTTTTGGAGGAGTTTTGCGCCCCGAATGTCTATTCAATTTACTAAATGAGTATCGATTTTGTACATATGTATTTCTGTTGATCTAACCATACATTTGCTAGAAAACCATCTTACCTAGAGGGTTCTAAATTCCTCGTCTTAATTAATTTGTTTTACTCTTTCTTCCCCCTAGGTGATAGCTCTTGATTACTTTTTGACGAAGGATTCGCTTTTAATTGTGAATGAAAATAATGGCACTCTATCAATCTGTAATAGAAGGCCTGTGTAAATTCGTTTTAAAAGGCGACATATCAAAGAAAAAGGTTTTGCTAATTTAAAGCGCAGTTTGGCAGTTTCAAAATTTGAATTCCATATTAAGTTCTGTTAATTGATTTGAATTAAAATACTTAACAATTATACCTAGTTTAGTTTCTGTTTTTAAATATTAGCTTTATTCGAATCTTTGTAGAGCAAGTGGGTAGAGTAATTTAAAGTATTTAACATTCGCAAGGAAATTGATCAGGAGATGCAAATTATCAATTAGTTTTTTATGTACATCAAATTTTTGTAAATGGAGTAAAACGTTTGGCTTTTTGGCGTTTCCCCAAGCTTAAAATCTCGGTTTTCAATTGCTCACGTAAACTTTCTTTATCACCACTGTTTTCTTGGTTTCGAACCTTCAACCCAACCACAAATCACAATGAAATAATCGAGTTTTACTACTTTGTCGACACTGAATTTTTCTTCATCTTTTGAGAAAAATTTAAACAATTTTTTTACTTTTATTCGGAAAATTGTAGCATAGCGGCGGAAGGAGCGTTTTGCGTGAAAAAATCAAGTGTCGACAAACTAGCAAAACTCGCTTATTTCTTTTCTTTATCACGTTCGAATTATAAAGGGTGGAGATGAAATTGTTAATTTAACATGTTATTATACACTACTTACGTTCAATTTAAATATTTCAAATTTATTTTAATTCAGTGAACGTTTTTCTCAGGCTTTTCGATTGTTTATGAACTGTATCAAATCAAATAATCATACTCTCCGATTACGCTTTTATTTCAGTAAATTATAGCTGTGCATTTTGATATGGAAATATAGCGGATACTTAAAAGAGTTCTCGGCAGCTGCATTTATCAACATCTAACGTGATTGTAACAACAGTAAAAATTGCAATTCGGTGCGGTTTTCGCTCAAGGTAAACACAACTGAACTTATATCAAAATGGTCTTAATTTACCGATAAGAATGTCAGTTATGCATTGAAGATGAAATTAAGAAGTTGTTGAATATATTAATACTATCGCGAAAATAATTAGGCTTTGATTAAGTGACATCCTCAATCTCTAGGCTCTTTTAAGTTGTAGTAATAAGATTTAATCTGACATCTCCAGAATTTATACTAAAAAAATAGTTGTCAAACTTCGAGAAGGGTATGATTTTGTTTCATGGTTTGCCAACATCTGAAACTGTTCCATTAAAATTTTCCCCTAATTTCAAATATATAGAATATCGTACGTTTGCCAATTTCTGTTTGCAGCTGCCAAAACCAATAGGCCAGCCTGGTTAAGTAGTTGAGTGTAACACTAAACATATATCAAATTTCCCTGTTCCAGTCACGTCCATTATAACGGAAAAAGCCAAATCAATAGCAATTGTAGCAATCACAATTGTCTAAGTATCACTGTTATTTATTTTTTAAGTTGAGGAAAATTTTATTTACACATTACACTTTGCCACCCTGTACCTCGGAATATATTAACGTTCCTATAAAACAAATTTTCCTGAAATGCAATATTTTTGCCTAAAGAATTTTAATCGGCTGACAACTACCTTGTAAAAGTTTCTAATAACTCAGCATCTGTTTGAACTAGCAGATCAGAATACTTTATTAAAACATAAAAATCAGCCTAAATATTTTATTAACCGTCAAAAAATATATAACAATGAAACAGCACATGAAAATATCTGCTAGAAGTCAAGTACATGCAGGGACAATTGGTAATTGGAAAAAGAGTCGAATTGTCGAAAATATTACAACGTATTTGAACTTTACAGCGGAAACTGAGAATGCACCTGCACGCCAACATCTGGAGCCGATCCCGGAGAATCCCCCGGAACTTTCAACTGTTTCACGCCGAAGATGGTTTTCTATGCAAGGAGTACCTTGCCATAAAGCTGCTGGAATGGTCTTCAGCTTGGGCGTTGTCGTCACTCTGCTTGTCGTTGTACCAATATTGCATTTTGCTTTCAAGTTTTTGTAACCTCTAATATTTTTTCCGCTATGTTAAGAATTCAATTTTTCATTCATTTGATTCAGTAGTATTTCAACAAATTGTTTCTTCTAGAGAAATAAAAAAGTAGCGTTTTCGCAGACTGTGTATTATTTAATATTTGTCATTTAATAATAGAAGTCAAAACTACCCACTCAATTTCAAACTAAATAGTTTGTATCTTGTATCTGAAACTGATAAAATTAATATGAAGCTGCTGGAAATGTTTCAGTTAAACGTAAAAGTTTAATCTGAAAAGAACAGACGCGTATTTTAACGGTAGTTTAGTTTAACTTCCAGCTATATAACACTTTAAAGCTAAGAGCTCGCTTTAAAATTTAAAGGTTAATTAGATATTTTCAAGTGAATACTCCTCTCTTACGTGGTGTCATAAATTCTTAAACCACGGAAGAATTTCTCAGAGTTTTTCGTATTAGCCAGTTCCAGAGTTTTCCTACAAGAAAAATAGTCTCGGTACGAGCCAGCGGTTATTTTATTATTAGGATAAATGTGAGTGCACTACACTACTTCCTTAATGGGGCCCACTCAAATATTAAATTGCTGGGACGCCTTGGAAAATGTTTTAGGGCTTTAAAAATTGTCACTTGACCTCAGCTTGATCTTTACAGGGATATATCAGTCTTGATCGACTAAATTTATTACGTTGACATAACCCCCCACTATTAAATTTATACTGCTCTGAGCCATAGACGCTTACAACACGTTTATACTTGAACTTTTCAGATTTTTACTGAACTTTAAAGTATTCTTATTTTTCGATTGAAAGTTGTAAAAACGCTCGACCGGAGACTTAGATTGGGGTTTTCTAGATTTCACTTCAAAATTAATTAATCTGCCAAATGCAGAAGCTATTTAACTAATGAGCTGAACTTTACTGTGCCGTCTAGAAAGCCTGAACAAGGACATAAAGAAAACTCTATTGGGCATTGGGCTTTTCCATGTAACTCTTCAATCATGCATATTTTAGGACAGTTTCATTGTTTTACGATTACTCGAATGCGAACAATGATGACTCACATGTGATATGTAAAATGCGATTTGGCGAAACGATATTGGAATGTTAAATGGCAGTAACTGATAAGCTAGTAATAAATCCCTACCTATAGCTAATTAATTAATTTAAAAATACTCTTTGTATCAAGATGTAATGACAAACAGAAACATTTCCTAAAATGTAACGTCGTCTGAGTAGGTGAAAACTAAGTTCAAATGATGCTGATTAACTTACCGATAAATTTGATTTGACGAATGTAATTATATCAATTTAATAACTCTATGCCTCAATAGTTCTTACAAAGATGGGCATTTCCCAGATAGCAGTAAATTATGTTTTTATTCTAAATTTTTTAAAACAATCTTTAATGTCGTTAAGCAAAGCTCTTTGTCAGAACAATTAATTCTCGAAACCGAAAAAGTGTTGAAACAGCTATTTCAAGGTGCATTCTTTATTTTCATTGGATATTGTCTAATTTCCAGGTTTCCAGCAAAATCAGCTTATCTTAATTTCGATTATTCTCACCAGTTTCAGTTGTCCTCAAGCAAATGCAAATGCATTATTTTATTATACCTATTCAATTCAGCAGAAAAATTCTCATATTCGCCTAAGAGTAAAATAAGTTTTAATGTTGCTTAAAGCTCAGATTAAACAGATGCATTTGCTTACATTTTTTATGTGAGCAACTACGGTTCATAAAAGGTAGAAGTTGTGGCCAGTTTTGTCGGCCCGGTAATCAATTTGATATATGAGTATAAAGAGCATTCCCAACAAAATATCAGAAAAAATAATAGCCAATAATGTATTTTGTGCAATACTTGTTTAGTATCGAATAACGACAAGCAAATTTTATTGAAATAAAAAGACGTTGAAGTAAGTAAAATTGAATAATTGATGCACACTTTATAGAAAATGCACACTTTATAGAAAATCGATTATATACTACGCACTTTTCGGAAATTTATTGGCCAATAAGTTGGGCCAGCTATTAAGCTCACCAGATATCAGGGTAAAGAGTGGAGTGGGCTGCAATTGATAAATCCTTAAATTTATTGCTAGCTTAGAGGATGATCAAAATTATTGCCGAATGTAAAAATTTTCTGAAATTTTTTTGGGGTTATTTGTTGTTTGCCAAATTTACAATGACGGTATTGGCAGCGGTTCTCGTAGTAAATTGGGATGGAATTAACATTTAGCTTATTTATTTTATTGTGTCTCACATATTGAAAATCTGTGTTGTATGCAGTAAATACAGCTAAATTAGAAATAAAAATAGTCGCTTAGATAAGCAGTGGGATAAGCGAAGAATTGGGCTCATGGTTCATGTGCTATACACATCGATACAACTGAACTAAAGTATTGAAATTTATGGTAGATGTTGCTTTCTGTTTTTGGGTTGATCAGTCAATAGATAGTGGCAGAAAAAAACGGCATTTTTTCTTCGGTCAACGTTTCGGCTTTATTTAAGCCATCATCGGGGTTCCATAATTTAGTACATTTCCACCATGGAATACTGGCCACTGCATGCTAACAGAGGCGGGCGTAATACTTCATTGATGATTCATGCTGTTCCGTGTAATCTTACACCTGCCTCTGTTAGCATGATCTGGCCATTATTCCATGGTGGAAATGGACTAAATTATTGTACCCCGATGATGGCGTAAATAAAGCCGAAACATTGGCCCAAGAAAAACAGTCGTTTTTTTTTCACCAAGAAACTTCAGCATTGCACCAAATATTGTGAGAACAATGTCCAAGTGTAAAGTCGCTTACCTTCAAGAAGTGGTCCACTTTATTGGCAAATAAATCGGGGAAAAGTGCGTCGTGTACTACCGACATTACCATAAATTGATTAATGTAAATTTTAACTACGCCTATGGCCAGCAAACAAGCGCGTGTGTTCTCGAAATTAAATAATTCTAATGTTTGTAAATATATCGATCAGTCCATCTTTGTAGCAAAGCCCTGTCTCCTATTTTTCATTCATTAATCGCCGCGATCGATAGAAATCGATGTTGCTCCCAAACAAATCGAGATTTATGAATGGCATGCTGATTAGGCGCAAAAAGCTTGACAATAGTACAAAACCATATCTTTTATGAGATCTGCGGCTCGTTTAGTTTCAAATCCTACAGAAAGGCCAAGTTCAATGGTTTAAACGATATTCAGGTGAAAAAGACATAATAAATATAAAATGAAATCAGTGTAGGAGCTTTACATGCAGATCTCTTGAATGTATAAATCGCTCGCAAGATAACTAACTGCTATACGCGGACGACTCAAATATATTTATATGATACTAAATTTATTATTTTATAAACCATAAATGCATAAAACTTTTGAGTATTACATACATGAGCATGTTCAATTTAAGAAATAATACTTAAATGGATTTATGTCGTCGTTAATATAATTGCTGTTCATTAAGTGGCATTAAAATGTACCTACTCGTTACTGAAAAATTTGGGTTTGTTCAGTTTTATCGAGGGCAAGTAACTTATTCTGAAAACTTAGATTTTAATCCGAAACATATGGAGAACATCTCTTCCTCTCGTCATTAGTCCTTGTAGACTCCATTTGCAACTACACCCATCGGGTCAATGGTGATGTTAAATTTGCACAAAACAAGGGTTAAAACTGTAGCATTCACTTGAAAACGCGACCTTGTACGCTGATCCACGCAATATATTTTTTTTTATTTTTAACCTTAAATATATTCTGTTTTAAAGAAAATAAATCGACCACAACATATGCCTGTAAACGTGCACGTTTAAGTACTTTTGCACTAAACTTTGTGACATACTGATACTGGCAGCTATCGTTTTTACGATTTTAGGAATGTAAAATCTAGATTGCGTCCTCTTAGAAAATACCGTATGTTTGCCGTTTTATGGTTCCACTTTCCAAAGGGAATTTCTAGATTTGCCTGCTTTAGATTACTGCCATAAATTATGGCACCTGTCTAGGTAATATTTCGCATTGATGAAAATGTTTATATCTATTTTTCGTCATTTATAAGCATACCTCGCTTCTAACCAAATTCTCGGTACTAGCGTAATTTTTAAAGTTCACATAAGGGCTTAGAACTTTGTAAATTAATTAGGAAAACGCCATACCTAAAATTTCCGAAGTTTCAAATCTAATTAGCACTTGGAGTTGGTAAACCTGGAAGATTTGGATGAAACTACACGAAAGCAGGTCTCGAGAAATAGTTTATTTTCAGCTATCTGCCTGCTTAAAAAGAAACAAGTTTGTTAAAACTTGAGTTAAATATGAAAAGTTTTTTCGATAAATAGTTCCTGAAACGGCATTGATTTAAAATGTTAATATTTGATGCGCTTTAATAAAGGTGAGTGCAGTTTTCTAATCCTATCTTTGGATCGGAGAGGTACGTGCAATTTATTAAAATTGTGAAAATATATAGGATGTATGTTGTTCAAAAAAGGCTTGCTTTAAAATGCATTGCAGGGCTCATGCATGAGAAAGGCAAATTCAATAGCAGCAGTCATTATCAAAAATACATAAAAAGAGTAGATATATTAATAAATCGTCAAACATCGAAACAAGTCGTTCGTTATTCTGAAAAAATAGCAGTCTGTATTCATGCGTATTAAAAGACGTGAGCAAATTATCTCCTTTTTAAAAGACAAAAATTGTCTGAATCATATAGAACTTATCAGTTTCCCAATGCGTAAATTAATTTAATGAAGCGAAAAAGCTCAGTGACGGGGAATTAGGGACTGTGCGGCACTTATTAGTAGCAAACAGCTGTTGAGAGTGAATTGTTAACGAACCTTGTTGACTACTTAGCCTCTAAGACATGATATATTTTGCTTAAGCCTGAAGGTGAGTTTTATTTTTTTAATATTGACCTTATATATGAGCAAGTCTCTTGTAGCTCGAATTGCTGAAATCCTCTATAAGGAGCATAGCCTCCATCGTTAAAATTTAATTTTTGTCGATAGAATCAACTTTAATCAAAATCAGTATCGTTTATATTATTTCCCGCCTTACTCATTATAATTGAATCCAACACCTAGGGAGCATCAAAATTATAATCCGGCGATGTCTTCAAATTTATTTCGTTATATTCTCCAGGTTTAAAAACTTAAACTGTGCTAGACTCTAAATTCATTACGTACTCTGCATCGCCTCTTCAAAGTTTCCGGATAAATGAGAAAACTTGATTAACTACGAATTTTTGGAAATAGTTCCCGGCAATATTTATTCTTCTTTGTACTCTTGCGGTTTATTAGAAGCGGCTAGGTTTATTTCATTTAAATTGATGCATTTTCATAAAATTAAGCTATATATGACTTCAATAGAAAATGTCTACTAGCAGCCTTGCTTCCTTAAATAAAAACCAAATGCATAAATAGTTCTATGCATTTTAAAGTCGTCTTTCATTGAGTCATTTAAGTTGCTATCTCGCAAAACAACTGTATACATCTAAAGGTACTCATACGCTTTACCTTGCATTTGCCCGACATGTTGACATATTTTCCTTTGGCCGTTATTTCCTTACGAACATTGTAACGTTATAATGGAAAATCCTTTATGAACCAGTTTCTTACCTTTTCAGTCCATTTCGAATCTGTGCTGGTATTTTTAGCCTCGATTATTTTTGACCTAGATATGTGTCTCTTATTGCAAACGTTATCCAGATAATTAGGTTTGGAGACTATCAATAAAGTGCTACTAACCTTTCTATTGAATGAATTGCTCCCTCAAAACAGGAAAAAAAGTGTTCCTTACAGACAGACAGCACACACAGTTTACAACTCAGGTGACTCAGTTTCAGCAAATGACAACATAGCCCGAACTTCCTCGAAAATTTTCAAAAATAATAACGAAAATATTCAGTTTAGTTTCAGCATTTAGTTATTATTAGTATCTGCATTTTCTGGTAAAACAAGGCAAGATCAAGAATTACTACAACGCAAACGCACATGCATTGCATGTATCGATTTTCTTGATACTTGACCAATTACTATTGACCTGATGTACGCAAAAAAATTACACCAAAAAAGGTTTTTTTATAATTTTTTATTAAAGGCTAAGTATTTTCACCCTGTTTTCATAATTAGCAAGCCAATCTTCTGGCTGGCTAAACATTAAGAAGCTGAATTGAATAGGAAGGAAAGGCATCTCGAGAGATCTGATTGGGGGTTTTATTTTTGTGCGTCTGGGCATAAGGCGAATTTGCCGTTCTCTATGACACCGACCCCGCTACTTATTTTAAAGATCCAATCCTAAGCAACGGCCAAGAGCATCCAACAATATGGGATAATGAAGGGATAAAAATCCTCTATCCAAGTGGACCAAAGTCCGAGGGCTTTCATTTGCCCAACTTTTAATATACAGTGGTGGCGGACCTTGATTTCGAATGGCAACCGACATATCCTACTTAAGGGCCTTCAAAAAATCGTTTTATTGCTGCTACTGTCCAGCATAAAAGCACTATTGTAAAATATGTTTCTTGCTGGTTGTTGGCAAATATACGAAAAGTTCATTTGCTTGACATTAGCACCTAAAAAGAGTCGTAGAAAAACCCAATCTGAACTAGTTTTACTCTTACACATCCAGTACGAACTTTCGCACCCCATTGTCCCATTGATCCAATCAGTCCCTTTTATGAGTTCCACAGATAAGTTTGTGAATTGAATTTTAAAAATATGTCAGCGTCTAGGAAGGGTTCATAATAGAACGTTGGTAAATATTATAATGTGAAACTATGGAAGATTAAGTGAGAAATTTAATATCATCGCATAAAGATACCACAACATCGCTGTTTTGGTATTTCCGTAGTTCAGACACCGAGGATTTTCGGGAATTTAATATGTCTATTTTTTAATCCATTATCGCTCAGGCATGGAATATTGCAGGATTTTATACAAGGTGATTCACGGTCGATGGCGTATTAGACGTTTAAGGAAAACGCGATACCCGATTTATTTGCAAATTGGCTCAATGGAATATACTCTAATGGTCTAAAATATTTTCCCTATTGAACGCGTAGATTATCTTGTTATATTTGATTAGTTTTGCTTAACGATTCCGTTTTCGAAATATTAAGTAAAATTTATTATTTTCAATCAAAGCAGAGCCCCAAGGAATCTTGTATTACAACGCGATTTCGATTCCTGAAAATTTTAAATGTTGATACTGCGTTAGCTCCCTGTGCTGGAGCCTCCTCCTACAGCGGTTTGTTCCAAATTATACAGGGTGTCTGAAAATACTGACCTTTTGGCTACAGATAAAAACTGCTCCAATTACACTTTTTCAAATAGAACACCCCGTATGTTAGTTAAAATACGGAATGACCATTAAATTCCCTCTGAAACGATGTGTCATCTTTCCATACCTAAGGCGTCAAATTTCCGAAATAATTTTTTTTTTATTCTATTATTTCGACGTTTTTGTCAAAATAGCCATTAAATATCATAACAGCTAAAGATTTTGCGATTCTTCAAATCATTTGTCAGCTAACTAAGCTGCAGATACAGTGGGGGAAGTGAACAGGACATTTTAAGATTTCGAAAGGACGAAATAGAGGTGTCGTTAAATTCACGAAATAGTACACCAGCATTTGGCCAAAAATAAAAAACAAAAAATTTAACGATTCATCATAAACGTGAAACGTTTTTTAATTATCCTCAGGAGGCAAAAAAAATTATGCTGAATATTACTTGAAATGCCCTTTAGGGAACCACGTGTGGATTATGATCTGCCCATAAATGTTTATTTCGTCTATTAAAAATGCCTTCCGTGGAAAATTTGGTTTCACGTATCTAAATTACGTTATTTTAAGTTAAGGTCTTGTTGTGTATGCAAAATCTCATTCTCCGATGATAGTATTCTGGCTTCAGCGCTTGGACTTTTGTGAACTTGTACGAAAGCATTGCATACTTAATCAGGATCCTTTGAATGGCACTATAAGCTACGCCCAAATCATCTGCGGTACTTCGAACAGAAACTTCAGGATAAGCACGGAAGTATTCTAAAACAACGTTGTCAATACAATTGTCATTACAATTAATCCTCTTATTTACAATGTTGTCTTCATCAGTAGTTAGAGATTTTGGTAAGTTCGGTACAGCTATCAGTTTGGTACCATAATTCACCAAATTGTTTTGTATTCGCACGAACTTCCATGTGTTAATTTGCTTCAAATTAGGATACATTTCGTTGATTTTTCTGCGTGCAACAATTTGTTTCATTGAAGCTTCGTTTGAATAATTCACCATTTGGTTATTAATTGAATTTAAACTGCATCAAAATTGAAGAATTGCAAATCTTCAACTATTATGACATTTCATCATTATTTTAACAAATACGTCGAAATAATCGAATTTGTGCAAAAATTTCCATTTATTTCGGAAATTTTACGCCTTAGGTATAGGAATATGATATACCGTTTCATAGGGAATTTAATGGTCTTCGCGTATTTGAACTAACCTGCGGGGTGTTCTATTTGAAAAAATGTAATGTAAAGAGCAGTTTTTATCTCTAGCCGAAAAGTCAGTATTTTCTAGACATGCTCTATAATTTGGAGAAAATTGACGTATCGAAATGGCATTGTAATTCAACATTCCTTGAGCGTATGTTCCAATTAAAAATTATAAATTTTATTTAATATTTCGGAAACTGCTTCAGATAGATATAGGAATCGTTAAGCAAACATAATCAGATGTATAAAGCGATTCTAAGCGTTTAATAATATACAAGGTGTATGATTTAATATATCAAAGTTGTATGGACTTTTCAATATATGTAGTATATCGTGCATCGCGTTCTCCTTAAAGGTCTAATAAGCCATCGACCGTGAATCTCCTTATATAGTTATGAAATATTCTTTTGTAGAATAATCGCTCTTCTGAAACATGGCAAAGACATCTCTGCGACCAGAGCAAGTGGGCAGGGTCTAAAACAAGGCAAAAAAGATGCTGCCAGTGTTGAAAAATTATTCTGAATTTAGAAGATATTTGAGAAACAACTATTCACATGATTGAAAATTTTAATAAGCGACCTGCTTCGGCCACTGCAATCCAACTAACCCGGACAATTCAGATTTGTGACATCCAACATATGCGTGTGCCTAATTTCCGTTGTATGCCAGATAACACACGGCCACGAGACAAATTATCAACATTTACATCCCTCAATCGATTTAGCAACTTAATGGCATTATTTGCTGATATCTGTAATAGGTCGATTTGAATTTAGATCGATTTATTTGTGGCAAATTAACATATATATTGTTAATCAGATCGTACAAAAGCAAGTTGGAAGTTCGATGAAGACTCATTCAGGCTTTACACGCCTTTTAATTCGTCTGATTAATTTCCGTTAGAAACTGCGAGATTAAACGATTTTCTATCTAATTTACTAAGATCCTCATACGTTTGTGTCTGAGTAACACTCGGAAAGTTATTTAGGTGAGCGACTGAACCTAATAGCTTCAAGTTTCCACGTTACGAAACGAATAGAAGTTAAGTTTCCTCGGGTTATATAATAACTTTTAGCTTTCCTTCTCCGCCACATGCTTAACAGTTTTATAACCCTTTCACGGGTTTAAGATCTTTCAGTTTAAACTGTTTCAAGGTTGACGCATCTAAGACTAACAATAATTTTGCGAAACAGACGTTTAATTTCTTTTCAAGCCAATAAAGTGAACTTAATTGAATGTTAAGTACATGTTTCCACTTAATATTCGAAAGCTCTTGAGATGCAATCATCTTCAAGCAATATTGGAAGTAATTGTAAATTTTTTTTCTAACACGCCGCTCAAACAGTTTGAAATCAGGCATATCGTTTGATAATTGGACGGCTAATTATAGATACTTTCATGTTTGCTTCAGGACAGATGTTGAATATCGTATAAAGTCTTGAAATAATTTTAACTAATGTACGTTTCACCTTCCGTAAATATTATGCCAAATTAAACTGTAGTTAAATAGGTGAATATGCTAACTGCTGCAAGGTGTGAGAAATGTTTTGAAATAAGCTCTGACTCTTCTATAACATTCGTTCATTACTCTGAGTTTTCAACTAGGAAGCCAAATCAAGCCATACAGTTTCTTCTATACTTCGGTGATTAATGGTTTCCAGTTTATGATTTTTTCCAGTGCAGATGTTTATGTATTTGTGAGCATCATGTCACTGCTACCGCCGCCATCCATGTTAACAAATTTTCAACAAACAACAGATATATGCACCGTTTATCAATCCAGCGCCGTGCTTTAACTTAAATATTGACACTTGGTAATCAGAATGCCTAATCAGAGAAGCTCCGTGTTCACGGATGTTTTCAGACAAATCAATACTACCCCGCAATTTGGGTTTGCACCCACTCAACGTGTCAATGTTCAAAACGTGTATTTACTCTTGTCCTTAAAATACTTCATCAACACCGTGTTTGCTATAAATAATGAACAATCAATCCATCATCTTTTGAAGTTCCTAGTATAAATAGATATTCTATTGAAAGCTGACAAAATTATAGCTTTTACCGGGTTTCCGGGATGTGCTAAGGGACGGTGGTAAACTATATTGATGGCTGTCGTGCCTGTGTAGTAAAACAGGAAAATCAACTTGTTAAACTATCAAACTGAACGGTTTGATTAGAAATACAGGGTTTCTCGGATTGTACAACACGGAAAATTGCAGCTAAACGAATTGATTTTAACAAAGTAGTATTTTTTTTATTAAGGTTTATCTTACTTACATCTTTTGGGGCCTGAGATATTTGGAATTTTGTAAAAACGGAGACCTTTCTTTAGTTTAAATCCTCAACACCCATTTCGAGTTGCTCATCCAAATTATACCTTGCGGTTATTAATAGATACAGTTGTGTAACAAATTAATAAAAAATAACTGAAAGATACAGGGTGTTAAATTAAAAATCTAAAATGTAAAAATAAAAAAAGGTAAATTAAGTACAACTTAGCCCGTGCGATCTATACAGAGATGATATTTCTCGTTGCTTGTTATTTTTTAATGTAATGGTAGTGTTTAATATTGGACCATTATTACGATCTACTCCTCTCCCTGCTAAAGGTCTCGATACCCTTATGTAAACGGTCTTGTTCGTGTAAGCTATCCTTGATTTCTTCAATTAATTCCACGTAATGAAATAAAACTTTTTCATTTTAACTTTTTGTTTTCAACTGAACGAACACCATGGAAGTCACATTCAAACAGTACACATATTTATGTAAAATTAATGGTGAAATTAGTTTGCAATTTTAGCAAGCGATTTAATTTTGAGTGTAAGGCGTTTGAGTCTAACAAAGTAAAATCGACCTATGAAAAATAGAGGTGGATTAGCTTGATAAGCCAAATCACAGCTCTTTAGTCAACTTTTACCATCCCTTTCATTACTTTCATTTCATATTGCATGTGACATAAACCGAATCAGCAAAATAACGCTTTATTACTACTTAACTCTTTATTCTTTAATGATTTAGTGTATGTGTGTGTCATGATACTTTGCCTGTAGAAGTTCGGGTGAATCTGCAAGGTAAAGAAGAATAAATTCAAAATATGAAACAACAAAGTCAAGAACAAATTGAAATTATATTTCTTGAGGATTTGCCGCTTGCAACCATACATTTCAGAAGCTTTTTAGATCAGTCGAGTTGGTCGTACAAGAGG
This sequence comes from Dendroctonus ponderosae, assembly GCF_020466585.1. Taxonomy (NCBI): domain Eukaryota; kingdom Metazoa; phylum Arthropoda; class Insecta; order Coleoptera; family Curculionidae; genus Dendroctonus; species Dendroctonus ponderosae. Next base: position 51,932,733 of record NW_026017110.1, on the reverse strand, counting down.
ATGTGGCTTGCCAAAACAATTTTATTTTTGGGCTTGATAATCGCAACGCATTTTTCACCTCCAGGAATTCTCTCATAACCTGAAAACATCTTTTGTACCGTGAAATATCTAAATCCCCATAGTGGGATGTGTCAAGATTTTGAAATACCTGATGGGATTTTGATATAACGTTTCAGGTCTTATTTTTGCTTTGATGGATTTAGTTTATTTTATTTTCAATTCTCGTGCTTGTGAATATGGTCTGATATATACGTTCGTGTTGTTCATTTCAAATAAGTTTGCTTTTTAAGCTCGACTTTATTCAAAACCTTATGTATCCAATTTGTATAAACGCCGCTTTGATAATAACCTTGACCATATTGAAACTATTTATTATGATGATATATTTACGCAAAATGTTTAGCCAATAGTGGAAGGATTAAGTAATATAAAATTGTTATTAACTTATTAGCAGGGCTGCAGGATAATTCTGAAGTTCGCAAGTAATCAACCAAGTTAAAAGTGAACCAAGTTAAAAACTTAAAATTGTGCAAATGTACTTGCCCCAGATTTTGGGGTAGATATTATCGCCATATTGAGCCAGAGCAAATAACTTCCAACTCAATAAAATAAATAAATGAAGTAAAATCGGGAAACTGGCAACAAAGGTTTTATTGAAAATTCGATACAAGCGTAATATTCCGGAACCCAGCAAAATTTGCAGCTTAATAGGTCCATTGTGAATACCCCATTCAGTTTCTGCAGTTGGGGGCGAGATATTAACTAAGTAATCGTAACGATCTTGTAAATTGGATTCTTGAGTTTCAATTAAATCCATTTCTTGGAGTGGAGTGGTACGTTAAGTAAACCTCATCTCCATATCTGCATAAAATTGCTGCGAACGAGCAGTAGCGTTGCTATTAAGAAGCTTAGAATACAATGCGAATTGTATATAGTTTGGCACAGAATTCAAAATATAACATTTTGTAAAGTTTAGCCGTTTCCATCAACTAACTAATCACAAAATGGTCATTATTAATAACATAATTAAATGTTTATTGACAAATGGCGTGCGGACGCTTATTAAGTAGATTGCGCGAATGGTGATATGGCTCACCTGCTAGACCTGCGCCTTGGAATGATCTTCCTTGCATATATTCTGTTTACATAAGTTATATGAAATATTTTTGGCAATTTAGTACGAGTACGAGATAAATATTGAAAAAATTTCTAAAAGGTATTAACAGTTGCAGATCAAATTTCAACTCTGTTATTAAGTATTATGTTGAAATGGTCCCATCTTTGATTGAGCTACTGGAATACTTAACGGTTCGAAAAGCAAAATAACTATCTTTGCTTCAAATGATGCAATGCGGCAATGATGTTTTTTGTCATTAATAGATCGTTACACGTAGATAGCCTTTGTAAATAATAACAATCATTTGCCAAAATGATACTTACTGTAAAGCTTCTTTCACAAAATGTACACCAAGATCTAATTTACGAATAGGTATGCGATTAGTTATGGGGAAATGTCACAGTAACAGAGCATATTATATATTATACACTGATGGACCAAATTAGCGCACCACCTATACATTTTCGAATAAATCATTTTTCCCCAATGAGGCTGGTAAATAACGTAACCATAGAAACATTCTACAGGACCAATTGTTTTTGTCCCTTTCTATTCATTCCAATGCAAGTTTCTATTTGTTTGGTGTCATTTACAACATCTTATTTTCAGCAAGTGTACTACTGTTTTCGATTCGATTTTCTTGCACTTCTTCTAACTTTTGTGTGTAACTAAAGTGTATTCGCATTGAAATGTCCCCAGGAAGAAATTTAAGTGAGTTTAATGCGGTCAAAACTGTCACCTTGTTGGAAGAAGGGTATTCCCAACGTGAGGTCGTCCGAAGGTTAGGTGTTCATCACACCATCATTGGTCGACGTCTTCAGCGTTTTAGGGAAACAGGTTGCAGATCCACAAACCAAGTGGACGATCGTTTTATACGACTGCAAGCTTGAAGAAATCGGTTTATTACCGGAAATGAAATTTTAAAAATCCCCGAAATGTTAAAATTTCTTCCAGAACAGTAAGAAGACGGCTCAATGAATCCGGATTGCTGCTGAGTTTGCTCGAGAACACATGGATTGGGATTTGGATGACTGGAAGAAAATCTTGTTTACTAATGAAGTTAGAGTGGGTTTAAAATCTTCGAATGCACGAATTTCTATCTCGAGAAGACTAGGAGAAAGATACTGCCAAACATATATGGTTCCCCAATTGGCTTTCCGTGGTGGCTCAATAATGTTTTAGGGTGGCATTTATATGGATACCCGTACGGACCTTGTGGTGGTCCGAAGAAGAATATTATCTCCCCAGAAGTACATTTAAGAGGTTTTAGAGAAATTTTAGATCGTGCGCGAACATCTTAATGAGGTTGGAATTTAACGTTTAGTATGGCCAATGTATAGTCCTGAGCTTAACGTGATCGAACATGTTGGGGATCAGCTCAAACGGCGTATTTGACGACTACTGAACAAAGCAAGGCAAACACAGTGGCTGGAAACTCTGGAGAGGATTGACATGACACATAGTAGTAGAATGGCCTGGAACACATTCAAGAAACTTAGTGGCGACCCCCTGGCACCGAAACAAAGAACCAATGTTACACCAAACCAAGTAGCCCAACAGCTACTACTAAATGGGAAAATAAAACAAAAAACAGGCAAAGAGAACCTAATCAGAGACGCTGGTAACGAAACTAACCTGCTGGGCGAGGGTTTTACTATACAAGAACTTAACCAAGGAATAAAAACTATAAAAATCAGAAAGTCTCCAGGGGTAGATGGTATGTTTACGGAGCAGGTCAAACATTTTGGAAGTAAAACTAAAACCTGGCTACAGGCCCTTCTTAACAACTGCTTAAAATCATACACAATACCCAGAATGTGGCGAAGAACAAAGGTAATTGCGATACTCAACCCTGGGAAGAATCCCGACCTACTAAATAGCTACCGCCCAATATCACTGCTATGCCATCTCTTTAAACTCTACGAACGGCTAATCCTCCAGAGAATTCAGAAACACATAGATCCTCTGTTAATACCCCAACAGGCAGGCTTCAGACCTGGAAAATCATGCACTGGTCAGGTATTAAATCTCACAGAACACATAGAGGAGGGATTCCAAAATAACAAAATAACAGGAGCTGTATTCATCGATCTCACAACCGCCTACGATACAATAAACCATAAAACCCTGCTTATCAAAGTCTACAAAACCATAAAAGAATACAAACTAACGAAAGCAGTTCAATCAATACTCCAAAACAGAAGTTTCTATGTGGAACTTCAAAATAGAAAAAGCCGCTGGAAAACCCAAAGAAACGGTCTCCCACAAGGAARTGTTCTGGCCCCCACTCTATTTAATATATACACCAATGACCAGCCCATAATAGAAAACGCCAAACACTACGTGTACGCTGACGACCTAGTTGTCACAGTTCAAGGTCAAACATTCGGGGTGATAGAGGTGAGGCTGGAGGATGCAATGGAAGCTATGGCCAAATACTATCGAAAAAACTCGCTAAAACCGAACCCTTCAAAAACTCAAGTAAGTGCTTTCCATTTAAATACCCACAAGGCTCACAACAAACTAAACGTGTCCTGGGAGGGCAAAGAACTAGAATACGCTGAAACACCCAAGTATCTGGGTGTAATCTTGGATAGAACACTAACCTACAAACAGCACTGCCACAAAACCAGACAGAAAGTAGTCGCTAGAAATAGCCTTGTACAAAAGCTGGCCGGAGGCAAATGGGGTGCAAAACCTCAGGTCTTGAGAACATCCGCGCAAGCCCTTTGTTTTTCAACTGCAGATTATGCCTGCCCAGTCTGGTGCAGATCAAGCCATGCAAAACAGGTCGATATCGCCTTAAACCAAACCTGTAGGATTATTACTGGCTGCATGAAACCAACACGAATCAACCAATTGTACAAAGCAGCGGGCTTCGCAGAACCAAGCGAAAGAAGAATGGGTATACAGCACGTAGAAAAATTTAAGCAAACCTTCGACGATCGCCATGTCCTTTATGGCCAAGAACAACAACGGAAAAGGCTCAAATCGAGAAAAAAATTTCTTCAGTGTGCCATCGTGGAACCGCCCGACAAATTCCCTATCAACGAAAGCCTCTGTGCAGGGTCAAATTTGGACTGGAAGACATGAAGAACGCTAAACAGAATACGAACCGGCGTGGCACCCGTAAAAACAAACAAACTAAAGTGGAAAACTGAGGAAGACCAACAGTGTCTCTGTGAATATGGGGAGGTACAAAACATGGACCACCTACTGGGATGCACATTATGTCCTGCAACGTGCTCCATCGATGAGATGTGGATTGCAAATGAAAATGCCATAGACGTAGCCCGGTACTGGGCAGAATGACTTTGAATGGAATGATTTCGGACTCGAAAAAGTAAGTAAGTTGACGACAAGATTCTACTCCTGAGAACTTGGTTGAACTGGAAAACGCGGTTCTTCAAGAATGGCACAACATACCCCAAGAATTTATTACAAACATTTTTTATGGCGTTCCAAGACGTTTGAGGACGTTATTGAGGTTTCTGATTACAGCTATGACAGATTCAGGCATATCACTCATTTGCCCCAAAAAGGTTGGCAGCACTGACGGCAAAGCGACATTAGCCTAACCTCAAAGTATTTCATTTCACTTTTACTTCTTTTGTTTTGTGTTTACCCATGGTAATTACAGTTTGTAATAATTAAGAAGCAACAGGTATTTATGTAATATCAATTAACCAGATTACCTTAAAAAACATTGTTGCCATCCTTGTAATCTAGCTTTTTGCAAATACCTTCAAAATTTCTTCAGAGAAGCAATTTACGATTTTTTTTTTGTTTAAGGCGTTCAAAAATGTAATAAACATTTTTTCAAACCAAATTTTGACAATACATGATGTTCATTTAATAAATCAAAACAATTTCCTACTTTTGATCCTCACATTTGCTGGAAATCTGCTTTTCATGGTTTTGTTCCAAAGTTTCGTCTCGCAGATCATTTCAAATATTTCAGTTTCGTAACTTTATGTTCTAAACTGTTCAGTTATTTTATAAGTTCGGATGACGCGCAAAATATTTCAGTTAAGGACTTACAAATATGTGGCGTCACTTTCAGCAATACCCCCAATAGCCTCTAATATATGCAACCCTGCCTAGGAATAAAGCTCCAAATCCTTCCCTAATAATGGCAGCAAGCTTCGAGTAGCATTATTTTATCGTCCCAGAATCCGTTTCCGATCCAAGCTATCGCAAGATCATTGAATTAATGGAATAGCGGATTCTGGAAGGCTTTTAGATTAGTTGGACGACAGACGTAAAATGCATAGAATCCAAAGGTCGTTGTTTCAACACATTAGGAATTGCAGATTAGGAAAATAAGCTATTTATTTAAAACGACGAATATAATATTACATATTTAGCAGAGTTACATTGTACAAGCCGTACCTTTCACTTTAACGTATTAACTTGAAAAAAACCAAATAATTAACTCATAAATAACGTTCAAACCACACAGTTAGCAATAGTCCATTAAAAAACGCTTGTTTGTCAATAACGGGCAACGCATTATTATTAGAGATTTTCAATAAAAACGTAACAAGTCGATAAAATTATGTTTTTAACGGCATTTGAAATCAAAATTTCATATGGACAGCAAATCGTAGCAGAATAATTACTGTTCGACCCAGTTAGTTATTTTGCTCGGCTTTAATACGTTATCCAATTTTTTAATTCAAATCTGGGATTTTTAAATACGTGCATAAACGGTATTTTCTCTCTCATTTAGGGTTCTTCGTAAACTGATTTAGGGATACATATAGTTCCCAGTACTCCATAACTGTTCATTAAAAGCAGATTAAATGTGCTAACGATTTCAAGGATATCGACACGTTCCATTAATTAAATTTTCATTATTTACCCATGGTGAGACTATTCAGAAATGTGAACGGAAGCTGAGGGATGACAAAATATATCAACATAATTTATTTGCGGTTTTGAAGTGACCAGGGCACATTCTGAATAGTTTCAGCTGGCTGTATTAGTATGCTAAAATTGATTTGTCAAATATAATTTTCTTGAATCTACGCATACTAAAGTTTACGCATGAAAAAGCCAGACTCCTCTATTGTGTAGTTTTTTCTTAAACAACTTTTTTCTTTTTACAAATTTACGTAAAAAGTGCTATTGCTTTATGTCGTAATAGTAATAGTTTTCGAGTTTTTTTGAAAACGTCTTTTAATTGCAAACTAACATAATAACAAATATTTTTAAATCCTTTTTAGTTTATTTTTAGTTTATTAGTTTGATGAAAACGTTTTATTGAAAAAACATCAAAACAGTTTACTGTTAGCGACAAACAAAAGTATCTTTTTTGCTTAAATATGGACAAAAAATTACGTTTTCTCATGGACCTCATCCAATCGTATCTAAACTTCAACATGATTGGATGTGGTATTTGTATTATAGATATTTAATATTACATATTCAATATAACTTTATCACATTCGCCATAAATAATAAATAAGTTTAAATAATCTTCCTTTGTATAATTTAAGCGCCCGGGCATAATTATTAATTATTTTCAAAACGTAACTGACAGCTGTCAGCTGTCAGCAATCCTTCGAAATTTGATTGCATTAAAAATGGCCACTTTTGTTATGGCAACTAAGAGTGACAGGATTTAAAAGAAGGTGCTGCAAAATAGCCATATGAAAACATTAAATTGGTAATATTTCGAAAACTAAACACTTTTCGAATAGACATCGTTACACAAATTTACACTTATTTTTAATACTGAAAATGATAAAATTATCAAAAATACGGGTTTTTATTTGAAAAAATTGATTTTGGGCGGTTTTCTCAACTGTGCTTTGAAAGTTATTTTTTTAACACTTTTATTAATAGTTTTCAAAATGTTTTCGAAATTCCATTAGAGTAACCAGTAAACCAAACCAAGTATGACAAATTCCCTTATAGGAAAAATGAATAATTATTCGAGTGGCTGCAACTGTTATTTTTTACGTAAAATTTCAAATATCTCAAAAAGGGTTAGACTTAGGTATCGGATATTGTACATGAAATATATTTAGAATTTAAAGTAGAATTGAAAACTGTAATTAGATATAGGGTGTTCCATTTAAAATAAGCAAGTTGATACCTACTTCCGGTATGACCAGAAATGGGCCATCTTGAAAATTTTAGACCGTTTGCCCCCAGTCACTTGAGCAGACTGTCCAATTTACAAATTCCTCCTAAGTACAGTTTGCCAGATATCGATAGCGTCGGTTCCGGAGGAACACCCTGTATAGTTAGATACATTCTCTTTTTTCGGTCTCGAATTTTGATCTCAGGGTCTTCTTTACATAGTGTATTAATCGTTTTCAAAATGTTGTCGAAATTCTATTAAAGTAAGTCCTTTTCAACAATAAATTCTACTCAAATTAAGTAGCATATATTTCCTTATAGGAAAATTGAATAATTATTCGAGTGGCTGCAACTGTCATTTTTTACATGACATTTCAAATATATCAAAAACAGTTAGACAGATATCAAAAACAGGTACAGGACGTTATACATTAAATACATTTAGAATTCAAAAATGTAATAATATATAGGGTGTTCCATTTAAAATAAGCAAGTTGATACGCACTTCCGATATAACCGGAAGTGCAATGACCTCTGCACACTGTCCAATTTTCAAATTTCTGCAAATTACAGTTTGCCAGATGTCGATCGCGGCAGTTCTCGGTGGGACACCCTGTATACGACAAGCCCCAGAATACAAAATATTCTTGTAGTATTAACATTTTCGTAAATTATTAAAAAAAATTTAAATGATATTTGCCACCCTGTATTTCAAAAACCAAGCGATAATCAATATGTGTTGATGTGATATTTTGATCTTAAAAGACTAATTTTTCGATTTTTATGGGCCTCTAAAATCCTTCTACTATAAAATGACTAACCCTGTACACGTAGAATCACGCAGAATTTAGGATGTGTGCTTGTATAAGATTGTTTCCATCAAAGCGTTAGTATCCAAAGGGGTAAAGCTTATTCAACTATCTAAGAACTGAATAAAAGGAAACGTTCCAGTTTAAATTGCCGCATTTGCGAAAGCAATATTAGTTAAAACGATCAGCTGAAAACGTATATTTCAATAATGTCTTCGTCTTTGTCACTTATGTCTTCATTCGGCTCGGGCCTAATGTACGTTCCGTGGTAAACTCAAAGTATCGTAAAGGCAATTACGAGAGCATCCCTTTTAACAACGCCTATAGAATGCAAAAGTAAAGGTTAAAAGAACAAAAGCTACTTTGTACTTTTACTATATCAAAGCTTAGTAGAACACTTTTCCTAGAAGCACCGTCGCTCGAAAGTGAATAATTAGAAACCGTCTTACAGGCTATGCTGTTGAAAATGGTAAGTTAGGTAAACGCATTTTGCATATATGATATGATACTTAAGGAAGAGTCTATAATGGAACCACGGAAACTATTGCCTCAATTGATATATAGTATGTTTTGTCAATTTTAATAAATTGTAATTATACCAGCTTCACATGTAAATTTAATTAGAAATGCCAACAACACACGTTCGATGAATCTGGCAATAATTCAATCCGTTTAATTCATTGGCTATTTCACTTGTAGGAATAGGGAACATTAACAAGATCTAAATGTGGCAAGTGCGACGAATAAACGAGTGAGGAGCAAATTTATTTTGAAAATCATATTTTTAATAATGGGCGTATTTAAGTGCAGCATAGCAATAAATGGCAGCAACGGATGTAACACCTCTCGATTTAATATTAGTCATACAAAGCTTTGCGGCATTTGTAAAATATTTGCCGTCGTCACGTTCTAAGTGAAGTATTTTCCACTATTCCATTTAGAATATTTTCTTCAACTTGAACATTAATTTTATGGAAATGAGGTCTCAAACACTTCAAACACCGTTGTGAGTTTTGGTATTTCCAGTATTAATTATTTTAACATTTGAGGCCAATCGGCTATTCTGGGCAGCAAATATTGAATTGAAAATATTTAAAATATCTGCAAATTATTAGCAAGTTGTAAGTCTTAGATTGAAATGATTTGTTTTCAAGAAAATACCGTTCACCAATTTTCGATCCTGTTCTACAATTGGCCATTTCTCGTTCTTTTTCGGCAACCGGCATTTTCTTAATTTTCCTCAGTTTAATTACAACGAAGACGATTCAAAGCAAATACTTTAACCGTGTACACTACGGATGTCCAGTTCTTGATGGACTTTCAGTTATTGGGATTATCTTTAAATCTAGGGAACTTTTAGGAAGACAGAGAAATAATTCCCTTCAGGAGGGTATTCCCCAACAAACATTTATCACCGTTTTGTAGTTTGCTAGTGATTCAATAATCACTCAAAGGAAAGTCTGCGTTGTAATACTTTACAAATACTGCCCGATCATTATAATCGCGTCACAAAATATGTGAATCAAGAATATAAAGTCATTTTTCATATTATGACTAAACTTGAAAATAGAAGGCATACTTGTTCTTTTTATACACACGTTTAAATATATTCTGGTTTGGAATGGCATGTGACCATGCAAAATCATCTATAATATATCAAATCAATAAATAGGCAATAAATCATGATATCTGGACGGTTCCTTTGAAGTGCCAGTTGGATGTATTCTTCAAAAATTGTATGGGGAACAAATCTCTATACCCACTATCGGGTATTGAAATTACGCGCTGTATTATCAGTATGTCTAGTTGACCTTAATTAGTATACACATCAATAGCTTATACATTTGCGTACACGTTTTGCATACGAAACGAGACATAACGAAAATTCGAACTTTAAGAAAAAAATATACGCTGCATGTCTAAGAGAAGGAGATCCGGTATGGGAATATAAGAAATCGAAATTTGCTTAAATGAACAGTATGGTGGTCCTCAACTAATGTGACAACATTTACAGCTTTTAAGCCCAATTTGTTTTATAGGAAAGTTAATACATTCCCAGGTACAGAGTGTCAAAGTGTAAAACTGCGTCTGTTTGCAATATAATTTTAACTAGATTAATGTTACCGAAAACAATGTGTTTGCGTCGCTTTTTAAGTCGCCAACTTCAAATTCCCTATTACCTAGTTTGTAGTTCCTAGAGTGCGCTAGATGTAATAGTTAGAATCGATTTTTTGGGTTCGAAAATATTATTTTTTTTTGTTGGCAATATCTCGTTCTTCGATATCTCCTGATCAAGAAATCTGTACTCGGTGGAAGTTCGCATTTATCACCGTTTTCGAGATATTTCACATTGAAACGTCCAGTATTTTTTGAACTACTTAATTGAAATTGGATCTTTAAATAATCGAAATATTCTGCTCAAGCTTTCAATCAAACTATTTTTCACTACTTTTTTACATTCAGCAAAGTCTTGTTGATAATTAAAAATTATTGGTTAATAATAATTGTTTAACAAAAAGTACGCTGATTTCAATACATTTATTAACGTTTTTAATAAATAATTATAGTATTAAAAAGATAAATTATTGTTTCAGAAGTATTCTGCAGCATTTTATTGCGCATAAGCAGAATCCATATCGCCCATTTCTTCCTTCGAAAATAACTTATGTCGGGTTATTTTCAATAAATTGAAAGTGACAATAAATCAAATTTTGCCCAAGGCCCAATTTAAAAATGTCAATTTACCATAATATTAGGGATCCAAATCAAGTTAGTTCGAAAAATCGCTAGAGGTTTCAATGTGAAATAGGTATGTAGTTTGTTCAAGAAATATATCGGCGGAGAACGAAATGTTGCGAACCAAATAGCGATATTTCGAAACGCAAAAAATCTATTCTCTAGGAACTACAAGCTGAATAATAGGAAATTTTCATTCCTCGATTTAAAAAAAACTCCAAACGCCACTTTTTTTTATAGTAGTATAACTGGATTGAAAAAAACCAAAAACTGTATATGCAGTTTGACACCCCGTGCCTTAGAGGACCATCCTGGTTACGTTTTTAACTTTAAAGTTTCGTTTTTCAAAACCCGAGAGAATTCTAAAATTTCTTATTATTCTGGACTCGACGATTTAGTTTTTGTTATCACTAGATTCTGAAAATAGGAAATTACAAAAGATGAATTATTTAGGAAATATCTGAGCTGTTCAACGTTAGTTTAAATATGAAATAATGACATGCTAGATCTTAACTTTTAGGACACCATAAATAATATTAGCAACAAACTTTAACAAAGCAAAATAAGTGCAGAAAATAGTTTATCATATGTTTTATAAACAATTCAGCCAGCGGGATAAGCACAGATACCCGCCGACAAATTTCTGGTTATTAATTGAAGGAATTGTCCAAAACACAATTTAATCTTAATACGTTTAAATCATTCCGAGTTTGTTAGTCAACAAACAGAACCGTATTGAATAAACATTTGTTGATCAGAAACTAATCAACTTGCCTTCAGGCAGTTTAGTCGATTTAGATACAGCTCTGATTTTACAAAAATAAAACATTAAAATTGTTCCTTTTTATCAAATAAGTCAGAAACAAAAAATTGTATTAAGTTTTGTAAATCGCAGTTCTATTAGATTCTTAATAGTGACAATTTTTGCCCATTACTTAGCACCGATTTCGGTTCACGGAAAATGAACTTTTTTCGTCAATTTGTCGAATTATGAACTTCTTGGAATCCACCGAAAAATAAGTGGAGCACATGTAGATAACTGATAAATGTTTTCAATCGAAAAAATAATGACATCGGCAACCCGAAAATTACAAAGTGCTACCCAAAAATAGAAAAACTTAAATACTGAATATGTATTATTTAATTTCAAATTTTAATATTTCAGATTAAGGGTTATTGAAGCTATACAATAGAGAAGATTGATACCAAACTCATCAATCTCTTTTCTTAATTGTTGCTCGAATCTACAAGGCCGATGGAGGTGTAGTTCCAAAATATATACACAGAGAATTGCAAATTAAATTCATATTGTTATGCTATATATTTTTTCTATCGGTACAAATGTGAGCTTCTACATGAGTTCCCCAACATCAAGTTTAAGGTTTTTGAAAGACTAAGATCAAAGAACGATTTTCATTTCTTTTTTTACAAACTTCTTTTTGGGTATTTCGCATCAAAAATTTTTGTCTTTAAAAAAGACAGAATTTCCTCACGTCTTTTATTACAGATTGATAAA